>NC_047094.1:16104500-16421000 GCF_902459505.1 Geotrypetes seraphini | reverse complement strand
TCTTGATCCGTTAAGGTATCTGGGTCAGCATACGGAGCAGTCGCTTCATTATTCCAGCTTAAATAACTGTGCAACGCCAGGGAGTTAACAGGTATGACGCATGAGGTTTGCCGTCTGTTTGTTAAGGCTAGGTCCTATTTTGAAGCTTGAGTTGTAGTTGAAAATTGCGGTTCTAGTGTTGGCTATTTGGTTGAAAAATACTTTAGTTTAAAGACAGTTTGGAAAAATATTTTAGAAAAGATCTTTAATTAGGGTAAGGTTCCCTTTAGCGACGCTGTAGGACCCTGTTCAACACATATATTCAACACTTATTTAAATGTGTTAGTATTATTCTTAGGTAAGAATAATAGATTTTAAAATAAGATCTTAAAATAAATAAGGTTTAAAAACTTTTTAAAAATAAAAAAGATTTGTTATAAAAGTTGTTATGCTTCATTTTTAATTCTAGTGTTGCCTTTGGCGTTCTTTCCTGAAGAAGCTCCTGTTTGAAGTATAGGGGCGAAACGGAGATCATCCGTCGTCAAATCAATACGAAAGATAAGTGAAGTTGCTAAAGTTTGCTTGATAGTTACTCATGCATAAAAGTGGAAGAGTAATAGATCAGCAACACAGCCGTGCTAAATGTAGTAAAAAGCATATATAACATAAAAAAAGTTAAAAAGCAAAAAATAGCTAAAAGTCTACAGAGAAAATAAACGGGAACGATGATAGCTCACCACATTAGCCACTAGCTCTGAAATACATATCGGGCTTCTGGCTGGGAGCACTTGAGACCCCTGGTTTCTCTCTGTAATACCTACCTTTATGGTTATATTTGTGTGATAGCCTACCAATAATAGATTTCAGTGTGGTTCACAAGTTTTGGAAAGTGGATTTATAATATATTTAAACCAGGATACTGCTGGTATGTGATAAGAGTTCAACACATATCTAAGACTATATATATTACATTACATTAGAGATTTCTATTCCGCCATTACCTTGCGATTCAAGGCATGTTACAGAAGAGTGATAGAAGGTGGAGTACAAAGAAGATATCTGATCATTTCCAGGAAATAATAGAGAGATCGGATCAGGTAATTTCGGGGAGTAAGGAAGTTAGTGGGCAGAGAGGGGGAATTTGTGGGATTATGATTTTTTTAGGGATTTCTTGAAGAGTACAGTTTTTATTTCTTTTCTGAACATCTTGTAGTCTGAGGTTGTTATCAGCAGATTGGAGATTTGGTTGTCTAGTTTAGCTGCTTGTGTGGCTAGGAGGCCATCATATGTTTTTTTCCATTTAACTTCTTTGATTGGAGGGTGTATGAATGGAGTGTGAGTTTTCCTATGTCTGGTTGAGGTGGTTTGGATGAGGTGGTTGTTCAGATAGGTTGGGCTGTCTCCAATTATGGTTTTAAATAGTAGGCAGTAGAATTTAAATTTTATTCTTGCCGGAATTGGAAGCCAGTGTGAGTTGAGGAAAGCTTATATGATGTGGTTGTGTTTCTTCAACGAGTAGATGAGTCGCAGAGCTGTGTTTTGAATTGTTTGTAGTTGTTTTGACATTGTTGCAGGGCAGGGGAGATAGAGGTATGTTGCAATAGTTTAGTAGGTGTAGGATTAGGGATTGTACTATGAGTTGGAATTGTGTTCGCTTGAAGAATTTTCTGACTTGTCTTAGGTTTCTCATTATTGCAAAAGATTTCTGTATCGTTTTATTTATTTGTGGTTGCATGGTGCAGCATCTGCCTTTGGTCAGTCCTAGTTTTAGGGTGGGTTGAATGGGGTAATTGATTGAGCTGATTTCAATATTGGTTATGGTTGGGGCTTTGTTATTTTCGAGGAGGATGAATTTAGTTTTGTCTGTGTTCAGTTTCAATTTGTGATCTTTTATCCAAGTCATCATTGTTTCTAGTGTTTGTTTTAGTGTGTCTGTCATAGAGGGCTTTGATTGATCAAAAGGTATGAGAATGGTAATGTTGGCATAGCTATAGGAAGTTATGCCTAATTTGTCCAGGCGGGTACCGAGGGAGGCAGTATAGAGGTTGAAGAGAGTAGGGGATAGAGGGGATCCTTGAGGTACGCCGCAGGGGTTGAACCAGGGTTTTGATTTTTCATTATCTGATTTTACTCTGTAGGTTCTGGATTTTAGGAATCCTTCAAACCATGAATATACTTTATCTGTGATATCTATTGAATCCAGAATTTGTAATAGGATGTTATGGTCCACCAGGTCAAATGCTGCGGTCAGGTCCAATTGTATGAGCAGCATTTTTTTTTACCTGAGCTGAGGAAATTAAATATATATTACACGGTCCCCATTAAGTTCTCATTGGTGTCTGTCTCCCCTGTTCCTCTATACCAGTGTCTCGTAAACTTTGTCAAATCACGGCACACTAAATGTAGTGGCTGCGGCTCGAGGCATCCGGAAATACACGGACACCAACGCGATGACGTCCCACGCGTGCGTGATGTCATCACGTCGACATCCGCGCATGCACAAAGGCTTTCCAGCTGGGCCCCGAGCCGCCAGTGGGGGGCGCCAGAAAGGAAGATGCGCGGAAAGAAGGAAAGGTGCTGGTGCTGGCTGACTGTCTACAGCAGGGGTGCCCACACTTTTTGGGCTTGCGAGCTACTTTTAAAATGACCAAGTCAAAATGATCTACCAACAATAAAATTTAAAAAAAAAACACAACGCACACTGTACGCATACAATTGTTAATTATCATTCCTATTCTGGGGTTTTTTCAAAGAGGTCAAAGGAGATGACTCTATGCACTGTCACCTCAGTAACAACCATACAAAAATAGACAAATACCCACCCCCTCCCTTTTTACTAAACCACGATAGCAGTTTTTAGCGCAGGGAGCTGCGCTGAATGCCCAGCGCTGCTCTCGACGCTCATAGGCTCCCTGCGCTAAAAACCTCTATTGCGGTTTAGTAAAAGGGGACCATATTGTAAAATATAGAGAGCAGATATAAATTCAGACACATTTTGATCACTAAATTTAAAATAAAATCATTTTTTCTACCTTGTCTGGTGATTTCATGAGTCTCTGGTTGCACTTTCTTCTTCTGACTGTGCATCCAATCTTTCTTCCCTTCTTTTAGCCTGTATGCTTCCTCTCTTCCTGACCTCATTCCCCCCCCCCCCAATGTTTTCTTCTTCTCTCCTTGCCCTCTCTTTCTTTCTCTCTTCATGCCCCCATTCTTTTTTTCTGTTTCTCTTCTTTCCTTCTGTCTCCCTGCCTGCCCTCTTTCTCCCTCCCTGCCCACCCACAAGCCACTGCTTCTGCCGCTGCCATCGGATAATAGGCCCCCAAAGCCGCCCGCCGCCGGCCAAGCTCTCCTTTCTTCGGGCCCACCAGCATTCCTCTCCCCGACGTCAATTTTGCCGTCGGAGAGGAAGTTCCGCTGGCCAGAACTTCCTCTTCGACGGCACAATTGAGGTCGGGAAGAGGAAGGCTGATCGGCCCAAGATCGACATTTTGGGAAAAATGCTGCCGGGTCCTGCCTTTGAGGAAACAGAAAGTAGGCAGGACCTGGCAGCAAGAAGAGCAAATCGCAAGCTTCACAGACCTGTCTCCCGCTTTAGCCCGCGAACAGGGCTCTAACATGTGCGTGCCGGCTTCCCTTCTTACCCCCTCCCCTTCCCCGGACATAACTTCCGGTTTCAGAGGGAAGCGAAGGGAAGCCGGTACAAGCACATGTTAGCCCCCGGAGCATAAGTTCTCCAAGCCTTTTTTTGTTTTTTTTTTTTAAATGTTGAGCAGCGGAGGCAGCAGCAGAATTCAGGAGCGAGCCAGTCAGGAGGGGAAAAAAGAGAAGGGAAGAAGGGTACCCATTCTGCGATCGACTGGGGTCGCCTGAGCGAGCGACCTGTCGATCGCGATCGACGCGTTGGGCACTCCTGGTCTACAGGATGTGCCTCTCGCCGTGAGAGGGTGCGTCCTGTAGGCATTCTCCTCCTCCCCGATATCTCGCAGCACACCTGAAATCTGCCTGGCCTTAGAGCCAAGACTCCTCTTCCAATACACACCTCAAGCACTGCTTGTTGGCCGCTAGAGACCACCTCTATAGTGCCACTCATCTTCCATTCCTTCGGTCTCAAACTGTAGGCTCCTGTATTGTAGATAAGTCCCCCCCCCTGTTTATTGAAACTATGTATGTTCCCCTGTAACCCGTCCTGAGCTTTCTGGGAGGATGGTATATAAATCGAAATAAATGTTATGCCACGGAATCATAAGATAATGGCTAGGTCCTATGTATAGCGCTTTTATCCAACATATGCAACAACTCCTTAGAAACATGATAGTTTATAGTTGATTCATTTGTATCCCGCCTTATACAAAGCGGGTCACAACAGGTACATCCTCTATAATAAAACCCTAAGCGCGCATGCGCACTTAGGGTTTTGTGATCCGTGACAGCGTGCTGTGTTCTTCCGTGACCGTATTCTATTTATGGCATGCGGGCACTTGCACTGGCTGTCAGCGGTGCAGGCATTTGAGCAGCGGTGGCGGTTTCACTGCTGATAAGCTGGCGCCTAGAGTAACGGCTGGTGGGTGTCGTGAGGTGTCCCATGCTGGTAAACATTCTCAACTGATCAGGGAAGTGGAGGGGGAGCAGGGAAGAGGTGCTGCTGGACACGGGGGAGGTAAAAGGAAAAGAGAAGGCCTACTGCTGGACAGGGGGAGCAGGGAAGAGGTGGTGGTGGACAGCCGAGGAAAGAGAGAGACAGAATGAAAGACAGACAGACAGAAAGCGGCCAAGGAGAGAGAGAGAAAGAAAGCCAGACACACACATCTATTCTAGGACCCGATAATGTAACGGGCTTAAAGACTAGTACATAATAAAGTGAGAAAATAAACAAATACAAAACTGGCCCATCCAGTCTGCTCATCTGCTTTCTGCAGTATCCAATATCTCTTCCCTATGAGATCCCACGTGCCTGTCTTGAATTCAGACACAGTCTTTGTCTCTACCTCCTCTACAGGAGACTGTTCCACGCATCTACCACCTTTTCTGTAGAAAAGTATTTCCTTAGATTACTCCTGAGCCTATCACCTCTTAACTCTGATAGAAGATATTTCAGGTTTCAGAAAATGTGCTGCCTTGAAAGTCCCCACATGTTCTGATGAGAGGCTGGTTTTTTAATAAAAAAGGTTTGGACAAGTTCCTGGAGGAAAAGTCCATAGTCTGCTATTGAGACAGACATGGAGGAAGCCACTGCTTGCCCTGGAGTGGTAGCATGGAATGTTGCTACTGTTTGGGTTTTTGCCAGGTACTTGTGAAGATGGGATATTGGGCTAGACGGACCATTGGTCTGACCCAGTAAAAGCTATTCTTTTGCTCTCTGGTGTTTTATGCCATCCTAACCTACTACATAACTATGTCATCACTATCTCAATTTTGTAATTCTGCTTCTTTCTGTTGGGTATTCTGTAAGCTGCTTTTCTCTCAAGTCTTTTGTGGTTGGGCTTCACACAGTTTGAACCACATCAGGATTTTTGTATGGCCTGAGTTGGCAGGAGGTGATATGCCCATCTGTTTCAAGGAAAGGCCAGAACTATGAGTCAAACATGATGCAAGATCAGAGGAAAGAGAATGTCCTTCAAATGGCCTAGATTAAGGATTCAGGAGTTCAGTGTTGCGGTTCGACCACCAGGTTGGGTTTTCAGGATATCCCTAATGAATATGCAGTGGTGATGCTATGTGATCAGTGAAAATATTGGAGTGGGATCCCCTTGTCGCTGCTGCTTTATGATAAGTGTGGATTGGGAATCATATGCAGTTACAGCTCCTGACACTGCCGGGGAGGCAAAACACAGTTCTGTATCAGGCTGGACTTTGTATTTCTAGTAGAGAATGACACGGTGACAAAATTCATCACCGTTCCCGTCCCCGCGGATAACCGAGGGAAACCATCTTCATGTCATTCTTTAAGGAGAGAGGGAAGAATCAGAGTATGAATGGCCACAACCACTGACCCGCAAGCTTTGCTTTGAAGAATGCTGGTGTAGAAGGACTGAGGTTGAAATAGACACTAGAAAATGACAGTCTCTGGTATCCAGAGCAGATATTGTGATGTCATAATGCTTCATTCCACCAGTGCCTAAGAGCCAACTTCATCAGTGATGTCACAATGGCTTCATTATCCTTGGCTCACATAAGAATCAGAGTATGAATGGGCCCAGCTTTGCTTTGAAGAATGCTGGTGTAGAAGGACCGAGGTTGAAATAGACACTAGAAAATGACATGAGATTATTTCCCACGGTTATCCGCGGGGACGGGAACGGTGATGAATTTTGTCACCGTGTCATTCTCTAATTTCTAGCTCCAACTAACAGCAGACAAAACCTTTGAAAGTTTAAATCGATAACTGCTGATGAAATTTTCAGCTAGAAGAAAAATAAGATCTGAATTGAATTTTGAATTGCATTCAAATCAGTTTTAACAGTAGGGTTCTCGGTTATATATATGAAAAACATTTTAGCCGAGGATTGTGATTTATAGTGATTTGTGTGTGATTATTCTATTCTATATATATTACATTACATTACATTAGTGATTTCTATTCCGCCATTACCTTGCGGTTCAAGGCGGATTACATTCCAACTAAAAAACAGGAATTACATACAAATTAAAAGGAGTTGAATAAGCGATGACATAGAATTTTTTAAGGTAATAAACATTGGATAAAGAGTTACCAAAGGGAATTGGAGGTCTTTAGGAGGTAAGAATATGGTGAAATTATGGGTTTTAGATAGCATTTGATAGGTAAAAGTGTTGTTAAGAGTAAGAGGTTTTAAGAGTGGGTGTGGTTAGGACTGTTTCAGGGCTTTCTTGAAGAGTATAGTTTTTATTTGTTTTCTGAAAATCTTGTAGTCTGGGGTGGTTAACAGTAGGTTGGAGATTTGGTTATCCATTCTTGCAGCTTGAGTGGCTAGGAGGCCGTCGTATTGTTTTGACCGTTTTACTTCCTTGATCGGGGGAGGTGTGAAAGGGGAGTGCGTTTTTCTATGTCTGGTTGAGGTTGCTTGGATGAGGCGATTGTTTAGGTAGGCTGGGCTGTTTCCATTTAGGGTTTTGAATATCATGCAGTAGAATTTAAATAGTATTCTTTCTTGGATTGGTAGCCAGTGTGAGTTGATGTAGGCTTCTGTGATATGATCATGTTTCCTCAGTGAGTAGATGAGTCTCAGAGCAGTATTTTGGATTGTTTGTAGTTGCTTGGTCATCGTGGCAGGGCAGGGGAGGTAGAGGATGTTGCAGTAGTCTAGCAATCCTAGGATTAGGGATTGCACTATGAGCTGGAATTGTGATCTTTCAAACAATTTCCGGACTTGTCTCAGGTTTCTCATTATTGCAAAGGATTTCTGTATGGTTTTATTTATTTGCAGTTGCATAGTGCAGCATCTGTCTATTGTCACTCCTAGTAGTTTTATGGTGGTTTGGATTGGGTAGTTGATTGAGTTAAGTTCTAAATTGGTTATGGTTGGGACTTTGTCATTTTCGAGGAGGATGAATTTGGTTTTATCTGGGTTGAGTTTTAGTTTGTGTTCTTTCATCCAGGTTGTAACTGTTTCTATTGTTTGGTGTATTATGTTTGTCATGATGGTCTTTGGCTGATCATATGGTATGAGGATGGTGATGTCATCCGCATAACTATAGGTGGTAATGCCTATTTTATCCAGGTATGCCCCGAGAGAGGCAGTGTATAGGTTGAAGAGAGTAGGGGATAGTGGGGATCCCTGTGGTACGCCGCAAGGGTTTGACCAAGGATCTGATTTTTCTTTGTTTGATTTTACTCTGTAGGTTCTGGATTTTAGGAAGCCTTCAAACCAAGAATATACTGTATCTGAGATACCTATTGCATCCAAGATTTGGAGAAGGATGTTATGATCAACTAGGTCGAATGCTGCAGTTAGGTCCAGTTGTATGAGAAGCATTTTTTTTCCTGTGCTGAGGTGTTGTCTGGCTGTGTCCATAAGGGAGCCCAGGAGTGTCTCTGTGCTGAAGTTAGTTCTGAATCCTGATTGCATGGGGTGGAGTAGGTTATGGTCATCTAGATAGTTTGTGAGGAGTTTGGCTACTAGGCCTTCTGTAATTTTGACATATAGCGGTATAGAGGCAATGGGTCTGAAGTTGGATGGTTGGTCTGTTGGTCCTTTTGGGTCTTTTTGAATTGGGGTGATGATAATTTCGCTGAAGTCAGTAGGGAAAAAGCCATCTGTGAGTGTTGTTTGTATCCATTGCAGAAGTAGAGTACGGAATTTTATACTGGAGGTGGTAAGGAGATATGCTGGGCAGTGGTTGAGGTCACAGGAGGCGTGGCTGTATTTTTTGTAGAGTTTATTGAATTCGGACCATTGTATGTTGGGGAATTGAGACCATGTTCTGTCCGCTGTAGTAGATTCTTTATCCGTGGGTTGGGTTGTGATTTCGTTTAGGTGGGATGGGGTAAAGTTGAGGGTGGCTCTGGCGTTAGTGATTTTGTTCTTGAAATGGTCTGCTAGAAGGGTGGCTGAGGGGGTTGGGTTGTTGTTAGTTGTCGTGTAGGGTTTGGTGTCCGTTAGGTCTTTTAATATTTTGAATAGTTTTTTGGTATCTTGGGTTTCTGTGCCTATTAGGTTTGTGTAGTGAGTTTTTCTCTTGTCTTTTAGTAGGATTTTATATTGTTTGTTAGTTTTTTTCCAGGCGGTTTTCGTTTGATCTAGGTTTGTTTTTCTCCATTTTCTTTCTAATCTTCTGCATTGTCTTTTAAGTTGGAGCAGATCATTGTCAAACCATTGGTCTGATCTTCTACTGGTTCTAGTTTTGGTTTGTAGTGGGGCTAGTTCGTCCTGGGTGTTGGTGGCTAGAAAATTCCAGTGAGAGATGAAGTCTTTTGGGTCGCAGTCCTGGAGTGTTTCATCTATTTTTTTCCAGAATACAGTTGGCTCGATATGTTTGCGTGAGGTGTATGTTGTTTTTTGAGATTTAGGTGTGGTTTTGTTCTTGGTCCAGTTAATGCTGAAATTGTAAGTGTAGTGGTCTGACCAGAGGGATGGGGACCAGGTTCCATTGGGTGTTTGAATTACTGGGGTGGTTGATTGGTGGGTCATGAAGGCTGCAATGTCTAGTTGATGTCCTTTTTCATGAGTGGTTTGTGGGTCTAGGATTTGGAAGGATAAGGCATTGAGAAATGCTAGACAGTTTTTTGCTGGTGTGGATTTTGGGTCTTCTAGGTGGAGGTTTAGGTCTCCTAGGATAAGGTTATATTCTGCTGTTAAGGAGTTTTGGTAGATGAAGTTTTCAAATTCAGGTCTCGTTGTGGTCCAATTTCCCGGTGTTATGTAACAGAGCATGCATGCTAGTGAGTTTTTTAGTGTGGAGCTTGTGAGATGACAGGCAAGGAAGTCCATTTGTGTGGTGGATGTTTTTTCTTGTATATTTAGGGTTAGGGAGTCTTTGAATATTATTGCTAGTCCTCCTCCTCTTTTTTTCTCTCTGCAGGTCACTGTTATTTTGTACCCCTGCGGGCATACCTCTGTTATTCTGGGGTCTGTGTCTGAGGTTAGCCAGGTTTCTGTGAGGAAGAGACAGTCTAGGTTTTCGGTTTTTAACCAATTTTTTATATGTTCTGTTTTGGATCCTAAGGCTCTGATGTTTAGGTAGGCACACGTTAGAGTAGTGGTTTCTGTTTGATTCTTGTGGGTCGTTTCAGGGTAGATGAGTGTTTTGGGAGGAGGTTTAGGTTTGGTCTTGGGAGGAGTTGTTCTTTTTCTCCAGGTTGTGGTGATGGAATGTTGGGTGCTGGTCTGGTGGTTCGAGTTTCTTGTTAAGAAGGTTCTGCCGTTATGGAGGTGGAAATTGGTTACAGAGGAGCTTGTGGGTGTGGTGTATAAGTTGTTTGCTACTACTTTCCAGCTGGTGATGAGGAGGATTATTATTAGGGTGGCTTGAGTATGTGTTTGTGTGGATAGCTTCATCTTTAGTGGCAGTTGGTGGGGGTCTGGACTGATTCTAAAAGTCGTTTGTCCTGTTGTTATTGGTGAGGGAGATAGATCTTGTTGTTTTGTGGTAGATGGGTTATGTTGTATGTCTGATCAAAAAGATTGACCTGTTCGGGACTTTTATATATATATATATATATATATATATATATAAAATCAAAAATATTTTGATAACTATAAATTTATATTTATTTAAATGGCTTCTTTATATAAATTATAAAATTATAAAAATTCTTTTGGAGCTTTTTTATTTGTAACTGATTTCCCTATTATTGTATTAATGAATATGCATGAGATAAATTTGCATACAGTGGGAGGTAGTATCCCTGCAGATCTCTCTCATGCATATTAATTAAGGATATGCTGAAAACCTGACCTGATTTTGGTTCTGAACTTTGAATCCGACCTAAAAGATCCTATGATTTATTGATCTTATTTTTAATAATCATACTCCAGGAGACCTCCCTGACTTGGTAACTTCTCTGAGAGCCATGGTGCTCACAGAAGCTTTGCTAATTACATTGTACATTGTGGTTGCTTTTTAAATAATGTCCTTAGAGTTCTGCATGATAGTCATTATGTAGATGAGTTATATCCTTCCAGATGAAGGGGTAGTCAATTCCTGCAATTTGCACTTTTTTTTTTGGTTTGGGCTTAAGAACAGAGGAGTTGGATGCCAAGTACTGAGGGGTGAGGGAGGAGAGACCAGATCTGAAAAGAGAAAAACAAAAATCAAGCTCCAGCTAATAGTAGCAGTCCATATTTATCATCAGTGATGTTTATAACAAATCAAATCTTGTCCCCTAAGATAAATATCCAGCAGTAGTTGCTAAAGTTGCATTATATTATAACCAATATTTCTAACAAATGGGTGTTTTAATTCCCCTGCTTGTTTCTATTGGAGACTAATGAATAGCACAGAGATAGATCCCCGTGAAAGCCTCAGGCTCCATTCAATATGATGTTGATGGGAAATTGCATTAAATATTGCACGTGTGAATGTTCAATTTTGGCTATGTTCTGAGTGGTCCCAAAATATTTTATAAAACCAATAGTTATGGCCGCCAAACCGTTTTTGGAAGTCGGTTGCATCTCAATACTGTGACTCAGTGCTTATGGAAATCAGTAGGCACTTTTTTGAGTGCAGACTGCAGTCAAACTGGCATTGCACTGTTATGCATTCACATTCCTTTTTAAAATAGAAATTTTTGTTTAAAAGTGCAACAGCACAAAATCAAGATCCTCATTGTCCTAGTTTAGAATGATCAGAATAAAATTAAAAGCACCACACATGCAACTACTAGCTACGTTATTCAACAAGCAAATGGAACGTTTATTCTTTTATGGACTTTGTGATCACAAGCCCTCTTTCTGAAAAACATAACCCAAGTTATTAAACAGCTGGAAAAATGTTAAAAGAAAAAAATAATGAAGACTTTTAATGACAAATGCTTGAGTACTTGCCAGATCTCATTTGCTACCTGAAACAACCACTAGAGGTCAGCACAACTACAACTAACTAGAAGGAGGAAAATTCAGCCTTAATGTCATTTTTATTTTTTTGTCTTGTATTTTATTTTGTATATTGTGAATTTTTAATATGTTTTAGATTGTTAGCCGCCCTGTATTTGATAAGTGCATCGCGTCTCTCCCTCGATGTGGAACTGTGATACATGGAAATAGTTACCTCCCTCTAATGTACAATTTTGTTTTAATCTTTATGCATTGCATCGAGCCTGTCCTTTGAAATTAGACAACTCACAAATGTTAATAAATAAAATAAAAACCACTTTTTTAAAAAAATATTGGCACAATGATAGTTTTCAGAAAGCACAATCCCTTTTTGGCGAAACGTTGTGCGTGCAAAAATCCTGATTTTTACAGCTGAATGTTATTTAATTTTTGCTGGTGGTGAACAGGTCGCTTCTGTGTGACGGCCCAATAGGTACCTATTTTAAACCGACTTTATAAAGACACATGAATATCCTTGGAGCAGGGGTAGATGTTAAGCCTTAAAGAAAGTACTGTATGTGTTTTATGAACCATAGATCCTGTAAAGGTAAATGCAAAATTTAACATGCTGTTGTTGTGTGTGTGTGTGTGTGGGGGAATAGAAACATAGAGATAGACAGCAGATAAGGGCCACGGCCCATCTAGTCTGCCCACCCCAAAGACCCTCCCCTATCTTTCTCTGTGAATAGATCCCACGTGTCTGTCCCATTTGGCCTTAAAATCAGGCACGCTGATGGCCTCAATAACCTGAAGTGGAAGACTATTCCAGCGATCAACCACCCTTTCAGTGAAAAAGAATTTCCTGCTGTCCCCGTGCAGTTTCCCGCCCCTGATTTTCCACGGATGCCCCCTTGTTGCCACTGGACCCTTGAAAAAGAAGATATCTTCTTCCACCTCGATGCAGCCCGTGAGATACTTGAATGTCTCGATCATGTCACCCCTCTCTCTGTGTTCCTCGAGTGAGTATAGCTTTAATTTATCCAGCCGTTCCTCGTACGGGGGATCCTTGAGTCCTGAGACCATCCGGGTGGCCATTCTCTGGACCGACTCCAGTCTCAGCACATCGTTACGGTAATGCGGCCTCCAGAATTGCACACAGTACTCCAGGTGGGGCCTCACCATGGATCTATACAATGGCATAATGACTTCAGGCTTACGGCTGACAAAACTCCTGCGTATGCAACCTATGATTTGCCTTGCCTTGGATGAAGCTTGCTCCACTTGATTGGCAGTCTTCATGTTCTCACTGACCATCACCCCTAAGTCTCGTTATGCTTCAGTTCTTGTTAGGATCTCGCCATTAAGAGTGTAAGTCTTGCATGGATTTTGGCTGCCCAGGTGCATGACTTTGCATTTTTTGGCATTGAAGCTGAGTTGCCCTGTATCTTTCTTGCACTTACATAAAACCTATCTAAAACAACCAGTTCCTTCCCAAGCTCCACCTACCACACTGTCTACTCCTATCAAATCTAAAATGTTCTAATTACCCAACACGTATTACCTTAATTTCTCAACAATTCTTATGTATTCCACCTATATATCTTGTAACTTCATGAAAATTCTTTATGTAATCTGCCTTGAACCGCAAGGTAATGGCGGAATAGAAATCACTAATATAATGTACTACACAGGGCGATCCTTACTGCACAGTAAAAGCATCAGTTGATAATGCAATACTTGCCAATGGATTTACCATGGCTCCATGAGTTAAAAGCACCTCATTCCCCTCCCAGCATCCTTATCCACTCGATCAACATTACTCGATCTTTGGTTCACTCCCCCCATTAACATCAATATCATCCGATCCTCCAATTTCCCCTTCCTGCTAGCATCAACTTTGTCCCCTCATGTTTTCCAAGAGTCACTTGAGTCTCCCCCCTTATCCTTTGATCTACCCTCCTGGGGCTTTACCAGGGCTTTTCCTCATAACATCGTTTTGATGTAGGAACTTCTTAGGAAGCTCCTACCCTATTGCTGCATGGATACAAAATGTCAGCTTGACCTCTAGTGCCTAGTACCTGGAGATACACTTTCGAATAGAGTGACATGGGGACAAATTTTTCTCCCTCCTTGCAGGAACTCAATTTCCCCACCCCGAGTTTTGTCACTGTCCCTACCCCTGCCCCATTCCTATATCCTCTGCTTTAACCACACAAGCCTCCAACACTTATGATTTTAAAGAGTTTGAGGCTTGTGCAGATGAGGACAGAGATTGCAGGAATGGGGCAACGACAGGAAAAGAACTCTCCAGGACTGGATGGGAAAATGAGGGACGGGAAACATTTGTCCCCATGTCATTCTCTACTTTTGAACCCAGACAACAATGAAGCAAGAGCATTGGGGGTTGCTCTTGCCCCAACACTATGCTTTATTTGAGAGTCTCTCTTTTACCTCTCAACCTTTTTTCTCAGCTATACAAAGTTAAGTCCTTAAGTCTCATTTCATAGAGCCTCTCATATTGACTCTATTCAATTTTTGTAGCCCTTCACTGGATTGCCTCATGCTGTCTATATTATTTTGGAGACATGACCTCCAGAACTCTAGATAAGGTCTCGCCAATGACTTGAGGTGAAATCAATTAGCTTAGCAGGGTTTACAAAAAGGCTTGGATAATATCCTAAAAGAGAAGTCCATAGACCCTTATTGAAATGGCTTGGGGAAATCCACTATTTATTCCTAGGATAAGCAGTAGAGAATGACATGGTGGCGGTTTACCCGCGGCCACCGCATTTAGCCGCGGGTGACCCGCCAAAACGGGGAACAAAAACTAGCAGTCGCTGTGGGGACGGGGACAAGGCCATTCACCGCCCCGTGGAGCGGTGAATGGTCTTGTCCCCGCAGTGAGGCATGAAGGATCGCGCGGTCCCCGCAGCCCACACCCGCCTGCCCAATCGATCCTAGTGATTAGCCAGCTCTCTCCCTTCTCCTCACCTTAGTTTGTAGGTTTTCTTTTTCGGCGACCCGCACGCTATCAGAGAGCCGCGCACCCGCTGCTGCTCGGTTTCGATCTTCTGCTCTGACGCAACTGGAAACAGGAAGTTGCAGCAGAGCAGAAGATTGAACACTGAGCAGCCGCGCGTGCACGGCTCTTTGGGAAAGCGTGCAGGTCGCCGAAAAACAAAACCTACAAACTAAGGTGAGGAGAAGGGAGAGAGCTGGCTAATCACTAGGATCGATTGGGCAGGCGGGTGTGGGCTGCGGGGACCGTGCGATCGCCCGTGTTCCCAGCTCAAACTGGAAGGAGGGAGTGAAAGGGAAAAGGATTCTGGGCCAAGGGGATGAAGACGGAAAGAAAAACCCACAGCAGGAAAGAAAGGGAAGGACAGGCAGGTGAGCCAGATGCTAGAAGCAGGGGGGGGGGGGAAGAAAGAGGGAAAAAAGCTAGATGGGGTTGAAAAGAAGAGACACACTGGTATGGAAGAGGAAGATAGGGGAAATCTGGACACAGGAAGGTAACAGAAAGAGGGGAAATTATGTGCATGGGGCATAGGGACAGAGACATAAAGGGGACATGCCATGGGGATGGTTATATGGACACAGGAGGGGGGGGGCAATGGCAGATACATAGGGGAGATATTAGAAATGGGGAAAATAGGAGCACAGAAGCAATATTTTTTCCCCGTGTCATTCTCTAATAAGCCTCATTCAAAGAAAGTGCTTATTCAATTTTTTGTTCAATTTTTAGGTCCTCAGCGGGCCACCACACACTCAAAGTTTTTTCATTGTGCGAGGCTTTATGCTCTTATTCGTCATTGGACCACTTATTTAATCTTAATTATATAGAAAATACGCTTTAGATATGTAAATGCTAAAGGTACTTAGCTTAGAGTTTTGACGCTAGCCGGGAGGGTAGAAACATCCGTCACCAACATGTTTCGCCCATATTATTTAAGGGCTTTGTCAAGGCACCCTCTCCCTAAATGAAAATAAAACTAAGTGTCACAACTACCATAAGCATATAAATAATGCAGAATAAAATATTAACCATTCTCTCTTACCGTTCTCAACTATTGTGTTCCCACCATCGCGTCTCCGACGAAATGGCGGTCACGCTCTTAGTAAACCTATTTATACGCCACCCGAACGTGTACGTTAACGTCCCAAGGAATCAGGGACGTCAGGGGTTGACGTCAAAAGTTTTATTCATAACTCTTACACACAGTTGTTTTTTCTGTATATATTTTTTTCTTTCTTTCTTTTACAGAGGATACCATTCAGAACCCCTATAAACACCTCATATTAAAGAAGCCCACTCCAACTCATTGTTCAGCCCATAAGGGACCACTGTATTCAGGCGGTAAATCCACCGTTGTTCAATGTAATTCAGTATAGCCTCCCAGTCCCCTTCCATTTGCTGTTCAGATATGTGCTCAATAACCCTCCATTTAATGTGTTGGATCTCGTGACCCTTATCTAACCAATGTTGAACTAATGGGGCTTGTATTGCCCCTGTGGTGATACGGGATTTATGTTCGTTCAGACGTACATTGATGTTTCTTTTGGTGCGTCCTATATACAAGATTGCAAGGGCATACAATAATATATACTACCCTCATTGTTTTACATGTTGTGTCAGCCTTAGCTCTCACCATATAACCTGAGCAGGGGTCTATCCATTGAGGTCCTTCAAGTGTCGAATCGCACCACTGGCAATGTTGGCACTTGGTGTGTCCAGTCCCTACTCTGCTATCATACTGACTTTCTAACTTCTTGAGGGCTTGGCCAATAGTCTGACCCCTTCGATATGAAAATAAGGGGAATTCTGTAAACCCTTGGTGGAGGTTCAGTATGTGCCAGTATTGTTTTATATAAGAAATCAATACCCCCGAAGCTCTAGAAAAAGGAAGCACACATACTAATCTTTCCTCCTCTTGTACCCGGGGCTTATCTATAAGAAGTAGTTCCCGTTGGGCATAACGGACCCTTAGATAAGCTTTTCTAATAGAACTTTTGGGGTAACCCCGCTCTAAGGCAGGGAAGGTTTATACATGGAATAAAAAACCTAACCCAATACAAACAAAAAAGAAAGTGGCTTTTGAGAGGTCTACGGACGAATCTGAAGGCACAAGTGGTGAATCTGGGGATTCCTCTACCAGTCGGATTTCGGGGGAAGAAGGACTTCAACCCCCGCGGACACAAAACACCAGGTCCAGGAACAGAGGACGGGGCCAAATAAGAGGCAGAGGAGCGAAAGTGAAACAACCTCCCTAATCACCAATCTCTCTTCTACAGTAGTACTTACATCGGATCAACAGGCAGTTCTGCAGCTAGGGCTAGGATATGTGATTCAAAGGAGACCTGACTTTTTCCAATTAAAAATTGCTTTTTATAAGTTTATTAGGAAATTGAGTTTGAAAATATTTTTTGAATCCACCACATGGGTTCCGGAAGGGAACGATACTTCTGTTATTAAGAAGGAATCCAAGTGGGTGCCTCCGGGACTGATGGATCCGATCCTGGCCACTTTTAAAGATTTAGTGCTGGATGGTATAACGAAATACGAGAGATCTTCAAAATCTTTACATAACCAATACAACCTATCGTACCAACAACATTTAGCAATGAACCAACTCAGGGACATGAAGCACATTATTATCACGAAAGCGGATAAGGGGGGTTCTATTGTCATTCAAGATATTTCACAATACAAAGCAGAAGCAGAACATCAATTGAGTGATGAGAGAGCTTATATCAAGCTATCTGACGATCCTACAGGCCCACTTATGAAAGATATATTCACTTTTATCACTCAATACTATGAACTGGGCCAAATAAATTTAAAAGAATACCAATTTTTGTTGGAAAAACATCCTAGGACCCCAACTATCCGCTTCGTTCCGAAGATCCACAAAAGCATTATCGAACCCCCAGGCAGACCCATAGTAAATACGAGAGACAGTCTGCTAGAACCTTTGTCCAAATTTTTGGATGTTTTTCTTAGGGATGAAGCGATTAAGGTTCCATCTTACCTCAAGGATTCGTCCCACCTGCTTAGGCTGCTTCATGATAGTATAGTCCCCCATGTAGGGGTCTTTTTAGTAACCCTGGATGTGGTATCGCTATACACCAGGATACCCCAGGATGAGGCACTTACTATTGTAGAAGAAGTAATAACTAAGAGAGCACAGCATCTTAGAATATCGAATTCCTTTTTGAGTAAACTAGCCCAATGGGTATTGAAGAGGAGTTTCTTTGAATACAATGGGAGTTTTTATCAGCAAGTAGAGGGGGTGGCTATGGGGGCGACTCTCACTCCCTCAATAGCCACTCTCTATATGGGGAATTTTGAGAGTGAGTTTATATACTCGTCTGAAGCCTTTAAACACATCCCTTTATGGAAAAGGTTTTTGGATGATATTTTTTTCCTATGGGAAGGCACTGAGGAGGGGTTGTAAGAATTTTTTGGATGGATTAATACCAAGAATCCCAATTTGCAGTTTGTCCCCCAGTATGATACTGTTAAGATCGAGTTTTTGGACATCTCGATAAGCATAGAACAAACAACGTTTGAAACAACTCTTTACAGGAAGCCGGTGGCTCGTAACACCCTTCTACATTTTAATAGTTTTCACCCATACCATCTGAAATACAGTCTACCCATCAGTCAATATTTGAGAATTAGAAGGGTATGCTCTTCCCTAGTGGAATTTAAAAAGGTAGCCAGGGATTTAGAGGGGCGTTTTTTAGAGCGGGGTTACCCCAAAAGTTCTATTAGAAAAGCTTATCTAAGGGCCCGTTATGCCCAACGGGAACTACTTCTTATAGATAAGCCCCGGGTACAAGAGGAGGAAAGATTAGTATGTGTGCTTCCTTTTTCTAGAGCTTCGGGGGTATTGATTTCTTATATAAAACAATACTGGCACATACTGAACCTCCACCAAGGGTTTACAGAATTCCCCTTATTTTCATATCGAAGGGGTCAGACTATTGGCCAAGCCCTCAAGAAGTTAGAAAGTCAGTATGATAGCAGAGTAGGGACTGGACACACCAAGTGCCAACATTGCCAGTGGTGCGATTCGACACTTGAAGGACCTCAATGGATAGACCCCTGCTCAGGTTATATGGTGAGAGCTAAGGCTGACACAACATGTAAAACAATGAGGGTAGTATATATTATTGTATGCCCTTGCAATCTTGTATATGTAGGACGCACCAAAAGAAACATCAATGTACGTCTGAACGAACATAAATCCCGTATCACCACAGGGGCAATACAAGCCCCATTAGTTCAACATTGGTTAGATAAGGGTCACGAGATCCAACACATTAAATGGAGGGTTATTGAGCACATATCTGAACAGCAAATGGAAGGGGACTGGGAGGCTATACTGAATTACATTGAACAACGGTGGATTTACCGCCTGAATACAGTGGTCCCTTATGGGCTGAACAATGAGTTGGAGTGGGCTTCTTTAATATGAGGTGTTTATAGGGGTTCTGAATGGTATCCTCTGTAAAAGAAAGAAAGAAAAAAATATATACAGAAAAAACAACTGTGTGTAAGAGTTATGAATAAAACTTTTGACGTCAACCCCTGACGTCCCTGATTCCTTGGGACGTTAACGTACACGTTCGGGTGGCGTATAAATAGGTTTACTAAGAGCGTGACCGCCATTTCGTCGGAGACGCGATGGTGGGAACACAATAGTTGAGAACGGTAAGAGAGAATGGTTAATATTTTATTCTGCATTATTTATATGCTTATGGTAGTTGTGACACTTAGTTTTATTTTCATTTAGGGAGAGGGTGCCTTGACAAAGCCCTTAAATAATATGGGCGAAACATGTTGGTGACGGATGTTTCTACCCTCCCGGCTAGCGTCAAAACTCTAAGCTAAGTACCTTTAGCATTTACATATCTAAAGCGTATTTTCTATATAATTAAGATTAAATAAGTGGTCCAATGACGAATAAGAGCATAAAGCCTCGCACAATGAAAAAACTTTGAGTGTGTGGTGGCCCGCTGAGGACCTAAAAATTGAACAAAAAATTGAATAAGCACTTTCTTTGAATGAGGTGTGATAAAGACAGTGGAATAATTTTTCACTGTTTTAGGATCTAGTTGTTGAAGACCCTCTATTCTAGAATTTCTACTAAAGTGCCCGGTGCTTCATTCTCTAATAAGCAGCATAAAATCTGTTTTTACTATTTGGGATCTAACTAGGTACTTGGGACCTGGGTTGGCCACTGTTAGAAACAGGAAACTGAGATAGATGGACCTTCAGTCTGACCCACTATGGTATTCTTATGTGAGCCAAGTGTAGGATAATCAAGCTATTGTGACATCACTGATGAGTTTGACTCTTAGGCATTGGTGGAATAAGGCATTATGACATCACAATGTCAGCTCTGGAATGTTGCTACTCTTTGAGTTTCTGTGAGGATCTGGGATGGCCACTGTTGGAAACAGGATTCTGGGCTTGAAGGATCTTCGGTCTGTCCCAGTATGACAATTTTTATGTTCTTTGTTAGATCTGCCATTTGTATGATTCGTAGGAATGGAACAACTCTCTAATTCCAGTAATTTATACATACTTGGTGTTTTACATAGCATGCTAGGACATTGTACAACTGCTTCTATTCCAGCTATCCTTAACAATTAGGTTGCCATTCATCAATAGAACAATGTCCCCTGTGCTCCGCAAGCAGATCTTTGTATATAAGAGAAAATCAAAGTTCCCGTTGAACTCTCCCTAGAATATGTAACACTGCTCTGACTAATACTGATTGTTTCTTGGACAGCAGACAGGTTCTTAGGGTTGAAACTGGCTATTACATCTGTTACTGGAGCTTGTGTATCTTACTCAACAAAGCATCCAGAATTTAGCCAGGAATAGCTGTTTCTTAGGGTCCAGCACAGATTATTAAGATTTACGCAGCACTTTTTTTGACAGTTCAGTCAATGAGGCAACTTCCTTTTTACTGCATCTACCTGGGTGTGAGGGAGGGAGTGGTAAATTGCTAACCTGCTTTTTTTTTTTTTTTTGCCAGAAGCAGAGACTTCCATGAAGTAGGAGAAGTTTCCTTGGAACCTCAAAGTTACAGAGAGTGAGTGCTGACTAAACCTGTGAAGCTGTGTCAGAGAGACTACAGCAATCCTAGCGTGAAGAAGTGACTGTATATTTAACCTGTAGATGCCGATCTGGAATAGCTGCAGGGACCCTGAAGTCAGAGGGGAGAGTAGCATATACCGTATTTACTTGAATATAAACCAAGCCGAGGTAACCTTTTTTTCCCCCAAAAAAGGAGGAAAAAAGATTGACTCAAATATAAACTGGGGGATTAATATTCAAGTGCAGTGCCTTTCCTTGCTCTGCCAGGCTCTGCTCACAGCCCCACTCCCTTTTTGCTAGGGTCTGTACCCTGTTCCCTCTCCTTCATGATGAGTTGCAGGCCTCCACCAAGCCTGCCATGAGACCTGGTGGTCGGGACAGGAGGGATCCCTCTCGCCTCCTGTCTCTTTTTTTTTTTTTTACCTCCCTCCCGCCTCCCCTGCGTACCTTTAGTGTCCCTGGTGGTTCAGCTGTGAATTGCAGCAGGAGCGACCTTCCTTCGCTCCTGCCTGTGCAGAGCCCATAGCTGATTGGCTGCCACAAATTTTCATGGGACTGCAAGAACTCTCGGCAGCCAATCAGCTAGCAGCTCTGCAGGGGCAGGAGCAAAGGAAGGTCGCTCCTGCCACGATTCACCGCTGGACCATCAATGATATTAAAGGTACGCAGGGGGAGGCGGGAGGGAGGTAAAAAAATTCTTGGAATTGGCTGGGACAGGAGGCGGGAAGGATCCCTCCTGTCCTGGCCACCGATGAACCACCAGGTCTCAAGGCAGGCCCAGCAGAGGCCTGCAACAGGTTTGGGAGGAGGGCGGGTCAGCGCTTACCCGAATATAAACCGAGACCCCCATTTTTGGGGCCATTTTTCCGGCCCAAAAATCTCAGTTTATATTCGAGTATATACAGTTCTGAAACATGGAACCTGTGAGGAACAGTGCTCATAGGAACTGTGGTAAAACTCCAAGTTATTGTTGGATTGAAGTGTCAAGCCTGTGGAGAGAACAGAGTTGGAAAACCCTTATTCTGAATTTTGAACACAACTGTTGTTCTACTTGTAACCAGGGAAGTAGCTACAGGGGTGGGTCTGGCCAGGGCTGGCCTGCCCAGTTTGGGCTCAGGCCCGACCACCTAGCTGCCACAGGCCACCAGTGGCGGTTCCTACACACTGCCGGTGGATAACCTGGAAGCCTTCCTTCTGACGCATTTGCGTTTTGCATCAAAGGGAAGGTTTCCAGGTGACCTGAAGCAAAATGGGGAAGGGAGGGAAAGAGAGAGGCTGGGTGGGTGGGAAGGGAGGAAAAGAAATGACCGCCCACTTTGGGCTCAGGCCCACCCCAAATTGGCCGTCTGACTACGCCACTGCATGCGACCCTTGTGTGGGGGCTGTTTTCCTGAGAGTTCTAACCTTGGCCATGGAGCCACACTGCCACCCTGTGATGGAAAGGGCAAACCATTTCTTTTTCTTATACATTTTTATCTCTGTAAATGAGAAAGTGCTGAAAACAAGGGTTTAAGTTACATCTTAGTAGATTTCTTATAAACAGTGTGTGATTCATCTCCACCGCTGCTTTCATCCCCCTGCAGCATTCTCATTTAGGTTTTAGAAACGCCGACTAGCTAAACACATATCAATGAAACTGCCCTCATTTATATTTTAAAATTGAAATCCAAGAGATTGTTCCCCCATGAAATGTCTTTATGATAATGGACTACACTGGCTCGAGCGGAAGAAGGGGAATTATTGATCCTCCTGACTTATGGATTAAGCATTCTAATTCAGATATTGGAAAGCCTGGTGCCTCTGAACGTTGAGACTCAGATAACCTAATTCACGACCATCTAATCTTTGTCGGCTGTGCATTGATCGTAAGTAGGAAGTAGATGGTTAAGAGAGCTGCAGTGACTTCAGTGGGCTTGGAGGAAGAAATAAAATTACAGATGCACCTCTTTCATCTTTAAGTGAATTGGAAGACATTATGAAACCTTGTTGAGGATGAGGACAACTGACTTTACGGAACGTAGTTGGCCATGCTGGCGATATTTGCAGATAATATTTGTTTTTGGGCCCAAGAACTCTTCACTTGCTTGGTTTTTTTGTAACTTTATTTTTATTAAACAGAATGGTCAAGAAATATCATTTATTAGAAAAAAGAATCCATTTTTGGGAAATAAAGTTATATAAAAAAAATAGCAAAAAACAAAAGGAATTGACCCCAAAATATCCACAAAAAAGAAAATCCAGAGAAAACAAAAAAAAAAAACCCCTCTGTGGAGTGACGATGTTCCTAAATGGACTTTATTTGAAAGTGTCAAAGTTCCAAAGGTACACTGAAATCATCCACATAAAATAATTTCATCCACATAAAAATAATCATCCACATAAGAGCCTTAAAGGACCTAGTCCGCTAGGGATACAGAACCCAACACAGTCCGCGTTTCGACAAAAAGTCTTCTTCAGGGGTCCCTGGGGGACCTATAAAGGTGAGTACATGGGAAACAATTGTGTGGTGAGCCGGAAGTGAGACACTGCTTGTGTTTGCAACATTCTAGAGCTCAGATTGTGATGTCATAATGCCTCATTCCACCAATGCCTAAGCTCCGTCCTCATCTGCTCAAGCCTCAAACACTTTCAAATCATAAGTAGCAAAAAACAAAAGGAATTGACCCCAAAATATCCACAAAGAAGAAAATCCAGAGAAAACCAAAAAAACCTCTGTGGGGTGACGATGTTCCTAAATGGACTTTATTTGAAAGTGTCAAAGTTCCAAAGGTACACTGAAATCATCCACATAAAATAATTCCATCCACATAAAAGTAAATCATCCACATAAGAGCCTTAAAGGACCTAGTCCGCTAGGGATACAGGACCCAACACGGTCCGCGTTTCGACAAAAAGTCTTCTTCAGGGGTCCCTGGGGGTCCTATAAAGGTATGTGGGAAACAATTGTGTGGTGAGCCGGAAGTGAGACACTGCTTGCAATTGTTTCCCACGTACTCACCTTTATAGGACCCCCAGAGACCCCTGAAGAAGACTTTTTGTCGAAACGCGGACTGTGTTGGGTCCTGTATCTCTACCGGCCTTTCTATTGCAAATGCAAGCAGTGTCTCACTTCCAGCTCACCACACAATTGTTTCCCACATACTCACCTTTATAGGACCCCCAGGGACCCCTGAAGAAGACTTTTTGTCAAAACGCGGACCGTGTTTGGTCCTGTATCCCTAGCGGACTAGGTCCTTTAAGGCTTTTATGTGGATGAAATTATTTATGTGGATGATTTCAGTGTACCTTTGGAACTTTGACCCATATCAAAAAATAGGAAAGTGAAGAAAGTTATAATAATCATAAAGCCCCTCTTTTAGGGGTCCTTTTACTAAGGCGTGCTAGATTTTTTAGCGCATGCTAAATATTAGCGTGCGCTAAACGCTAACGCATCCATTATATTCTGTGGGTGCCTTAGCATTTAGCGTACGCACTAACCCCCTCTTTTACTAAGGCGCACTAACCGTTTTAACACGCACTAAAGATTAGCGCACGCTAGACGCTAACACGTCCATGGAATATAATGGATGCGTTAGCGTTTAGCGCTCGCTAATATTTAGCATGCACTAAAACAGTTAGCGCGCCTTAGTAAAAGGACCCCTAAATCGGTTAACGCGCCTTAGTTAAAGGACCCATTACTAAGCTGCTGTAGAGGTTTCGACTCAGACTCGGGGTGCTAAATGCTCCAATGTTCCTAGGAATTCCTAAGAGCATTGGAACATTTAGCATCCAGAGCCTGAGTAGAAACCTCCACCGTGGCTTAGTAAAATGGGGAGGGAGAAATCTCATTGGGGCAATTCTATAAGATAATTTAGGCAACATTTAGGTGCATACATGGTAACATAGTAAATAATGGCAGATAAAAGACCCGAATGGTCCATCCAGTTGGCCCAACCCTACATGCTCCATAAAAATCAATCATTTAATTAAAATTGTCCATTTTCTTAGATATTTCTGGGCCAGAAACCCAGAGCCCTGCCCGGTAGTGTGCTTAGGTTCCATCTACTGGGGAGTCTCCATCAAAGCTCACTCCAACCCATCCAAACCCTCCCCAACCCGTCCTCAACTGAATGTCCACATACAGGACACATATCATACTAGACCAACCCTAGTTCCTTCAATATATACCCATTATTTTCTGATTTGAGATCCTCTGTGTTCATCCCACGCTCGTTGGAACTCTTTTCTTCTCGACCACCTCCCTCGGGAGCGCATTCCAAGCATCAACCACCCTCTCTGTAAAGAAGAATTTCCTAACATTACTCTTGAATCTACCACCCTTCAACCTCAGTGTTGTGCCGTTTTCCGGTTTTGCTGGAAGCCATGTAGTTTCACGTAGCGTATAATCAGTGTCATTCCCCACTCACTAATTTGATGAATTCAAGACTGTAGTATGAGTCACGCTGGAGCTCAGGGATCAAGCGTCCATACCGTGCGGTGCTCACTAGCGCCCCCATGCCCTCTGGTTTTACCATTTCCCTTTCTCCAGAATAGATTTTGCTCTATGTTAATACCTTTCAAGTATCTCATGTACGAGATAACTGACGTTATTGGCAATTATGTGCCTAAGTGCTACATGCTATTTTACAAAATACACCCCAAAATAGCTGAGTGCAGGGGTAGGCAATTCTGGTCCTTGAGAGCCACAGGCAGGTCAGGTTTTCAGGATATCCACAATAAATATGCATGAGATAGATTGTGCATCTCAAGGAGGCAGTGCATGCAAATCCATCTCATACATATTCATTGTGGTTGGCAGGTCAGGTTTCCAGGATATCCACAATAAATATGCATGAGATAGATTGTGCATCTCAAGGAGGCAGTGCATGCAAATCCATCTCATACATATTCATTGTGGTTGGCAGGTCAGGTTTCCAGGATATCCACAATAAATATGCATGAGATAGATTGTGCATCTCAAGGAGGCAGTGCAGGCAAATCCATCTCGTACATGTTCATTGTGGATATCTCTTCCTCACGTGATTTGAGGAGGCTTTTCAAAACCGGGTTTTGAAAAGCCATCTGGGGAAATCCAGATGTCGGGTAACCCTAGCTAGAAAGAACAATTAAGGGGGCAGGGCAAGATGACGGCCTGAAACTGTTCTGTTGGCATTGTCTATTCCTTTTGTCTTAACATAGCATAAGGGAAATATAAAGGTCCAGCCACCACCGCCAAACTGATCGTCTACCCTGGTCCAACTGAATCTACAGAGAAGCTTGAATTTAACACTCATGGTAGGGTTACCAGATTTTACTATTGTAAAATTTGGACCCATGGTCCTGCCCCCAGGCCTGCCTCGTTCTGCCCAAGTCACACCCTGTTCCATCCCAGCCCCCCCCCCAACCTGTTCTCATGCTCGGAGCCACGCCAGGAAGGCACCTGCGCATGCACAGGTGTGACACGATGATGCCACACACATGCGCACATGTATGTAATGTCACCACATTGCATCCGCACGTGGTCCTGAGCTGGAAGCTTTTCAAAACCCGGAAAAAGTGCCGGGTTTTGAAAAGCAGTTCGGATGCCCGGACATGTCCTCTTTTAACCGGACATCTGGTAACCCTACTCCTCTGCCCTCCAACCCAGCCCACTGATTAACCCTTCCCCTTAACTGTATCCATAACATCCTGCTTGTCTGTCTTGGCTGTTTAGACTGTAAGCTCTTTCGAGCAGGGACTGTCTTCTTTAGGACTCTGTACAGCGCTGCGTGCGTCTGGTAGCGCTATAGAAATAATTCATAGTAGTAGTGTGAAGAGTTTCAGTCTTTGGGAAGCAGAGCTGAGCTTGTGATGTCATAATGCCTCATTCCACCAATAAGAGCCAACCTCTTCAGTGATGTCACAATGGCTTGATTGTCCTGTACTCCCCTCTGCCCTCCAACCCAGCCAGCAGATTAACCCTTCCCCTTAACTGTATCCATGACATCCTGTTTGTCTGTCTTGCCTGTTTAGATTGTAAGCTCTTTCGAGCAGGGACTGTTTTCTTATTCTTTGTGACTGTGCAGCGCTGCAAGCTTCTGGTAGCGCTATAGAAATAATTAATAGTCGTAGTAGTAGGTCTGATGATATTACCAGCCAAGACAAAACTTTCCTCTTGGGGTAGCTCTTGTGTAGTTTCTCTTTTTTCAGATACATGTTTGCCCCAACTGGGCTCCCCTTTCCTTCCATGTTGCATAATAAATTCAGTATTAACATCTGCAATTGGTTCAGTCAAGGACTGGTTATGTTATGTTTTAAACAATTTTTATTGATGACAAGAAGTCCACAGAACAAAAATACCGAACATTGTCCACAAATTAGCGAGGGGCATTTTCAGAAACACAACAAATGAATTCAGGTCATCACATTTTCTATTTTATCCAAAGTTAACCCCCCCTTTCTCATAACATAACATTCTGTAATTATACAAAATTTATGGGGACTTAGACACAAATCTTTATACACACAAATCTCTGGATCAACAGCCCCTCACCGAAACCCTTCCCCCCAATCCCAACCCAAACTCTTACACAAGGAGAACCACTGCTCAATATACACAGAATACTGTTACTTGCTCACTGGAGTTTCTCCCATGTCCCTCATGCTGCCCATTCTCCCTCCCTCAACATATTTGATTACTCTATTTCCCCCCTACTGCCTCCCCTCCCTTCCTAATCTAATCCTATCCAAACAAGAGAGAGATATGCCATCGGTGCCCAGTTACTTCATAATGCCCAATTTACTGAAAAGTGTCAAATAAAAGGCTATGACTCCTCAGGTGAAGGGTTTGTACATAAGGGTCCCAAATTTTCAAAACGAGATGTTTCCCACTCCAGGACCCTCTGGCATCACTGGCCTGATTACGCCAGTGCCAATAGGCTGGGATTTCCTGCCTGATCCAATATTGTAGTATGCATTAGCGAGCCAACAAGCTCATTTTACAGCTTAGCATCTGAAGACCCCAAGACATCCTGCCATACTCAACCGTAACATCCCAAAACTAGCTGAGCTGCCGTTCCTAACGCAGCAGCCATGTAGCACGCAACACGGTGCCAAAACCGCTGGATGACCCGGCGGTCCCAAGACGCATGACCAAAGGTGTTCTCCGCCCTCCCACATTTAATGAAAGGACTGTTTATGTTAAAACGAACTTTAGCAGAAATGTCTGCCTTTACCCCTTCTATTGTCCCAGTCCCTGTAACAGGGGTCTCAAAGTCCCTCCTTAAGGGCCACAATCCAGTCGGGTTTTCAGGAATTCCCCAATGAATATGCATTGAAAGCAGCGCATGCACATAGATCTCATGCATATTCATTGGGGAAATCCTGAAAACCCGACTGGATTGCGGCCCTCAAGGAGGGACTTTGAGACCCCTGCAAGTGTAAGCCATGGGTTTTCAACCCAGTCCTTGGGACACACCCAGCTGTACAGATTTTCAGGATACAATATATATTCAGTACATTAGATTTCATTGTTTGTAAATTATCTTACGCATATTCATTGTGGATATCTTGAAAACCAATAAGCTTGATGTGTCCCAAAACTGGGTTGAGCTAATAAGCTTATGACAGTTCTGCTGAGTCATACATGTTCCTATTCCCTTTCCATTTCATCAAGCCCAGTATCCTGTTTCCAACAGTGGCCAACCCAGGTCCCAAGTACCTGGCAGAAACCCAGAATAACAACATTCCAGAGCTCAGACTATGACATCATAATGCCTCATTCCACCAATGCCTAAGAGCCAACCTCATCTGTGATGTCACAACGGCTTGAGTGTCCTATTCTCAGCTCATATAAGAGCATAAGAATTGCCTTCTTGCCACAGCTTGAAGATGTGGCTCACTGGTAGAGCTGTTGCCTCTGCACCAGGAGGTTGTGAGATCAAATCCCAGTGTTGCTCCTTTTGACTCTGGCTAAAAGCCACTCAATTCTCCAGTTGCCACCACTTTGAATGCCAAAGCCACAAAAGGTGGTATTAAAGTCTCTGACCTTCTTGAACCTCTTTGGTTTTGTTCCTCCACTTTAAACCTTAGTCTTGGTTGTAGTTATTGAGAAAAAACCATAAGACCCTGTTGCAGTTCAAAGTTAAGGCCTGTGTATAAAATACGGCTTTGCTATTAAGTGAGGAAAAAACAAGGCAGGGGCAAGTTCTCCCCCCCCCCCTCAATGTACTAACAGTGACCGTTAGCTGACCCATATACTGTAAATGAAGACTGACGTGATGCGTCTCCCCTCTACAAGCAGATGGTTCCTCATTTAGATTTCGTGCAGTTCGTGTAGTGATTTATGGCTGAAGAGCTCTTGAAACTGAAAGCGTAAAGTGCTTCTCCTGTGATTCTCTGCCAAAATATTGCAGCCCTGTTTTGATGGGAATTAGGCCTAATTAGTGTTTCAAAAGTGGCTTCCAATTGGAGGCTTAGGACATGATGGACTGAGGGAGAATACAGAGCAAAATAGCCCGCTGACCTTTTATTTCACGTCCCAATTAAGGCCTTACTCAAAGGATTTTTTTTTTTTTTTCTTTTGCTGCATCTATGAGAAATAAATCTGAAGGTATACACTACCAGAAGATAAGTCTTGGCCCTTACCTCTTTGAAAAACAGTCTGGCTGTTTCCAGGGCTGAGGTACCACTTTTGTTAGCAAGTCCACCACAGTGATGATTCTGGTTTGGCCTTGAGTCAGGATTAGTTGTATTATAAAGTCCATAAACACTCGCTCTCTGCATGAGGCATGCGAGGCTTCCAAATAATCCTTGGGGTTTTTGATCCATGATACCTCTATTCTGGCAGCCAAAAATGAAGGAGACGCATAACTGCAGCATCACAAGAAACAAGGAAACTAGAGACAGCCAAGAAATGAGATGAAAGCCACACGGACTGTACAAAGTAGAGGAGCTTTATTAAAATATGGCCCATTAAGCTATGTTATACAGCTCCTGGGGTTTTTTTTCTCACTTCTTGGCCTTCCCTGCTTATCACGTACCTTTGCTCTTGCATACCCTTTGCAAGACATCACATAGATGTTCACATTGGTATTCCTTCTGAACCAAAGAGAATGACACGGGGACAAATTTGTCCTTGTCCCCGTGGGATCTATCTCCATCCCCATCCTGTCCCTGTCCCATCCCTGCAAGCTCTGTCCTCAAACACTTATGATTTTAAAGTGTTCAAGGCTTGTGCAGATAAGGACAGAGCTTGCAGGGATAGGGTGGGAATGGAGATAGATCATTCTCTATAATCTGTGTACACCAAAGTATCAATCAATATAGAGCCCTAGTAAAAGTGAGCCAAATAAAGGACAATCAAGCCATTGTGACATTACATTAGTGTTTTCTATCCTGCCAATACCTTTCAGTTCTAGGTGGTTTACAAAAAGAGTTGGCCTGGGCATTCCCAGGGAGCTTACAGAGTTGATAGAGCTTACATGAATTGAAGATTAGCGTGAGCGATGGGTTTTGGGGGAGGGTTTATAAGGTTTTTGATTAGCTCATTTGACAAATTTTTTGAAAAGTATAGTTTTCAGATCTTTCCTGAATGTTTTGTAGTAGGTCGTCTCGGTCAGTTGCTTGGAGAGGTGGCCGTCTATTTTCGCTGCTCTGGTGGCTAGTAGTTCGTCATATAGTTTTTTGCTTTTTATGCCTTTTGCTGGGAGATGGGTGAAGAGAGCCTGTGTTCTCCTTGGTCTTGATGTGTTATTTCTGATCAGGTGTTTGTTTAGGTAGCTGGGACCAGTTCCATTTAGGGCTCTGAAGAGAGTGCAAAAGAATTTATATTGTATGCGTGCTTGTATTGGGAGCCAATGGGAGTCTTGGTAAGCAGTGGTAATGTGATCGTATTTTTTCAATGAATATATCAATCTGAGAGCTGTGTTTTGCACCATTTGTAATTGTTTTAAGCGGTATAGGCTGGGCATGACAGGTATAGATTGTTACAGTAGTCCAGGAGACCCAGGATTAGTGCTTGGACCATGAGTCTGAATTGTTCTTTGTTGAAATATTTTCTTTTTCTTAGGTTGTACATGGTTGCGAATGCCTTCTGGACTGTTTTGCTGATTTGAAGTTGCATGGTGCAGCCCTTGTCTATTATTATTCCCAGAAGTTTTAGGTTGGGTTGTAGGGGGTATAGGATGGAGTTTAATTCTAGGTTTGTTATGGAGGGTGCTTTGTTTTTTTTCTAAAAGTTGGAATTTGGTTTTGTCTTGGTTCAACTTTAGTTTGCGGTCTCTCATCCATTGTGATATTGTTTCTAGTGTTGTATGTATTTTGATTGTTGTGTCATTGATGGATTGGTCGAAAGGCAAGATGATGGTGATATCATCTGCGTAGCTGTATGAGGTTATGTCTAATTTGTCTAGGCATGAGCCAAGTGTGGCTATGTAAAGGTTGAAGAATGTTGAGGATAGTGGCGAGCCTTGGGGGACTCCACAGGGGTTGTTCCAGGTTTCAGATTGTTCTTTCTTTGTTTTGACTCTGTATTTCCTTGAGCGGAGGAATCCTTCAAACCAGTAGACTTCCTGTGATTCCTATTGTCTCCAGTGTTTGTAGTAAGATGTCGTGATCTACCAGGTCAAATGCTGTGGTGACGTCTAGTTGAATAAGCAGCATTTTTTTTTGCCTTTGCTTAGGTGTTCTTTGGCTGTGTCTAGGAGAGAGACTATTAATGTTGTTGGCCTCTGAAGCCTGATTGTGAGGGATGGAATAAATTGTGGTTTTCTAGGTATTCGATGATGAAGTTGGCTCTTAGGCACTGGTGGAATGAACAAACAGTTCCGCTCAGAACATACTACACAATCCAAAGGGAATTCTGATTCCACTTCCTCAATATGAGTCAGCGGTGTTGGGATTCTTCATTATTCCCCACAATTGGAAAGTGTTAAATTTATATTTTTGATTATTTCTCTTTTTCTTTTTCCTATATAAATAACTTTATCAAAAATTTATAGCTTAAATATAGCTTATTTATAAATGAATGTGGATTTAAAGGTGCATCACTTATCTTAAATCCTTATCGGTTCCCCTTCCCGACGCGTTTCGGAACTCTTTTTCAAGGTCGGGGGAACTGAAAAGCAACACACACATAATAAATTACTCTACTCTCTTTTCATAACTACATGCAATATCACACAATCAGAGGAGTAAATATAATACTTCACTTACCGAGAGATAAGGGTTAACCTAAACCATAATCTTACTGCCGCTGGCTATCAAAAAAGATGGCCGCGGGCGTCTGTTCAGAGCGTTATATACAGCCCTCCCCCCCACATCATCAAAGGTATCCTAGCAACCATATCAACACCACGAATCATACATTCAAAACAGAAGAACTAAGTGGCATTAAAAGTCTACTTGGGCCTTCCAATCCGAGGCTTCATTAAGCCCAGATGGGGGCCATAGTTTGTAACTGAAACATCCAGCGCAATTCCCCTCAAATTTACAGTGCGCTCGATGTTTCCTCCCTCCCACCCAACAGTAATCTTATCGAGTATCCTCCATTTGTTTGTTCAGGTTAATTTTGATAGTTATAAGTGACTCAAATTATTTTGGTAGACTGGTGGAATGAGGCATTATGATGTTACAATGCCAGCTCTGGTTATCAGAAACTTTTCACATTATTTATTTATTTATTTAATTTTTCTATGCCATTTTCCCAGGGGAGATCAGAACAGTTTACATATATTTATTCAGGTACTCAAACATTTTTCCTTGTGTGTCCCGGCAGGCTCACAATTTATCTAATGTTCCTGGGGAACAGGGGAATTAAGTGACTTGACCTCCACAAGAATATGCAGGAGCAAGAGAGAAATATCAACATCCACCATTTATATCTTCTTTCTGGAATACTTAAAATCTTCTACAGCAGTTCAAAATATGGAAAAACTGTGATCTTCACTGTCAAAAATGTTTCAGTGCTATTAAACACTCGTTTTTGACAGTGAAGATCACAGTTTTTCCATATTTTGAACTGCTGTAGAAGATTTTAAGTATTCCAGAAAGAAGATATAAATGGTGGATATTGATATTTCTCTCTAACTCCTGCATATTCTTGTCGAACTGCTGTAGAAGATTTTAAGTATTCCAGAAAGAAGATATAAATGGTGGATATTGATATTTCTCTCTAACTCCTGCATATTCTTGTCGAACTGCTGTAGAAGATTTTAAGTATTCCAGAAAGAAGATATAAATGGTGGATATTGATATTTCTCTCTAACTCCTGCATATTCTTGTCGAACTGCTGTAGAAAATTTTAAGTATTTCAGAAGGGAGGTATAATTGTTGGATTAAGTGGCTTGCCCAGTGTCACAGGGAGCAGCGTAGGTTTGAACCCACTGCCTCTGAGTGCTGAGGCTGTAGCTTTAACCACTGTGTCACACTCAGGAGGAGTGCAGGAAGAAGCTTGATGCCAGATCTGGGAGCTGCGGTGGTGGAGGGGAGCCAAGAGCTCACTGACTCCCAGCGAGGACACTTATCTGGACACAGTCCTGCACTGAGTTTTTGGATGTAAAGAGCCCACTGCAGTCTGAAGATTGAATCGTTTACTGACAGCATGATTGCTGTCATGCATTTTTTGTTTCTGGTGTGATTTCACAAGTGGAAGTAGGTGATATAATTCAATAACTATAAAGTGGGAAAAAAAGAGAAATTCCCAGTGAATGCATGAGAGACGGTTTCTCCTGGATTTCTTTTGCTGCTTTGTGTTCCATTACAACAGACCCACCAAGTCAGACGGCACATTTCCTCTGAGATTTCTGCCCTCTTAACTGAAATGATTTGGACGCCATCCCCACCTGCTGCGACATACCTCATGCACGTACAGATCGTTCCAAGTGAACCGTTCATTGTGCTTTACTGTTCAGTTATAAACATTACCCTGGCGATTTTAAATGTTTTGGAGGGGTTTTAGACTGAAACGATTTCTTATTGATGATAAGAAACCAACAGAAATGTACAAACGATCCACCATACGCTGGTAAGAATTAGAGAATGACACGGTGACAAAATTCATCACCGTTCTAAACCATCTTCATGTCATTCTTTAAGGAGAGAGGGAAGAATCAGAGTACGAATGGCCACAACCACTGACCCACAAGCTTTGCTTTGAAGAATACTGGTGTAGAAGGACTGAGGTTGAAACAGACACTACAGAATGACAGTCTCTGGTATCCAGAGCAGATATTGTGATGTCATAATGCCTCATTCCACCAGTGCCTAAGAACCAATCACATCAGTGATGTCACAATGGCTTCATTATCCTAAACTTGGCTCACATAAGAATCAGTATGAATGGGCCCAGCCACTGACCCGCAAGCTTTGCTTTGAAGAATGCTGGTGTAGAAGGACTGAGGTTGAAACAGACACTAGAAAATGACATGGGATTATTTCCTGCGGTTATCTGCGGGGACGGGAACGGTGACGAATTTTGTCACCGTGTCATTCTCTAGTAAGAATTACAAACAGAAAGGAAAGATATCATCAAGTTTTATCTAAGAAACTAACAGGACACAATCATCCCCATCCCAACTACAAAACAAGAGTACAATCATGGCCTACTCAGGGCCCTGGACTTTGATGGGCCCCAAGGATCCATAACACAACCCACTCCCTTTATTAATTGGTGTTAAATGCAAAAAATATGTAGTGGTGATCACAGTGCAAACAGGAAACAACAATGTACAACCTGAAAAAAAGTTACCAGAAAAACCCCTCCACCCCTCCCACACCCCCTGACCATGTCACAGTTGAGCTAAGTTGTGCTAGGTTGTAGTAAGGGCTGACAGTCCAAAGCAACCCCCCCCAAAAAACAAACAAACGGTACAAACAAGATATCAAATATGCAATGTGATCAACCAGCCCCCTCCCCCCAACTAGGAGGAGGAGAGTATATCTAAACCCCCCCCCCCAGCTAGCAGTGTTTTGGAGGGTTTTAATTTCTTGTAAAATGTTCGGCTTTCCTCGAGAGGAGTGTCGGTTTTAGTGGGCAGAACCAAACTGAAATTCTAGCCTCATAGGTTCCGATTTTATAAAAACTTCTAGGTGCTGTCCGGAGCAGTTGTCAATTAACCGCTAGGCACTGTGTACAGAATTGCGCCAGTAGGCATCAAATTCTTAGGTGTATTCCACATAGGCCAGAGTTTTCTTGGCTTAAATGAATGCACCTAAGCCAATTGACGCCCAAACCCTGCCCTGCATCCGCCCCTAACCATGCCTACTTGCCGGTAGGCATCAGTAGGTGCCTCGGTGTAAGACACCTACATCAAAGTGTAGGCGCCTACTGGCAAATATTTTAAATTTGGGACCAAGTGCCGGGTTTTGAAAAGCTGTCCGGACGCACGGATAGTCCTCTAAAACGAGGACATGTCCAGGTAAATCCAGACTTCTGGTAACCTAGTGCAGTGATTCCCAACCCTGTCCTGGAGGAACACCAGGCCAATTGGGTTTTCAGGCTAGCCCTAATGAATATGCATGAAGCAAATTTGCATGCCTATCACTTCCATCATATGCAAATCTTTCTCATGCATATTCATTAGGGCTAGCCTGAAAACCCGATTGGCCTGGTGTTCCTCCAGGACAGGGTTGGGAATCACTGACCTAGTGGTCAGTGCAGTGGACTGCAGAGAAGGGGACCCAGGCCCATGTCCCACTCGACTTCTACACATGTGATGGAGCGTGTGAGCCCACCAAACCCACCCAAAACCTACTGTACCATCATAAAGATGACACCTGCATAAGGGCTTATGGTATAGTGCAGTGGTTCCCAACCCTGTCCTGGAGGACCCCCCCCTCCCCCAGGCTAGTCGGGTTTTCAGGATAGCCCTAATGAATATGCATAAGAGAGATCTGCATCTAATAGAGGTGCCAGGTATGCAAATCTGCTCCATGCATATTCTTTAGGGCTATCCTGAAAACCCAACTGGCCTGGGGGGTCCTTCAGGACAGGGCTGGAAACCACTGGTGTAGTGTACATTTGGGTCCAGCAGGTTTTGAGTGGGTTTTGGAGGGTTCGCTACACAGAATAAGGGAGTTCTGATGAGATGTGCACATGAGACCTTTTATGTGAAGGTCACTGCAGTGCCCCTTGAGCTGTCCCACTGCTCTGCTGGGATGTCTGTGGCCAGTCCACTAAGAATGCTGCCCCTCCCTCTTACATCCCAGTGGTTTTTTTTCATGCATTTTTCATTTGGACGGGGTTTTTTCCCCCGAACATGGCTCAAAAAGACGCGCATCTGACAAATAGCCATTTTCGAAAAAGCAAGATAGACATTTTGCAGTTTTGAAAATGGGCATCAGTGGCGTAGTAGGGGGGGATGCAGACTTCTCTGGGCGCCAGGTCGGTGGGGGCACTGGCACCTCTCTGCCTCGCCCGTCCACATCACGCCACCCTCACGCCATCCCTCCCCCCACCCCGTACCTCTGTATTATATTCCCTAGTGTAAGCTTGCACCAGCCCTGGTTCTCCTTTGAATCACTTGGACTCCAGGGTATACAGTACGGAACGTAAAAGCCCTTTTGGGGTGCTTAAGAGAATCTGCATTTCAACTCCTAGCATACACCGCTGCCCTGATGTTGAAATTCTGTGTGGGACACCCCGATTAGCCGTATGGCCTCTGATCAAAATCTATTAGCAATCCCATCCCTGAATTATATACAGTGCTCCCCCGCAAATTCATGGTCTGCGGTTTGCGGTCCCGGTCATTCATGGTATTTTCCGACTGCAAAGGGGAGGCAGGAGAGGGTAGCCGGAGCGCCAGCGAGTGAAGGAAATCACTCGCTTTATGCTCCAACCGCCTCTTCCTTGGTAAACTCAGTTTACCAGCTGAAAGGGACTCTGAAATGAAATCGAGCCACTTCTACAGCTGTTCATTGTTCAGTCACCAGTCACTCATAGGTATCATGTTATAAAGGAAATTGTGGCAAACAGGGCTGAAATGTTCTCTTTTTTTCCTCCAATTTAATTTGCCATGGCATTGTGTGAGCTTGAGATAATCCTAAAGTGCAGGGAATGGAAATAAGTTCCCAGAGTACAGTTTCTGGAAGGAGCCGCAGACAGGGCTGATAGCATGCCTTCACTTGTGTGTAATTGCTCTGGTCTTTGTGCGGCTGATACAAAGCCGAGAGTATGTCTCATGCTGTCTTTAATTTGCCTTTAATATGACATATTTTGTTTCTGTTCTCAAAATGTGCCCTGTAAAATGAATCCCTTCTATATAATGGAATGAGACTTTTCACCACAAACCATGGAAGCAGTATCATTTCAGAAATACACTGGCTGACAGCTAATCCTATTTTCTTGTTTCATGAGGTTGGCTGTACATTATCCTCTTCAGCTCAGAGATGTCTGATTTTGGGGCATACGCGTTACCTGCCTCAGCTTATGGGTCCGTCTGTAGAAACGTGGACTTTTAAACAGCCTGAAAATGGTTTCATTGAGAAATATATTTCTCTAGTATTGTTTTCATAGACTTAGCCCTGTGGAGGACATTATGCGGAAGACGTACAAAAATCCAGTAGTGAACACGACCGTTTTCGAAACAGAAAAATGTCTCTTTTTGTTTTGAAAAGCAACAAGCAAAAAACAAAAGGAATTGACCCCAAAATATCCACAAAGAAGAAAATCCAGAGAAAACCAAAAAAACCTCTGTGGAGTGACGATGTTCCCAAATGGACTTTATTTGAAAGTATCAAAGTTCCAAAGGTACACTAAAATCATCCACATAAAATAATTCCATCCACATGAAAGTAAAACATCCACATAAGAGCCTTAAAGGACCTAGTCCGCTAGGGATACAGGACCCAACACGGTCTGTGTTTCGACAAAAAGTCTTCTTCAGGGGTCCCTGGGGGTCCTATAAAGGTGAGTACGTGGGAAACTTTAATAGTGAATACTGTGCAATTGGACAAGTGCGCGGGTACTAAGGCAATAATTTGGGATGAGTATCTTACTGGACCCTTTGGATTAATTGCACAGTATTCACTATTAAAGTTTCCCACATACTCACCTTTATAGGACCCCCAGGGACCCCTGAAGAAGACTTTTTGTCGAAACGCGGACCGTGTTGGGTCCTGTATCCCTAGCGGACTAGGTCCTTTAAGGCTCTTATGGTTTTACTTTCATGTGGTTGGAATTATTTTATGTGGATGATTTTAGTGTACCTTTGGAACTTTGATACTTTCAAATAAAGTCCATCGTCACTCCACAGAGTTTTTTTGGTTTTCTTTTTGTTTTGAAAATGGTAACCATTTTTGGAAAAAAACAAACCCCCCCCCCCCCAAAAAAAAAATGCGCAAAACAAGCCTTTGGGATGTAGGAGGGACCAGCATTTATAGTGGTCACACAGATATCCCAGCAAAACAATGGGTAGCGTTACCATATGGCTCCAGGAAAAGGAGGACGGATTGAGACATCCGGGTTTTACTTAATTTGGAAAAAACTTATTATGACCCTCTTCTACTGAGCCGTGGTAGAGCTGCGGCTCTAAATGCTCCGCCACTGCCCTGACGCTCATAGGCGTTCTATGAGCGTCAGCAGTGTTGGAGCATTTAGTGCTCCAGGTCACGGTAGAAACCTCTACTGCGGCTTAGTAAAAAAAAAATTTTTTAAAAAGGAGGGATATATGTGGTTTTCGAGACATCAGAGAATTCTTTTCTTGGTGTCCTTTATATATATGACAGTCTGGTAGTAAAAAAATTTAAGGGTCTGGTTAGATAAGAACCTAACTTTTTTTTTTTTTTTTTTATAAACTTTATTGATTTTCAGATCTAGAGCAGTGCTTACAAAATATATGTATACAATTATCATCAGAGATAGCACTTACTATCAATCAGATATTAATACAAGATAATTATCCCCATCCTCCCTCCCACCCTAGTTTGAGAACAAAAAGAAAAGCAGTAAATTATAAATGAAATTAAAATCCCAGACATTTGTTAAGTATATAACCCCCCCTCCCTCCCACCCATCCTGGATATACAATCTAAAAGGGAAAATAAAGGTATAATTCAATTTAATCAGAATGAACAAAATTAGTCAATGGACCCCATGTTAATTTAAACTGCTTATTATGGCACGATGTTTCCAAATTAATTCTCTCATATTTATAATATAAGCATAAAGATTCCCGCCAAAAGGTAAAATGGAGTCTGTTCTAATTTTTCCAGTTTTTAGTGATTATTTGTATGGCTACTCCAGTCAAAGAAGAACCTAACTTTTAATCAATGAGTTACTTCTGTTGTATATGGTATATTGGTATTAGATCCCTAATATGTGTCGAGTTAGGATAAAAACTTGTACTGTAACTATGGAAAATTGTAACCTGTTAACTGTATATTATCGTATATTAGCCTGTAACCCATCCTGAACTCTTTGGGGTGAACGGGATAGAAAATAAATAAATAAATATATATGCTTCATTTACAACTTTAAGGTTACTTTACAGACTATGACCATCTTGATTTAGTTTCTTTTGTTACATGTTTATGTCACTTCCAGAGTAGACTACTGCGATTCTTTGATACCAACTGAAAAGGCTGTAACTTATATAAAATACTGCTGCCCATAGGAATTGAATGAGTGTCGGAGTATTTACCTCGCTGGCCTGCAGGAAAAAGCTGTACCGCAGTTTAGCAAAAAGAGTCCTTAATATTTTTATATACCCTAATTTCCATATTAGAGATTTTTTACATGTAACTTTAATGATGCAACTTAACAATTTTTTCTGCCTCTAGAGACTGTCCAATGTCAGAGTATTTGGTTTAACTACCATTAATGCAGCTACATTATTTGTGAAAGCCATCTGCTTTCCTGCCACCTGTTTGCTGTAGCTCAGGATATCCTCTGCAGCTTCTCCTGTCTGGCTCTCTGAACTCTGTCGGAGCCTGCCCCGTCTGTTTCTCTCATTCCCTTCCATCCGCATGTACCCCTGGGACCATTTTAACTTCTTCTTATAGCAGATTCATTGCAGCAGTCTTATGCTCAGTTGTCAAAGGCGTCTCCAGTACAGAAAGCTGCCAGAGCTTGCTCACTTCTGCCGAACCTCATAGTGAGCATTCCCTGAGAACTGGCGCTGGATCTACTGTATATTCTGGAGGAAAAAATACGATTGATTGAGCTGATATTGGAAATGGTGGCTCAGACAGAAAAATCCAAGCCTTTCCTTTCCTCTTAATTATGGAAAAAAAAAAACCCCCAGTTCAAGGAACCTGGAGAAGGTTACATGAGTCACCAGGGACGGCGTTAACAAACATCCATCTTGCTTCACTTCCCAACCTAATCTTGGGTTTATTGTATTGCTCATTCGAAAATACATTGATGGTTCCTAGTAAGAAGGGGAATCAATTCTAAGTTTCCAAGTTTATTAAAAATTTGTTATACCGCCATATCAAAACTTCTTGGCGGTTTACAGAGCATTAAAAAGGGATTGCATAATGTAAGTAACAAGACTAAAAACATAAAATAAAATCAACAGACTCATAATGGGACAAAACAAAATTATTAAATAAAACAGGAACAAAAGGAATTAGGATAGAACTCCATTACTGATAGGAAAGAAAGAACGAGAAAAAGAGAAATACAGTAGGTAGGCGAAACATAGATTCTTTAAGTAAAAAGAAGAATCAAATTATTTGCTAAACGGAAAAAGGGAAAACTCATCCTTACAAGGACAATTAGAGCCCAAAGGCATCTTTAAACATAAATGCTTTTAAGTTGGATTTGAAGTACTTTAAGGAGAAAGCTTCTCGTAAATGGTTGGGAGTAGAGTTCTATAAAGACGGTGCCGTGACCGAGAAAATGTAAGCGCGAAAGGTCTTAAAGATGGAAGTCCAAGTATATTCTGGGAGACTGACCGAAGACTTCTTTTGAAGTGAATATGGAATTAGAAGTCCATTAATAAATTCCGGTTGGTTAGTTTCAAGGGTTTTAAAGATTTTATAGGTAATTCTGTGCTTGATAAGTGGGCTGAGATCAAAAAGGAGGTCGCATGGTCGTATTTTCTAGCATGAGCTATTATTTTAACTGCTATGATCTGTAAGCGCCTAATTTCCCCTCAGTTTCAGCGGTGCTGTGCTTAATAATGGGGTAGCCACGGGGGTGGAGGGCTCAGGGGCCTGGGTCCCTCACCTTCAGCTCGGGCCTCCTCTGCTTTAATGGTTGGCGGGGATTTCAAGACCCACCAGACAAAGAGGTCTCCTGCATGAGTCCCACTTGTGATCTCTGAGCAGTAATTAAGTCAGTAGGCACTCAGTTCAGCGACAACTGGGAGCGCCAACCTGTGCTACTCTACCAGCATAGGTGGGACTCACGAAGGAGATGTAAGATTACCTCGCTACTCCCCTGTTACACCTGTACTGGCTGAACTTCACTGGTCGCCGGTCATTTGGAGAATACAATTTAAGATACAGACGTTGGTATTTCAATCTATACGTGGCTTATTGCCTAAGGTGATCACATCTTTTTTGCGTGTTCCTTCTCGTTCTTTAAGATCACAAGGCAGAGACTATTTGGTTATTCCTTCAATCCACTCTGTGATCAAAATTGCGATTCAGTCCCAGATTGTATTTGTTTGATCAGTGACTTTTTGGCCTTCCGAAAAAAAGTGTGAAAGCTCACTTTTCTCGACTGGCATTTTCAGATTCGGGTATTTTATAGTTTTGTTATTATTCAGTTTATTTGTAGATGTTTTTGAATGGTGATATTTTGTTTTGTTTTGATTTGTTTAAGTCTGTCTAGTTTTATTATGTATGTAATGGTGTCATCCACACAGATGTTTGATATGCGGACTACAAATGTTTTAAATAAATAGATGTCTTGACTGGTGGGGCTTGACATCCCTGCCAACAAAGATATATTTTAATATTGTGGCAACCATGTGAGGGGTGGGGGTTGGGGAAGGTGGAGAGAATAGATGACCCCTCACTCCACCTTTGGGAATCCCTAAAATGAACTTCTGCCTACACTCCTGCTGCTAAAGGTGTCTCCTACCTTCTCAGACACATGTGCTTGTAATGGCAGAAGGGTAATTTCATTTGATTTGGGGTTGATCATCTCTGACCACTGCATTGGTGGTGTAATGGAAGTTCACACTGTGATATCTGATGGATCATCTCTTGCCTTCAGAATTGTGTGGCTTGATCAAGTCCTGGCTACAGAATCGTCCAACAGGATTGATCCAGTATTGGGTTTACCCTACTGCATGCAGGGACTTGTAGTCTTGCTTCCCTTAGGGGATGCATTTGGGAAATAAGAACTACAAGCTCTTGCATGCAAATAGGGTAAATCCAGGGCTGGGTCAACTCACTAACTCTGGAGTCAGCTGGCAAACCTTTCTCCCAGTACTTCACCTTCCATCAGAAAGGAAAGTTCACTCAAAGCAACTTAAAATTAATTTATAGGTAACATGGAGTGTTCCAAAGGCCAGGGCAGCAGATATGGATCAATTGCTCTAAGGTGAATAATGCAGAGGAAACACTGATTGCATTCCTTATTCTGTCTACACTCCACTGCATAACACACCAACCACACTGTGACACAGAAATAATAATGAAATCAAATGACAAAATTTAAAACAAACTGGAGAAAATTAATTAAACTCTGGTATTCATTGTCGGAGAATGTGGTAAAAGCAGTTAGCTTAGCAGGGTTTAAAAAAAGGTGTCCCTAAAAGAAAAATCCATAAGCCATTATTAAGGTGGATTTTGGAAAATCCACTGCTTATTTCTAGGATTAGCAGGAAAAAGTATTTTTTTACTCTTTTGGGATCTTGCCAGGTACTTGTGACTTGAATTGGTCGCTGTTGGAAAAAGGATATTGGGTCTGATGGACCTTTGGTCTTTCCCTATATGGCAGCTCATATATTCTTATGTATATCTTCAAACCTCTGCCACATATGCTATTATGAAAGCACTTGGTAACACAAGCTGGATATTCATATCTCAGTTTAATGTGAAAATATCCCCTTCATTTGTAGCTCCCACTGCAAGATTCCTAACTATTCACTCAATAGCTTTGCTGAATAGCTTGATTCAGTGGGGGATAAACTCAGTACTGGACCAACCTAGCAATGAAATCTGAAGACACTTGGCAGTCTTATTCACCCATGTTGTGAGTGAAGAGTCAGGGCTTTCATGCTATTGTGCCAGGATTGATGATGAGTTTCACGTTAAACAGAGATGAGAACATCCAGCCCGTGTTATTGATTGCTTTGGGTGTAGCAGGGTGTGACAGAAACTTGAAGATTTCATTCGTTTTGCTGCTGTGTCAGAGCGTGGCTGCGCTGTTTGCCGGTCAGAGCGTAAACAGAATGTGGAATGCAATCAGCGTTCCCTTTGCATTCTCACATTAAAGCACTTGATCCCTGTCTGGCTTTGGATCATTGTTCATTTTCTGAAAATGAATTTGATATGAGCAATGGAAGTGATGAAGATGATGGGGACTGTGTGTGGGAATCAAGGACGCCTTTTGGCAGTGCTCGGTAGAATTAGTTGCCCCTCTATTAAGATCTAGTGCCGTCCCCGCCCATCCCCGCCAGGATCTAGTGCCGTCCCCACCCATCCCCCCCCCAGGATCCTCTCCGTCCCCACCGTCCCCACCAGGATCCTCTCCGTCCCCACCCGTCCCCCCCCCAGGATCCTCTCCGTCCCCACCAGGATCCTCTCCGTCCCCACCCGTCCCCGCCAGAATCCTTTCCATTCCCGCCCATCCCCGCCAGGATCCTCTCCATCCCCACCCGGATCCTCTCCATCCCCACCCGTCCTCACCAGGATCCTCTCTGTCCCCACCAGGATCCTCTCCGTCCCCACCAGGATCCTCTCCATTCCCACCCATCCCCGCCAGGATCCTCTCCATTCCCACCCGTCCCTGCCAGGATCCTCTCCGTCCCCTCTCGTCCCCGCCAGCATCCTCTCTGTCCCCACCTGTCTCCGCCAAAATCCTCTCCGTCCCTGCCAGAATCCTCTCCGTCCCCGCCAGGATCCTCTCCATCCCCACCTGTCCCCACCAGGATCCTCTCCATCCCCACCCGTCCCCACCAGGATCCTCTCCATCCCCACCCGTCCCCGCCAGGATCCTGTCCTTCCCCACCCATCCCTGCAAGGAATTACCTCCATCCCCGCCCGTCCCCATTAAAAGCAGCAATTACTTCTGACAGGATCATCAATTCCTCAGTTTCTTTTGTGTTTGCGCTGCTGTTTTCCTTGTGGAATCTCTTTGGTGGAACCCTTTTTTTTGTTTTCTGTTCAGGTAATTAACTTATAAACCCCCTCTTTTACTAAGGCTGACACATCCATTATATTATATGGATGAACCCTGCTTCCAAAGCCTTCCATCCCCGTGGGAGTCCCGTTGGCCAGAGGGGGGTCCCCGTGGGAGTCCCGTGGGTTAGGGGGGATTCCCGCGGGACCCGTGGTATTCCCGCAATCCCCGTTCCTGTGCAGACCTCTAGCTTGGAGATATAGACAGCTGCAGCATCTAGTATGTGGCCAGGTAGATCGCACTGGCGGTCACAACTGTTGATAGTGTTAAGGAGAGTCTGTAGCACAGCCACAGATTGAATGTTGCAGGTTCTAAGGCTCAACCCGCCCCCCTCCTGTTCTGATTCCCCTTGATCCCCTATTCCCCGTAACACCCCCTGATCTGATCTTCTCACCCCACCTCCATATTGCATCCCTAATCACTTACTATTTTTAAATGCTTTATATGTATTCTTTATTCATTTTAAAAACTTCAATTGTGCACAAAAGATGATGCATTTGCATAAATTAATATCATTACAGCACAATATACTTAATGCTTTTCTTCATAGAGCATATAACGCTGTCAATTTAATTGGAGGGACACACTTTTCAACTTTTGGATTCTACTCAATTTACTGCCGCAAAGGTTTTTTTTTAAATGTCATGAGAGCGCCATCTGCTGGATGTCGATTATATCCCTGAGGAAGGCTTCTAAGCTGAAACACGGACCATGTCGGGTCCATGACACACAGTGAATATATGATAAAGACTTGTTACATTTATATATTAATAATTATTGACTCGTTTGACCTATCTCTGGTTGATGTGTACATTTCCTAACCCCACTTGATCGTTTTAGATTGTTTCCCCCTTGGGGCTCATTTCCTTGTTTTGTTTGCATCCCTAATCCCTTAGCAGATCCCCTTCTAATCCCCCATCCCATGCAGATCAGATCCCCTAATAAGCCCTTTCCCTCAACCAAAGTCCCACCCACAAGTTGTCAAGGAAACTTTCCTTCCAACCCCCGGCTATCATCCCAGGGATTTACCCCTGTAGATTTTATTTATTTATTTTGTGTTCCATCCCAACCTCCCCAAAGAGCTCAGAATACATAATATACAGTTTACAGGTTGCAATTTGCTATAGTTACAATGCAAGGTTTTTCAATACAAGTTTTTGTTCTAACTTTTGTCTATGTTTTTGATCCCTGGTAGTCCCATGGACTGGGACAGGAGCTGTTTTCCTCTGCTCCCACCCCATCCTGTTCCATGAAGCAAAATGGCCATCATGACCTCTAGTGGTAGTCTCATGGTAGTACTACTAGGGAGAAAAAAACCCTCTTTAAAGAATTAGCAAGTGACAAATGCACATACTAAGTGTTACTCCAGGAACCATATACCAATCAAACTTGAACCCATAAATTGTTATGAACCGAAACCAGAGGATGAGAGATTGATATCTGCAGCCCAGGACAGTAGATAATTAAATTTTTTTAAATATATACTGTCTACAAGCCTGAAAGCTATTGAAGCAGTGTATATTCAGGTAACAAACACTAGGACAAGAAGGTTTACAGCAAGCATAGAAAAAAAATGGGAAACAGACAGATAGGGCTCCTTTTACTAAGGTACGCTAGAGTTTTTAGTGCACGCACAAAATTACCGCTTGGTACGCTTCTAGAATAACACCAGCTCAATGCTGGCGTTAAGGTCTAGCGCACGCAGCAATTTTGCATGCGCTATTCCGCGCGTCGAGGCCCTAACGCACCTTTGTAAAAGGAGCCCATAGATTCTATAAGACAAAGCTGTAAACAATTGTTGAGAAGTTCTGACAGCAGAAAATCTCAATTCAGAAAGATACAATAAGGTGGTACATCTTCTCTATTAGACTGGCCTAAAAGATGTTATAATGTATGAGCATTTGGTATCATATGGATCCCTCCCTTCCTCAGCTAAAGAAGAGACCTCCATGATTTTGAAAGTTCATGCACTACGGCATCTTTGTATGTTGTTTGGTTGTTTTTTATAAATCTTTATTCATTTTTTAAACTCACAATAAGTATAACACAAATACAATCATTTTATACTTTAACATTACTTATTATATCATCAAATTATAGATTTCATCAAATACCCCCCTCCCTTATATCCAACAATTAATCATAAGCAGAAGAAATCATAAAATATTCCCACCCCCCTACCCTACCCTAGACGTGTATGAACAAAAGGGAATTAATATTTATTCTATGCAATAATTTCAATCTTTACAGTATCTTTACAGTGCTGAGACTGGATTCGGTCCAGAGAATGGCCACCCGGATGGTCTCGGGACTCAAGGATCTCCCGTACCAGGAACGGCTGGATAAGTTGCAGCTGTACTCACTTGAGGAACGCAGAGAGAGGGGTGATATGATCGAGACATTCAAGTATCTCACGGGCCGCATCGAGGTGGAAGAAGATATCTTCTTTTTCAAGGGTCCCGCGGCAACAAGGGGGCATCCGTGGAAAATCAAGGGCGGGAAACTGCACGGGGACACCAGGAAATTCTTTTTCACTGAAAGGGTGGTTGATCGCTGGAATAGTCTTCCACTTCGGGTGATTGAGGCCAGCAGCGTGCCTGATTTTAAGGCCAAATGGGATAGACACGTGGGATCTATTCACAGAGAGAGGTAGGGGAGTGTCATTGGGGTGGGCAGACTAGATGGGCCGTGGCCCTTAACTGCCGTCTATTTCTATGTTTCTATCTTGTTAATGGCACCCAAATATCCTGAAATCCGACGTCTTCAAATAATTCAGAACGCCGCTATTAAAATTATTCACAAAGCAAAAAAATTTGACCACGTCACACCTTTGCTTAAGGAATCACACTGGCTCCCTATTGCACACCGCATTTTATATAAAATTTGCTTATTAACTTTTAAAACTCTAATATTTCAAACTCCCGCTTTTATTTTTAGAGTTTTAATTCCATACACTACTTCAAGAACACTGAGAACTCAGGACCAACATTTATTGGCCATTTCCTCATTAAGAGTCATCAATACGAGACGCCTCACTATTTTCTCAGTGACTGCTCCCCAGTCTTGGAATGATCTCCCACTTTACTTAAGAGAAGAAAAGAATCTAGACAAATTCAAGACTCAACTTAAAAGTTTCCTTTTTATCGATGCTTTTAACGAATAAATGATCCCTTTTTACTTTTTAGTGCCTTGTTTTTAAGTTCCTTTTCCCACCTAATGTTTTTTCCTTTGTATTTTAAATTTGATATAGATTGTACCCTTTAAAGAACTCCCCTATTGTTTCCATATCGTACTTAGAAATTAATATTTTATTTTGCTTGTGGTTCGTTTTTAAACTATTGTTTGTATATGTAATTCTCTATGTTTATTTTGGGGAAGAAATGTATCTTGTGTTGCTGGCTGTCTTCTGAACCACCTTCATTCTGGTACTGGAGGAATCGCCTCCATGAACTTATGGGTTAGGAGGCCCGTTTGGCTCGTTCATCTCGACGCCGGAGCAGCGACTTTGTTCACACTTGGACTCCATACTTGAACATTTTGACTCCTGAGAGTCGTAGTCGGGTCTTGAATAGACTTCACCTCTGAACCTGTGCTTCTAGGTGTCTCTGCTGTTCCCTGCTTACGAGTTTTTCTGTATCTGGGGGGGGGATGGGGAGGGGAGGGTGGGGGGTTGGGGCTTCTTTGTCGGGGGGTGGGGGTATGGTGGGTCCGGGGAGGACATAAGAGTCCAGTCCTCCGCGGGTGTTTGATGAAAATGCATACCATGGTTGTTATTGCTGTTGTATTTACTGTTGCTTAATAAAATAGATTTGACTTAAACATTTGTACTATTTTGTACATCGCCTAGAATGTAGAGTAGGCGTTTAATCAAACTATGTAATAAACTTGGAAACTTGGAAATTTCTTAAAATTTCCCTGCTGCATGGCAATTATCCTTTCCATTTTGAAAATGTGACACAAAGAGTTCCACCAAAAGCTATAATTCAGCCTATCCCAATTTTTCCAGTTATTTGTAATCTGTTGTATGGCAACCCCTGTCATAATGAGTAGAAGCTTATTGTTATTAGAGGATATTTGGCTCTTAGCCCTCATTGACATGCCAAACTATATGGTATCATAGGATAATGCCACCGGATTATCTAACAAATTATTTATTTGACCCCGCATTGATTTCCAAAAAGCAAGTATCAATGGACAATAGAATAACAAATGATCTAATAACCCAGCTTTGAGATGACAGTGCCAGCATCTATTAGATTTTTGTATGTTTTTTAACACAAGGTGTCAACAACACTCTTTTAGGACTCTATCACGCCAGAAGATTTGCATATCTTGAATCTGCTTAATTTTTAGAGTGAAGTAATAATAATTTGTGAATAGAGATTTTCCTGTACTGATTTTGCTATTTAGTGAAGCATTTAGCATTTAATTATAAACCATTTAGCATTTAATTGTATAAAAAAAGAACTTCTTGTTGAATGAATTTCCAAGACCTAAGTTGCAGATAGGTTTCATAATACAGAACCTTTCCTCTGTGAGGCTACAGCCTTACCAACCTTTTGGTGTCTATGTGGTTACTGGTACCAGAACCAAACTTTCATGGACTGTACTGCTAATAACATAACATAAACTTTTAAATCTCTTTATTATTTTTTCCAATACAACAGCAAAAATAACACTGACAATAATAATTGAAATACAATAAGCTGTATAGAGAATAATATTGTGGAAACGAAAACAAAAAAATAGGCAGGTAGAGGCATGTCGGAAAAAAGTTATGCCTTCAGACAAGTCATTTCTATATCGCATAACCAGTAAGTTCAATGCGGTTAATAAATATTAATAAATACAATATAGATTAGGAAGATTTGGTTAGTTAGCAAACATATGTCTTCAGTTGCTTTTGAAAATGATGATAAGACTCCGAGCTCAGTAACAGAGAGGGGCATAATCAAAAAAAACCATCTAAGTCCCCTTTTAGCCTAGGCCCTAAACGCTGAAAAAAGCAGCAGGGAAAATGTCCATTCTCAAAAAAACCATCCAAAATGAGGGTTTTTTTGAGAATGGCCTATCTCTACGTTCAGCTGTTTAAACGCCCAGACCACCACAAAACATTATCAACCCCAAAACAGCCTAAGCCCCAAACGTCCAAAACCAGACCTTTTAGGCAAAGGGGGGGCCTTTGCCTAAAAGCTGGATTCTGTAACCGGTGTCTGTCAAAAAGAACACTGGTTACAGAATCCATCCCCCCCCCCTGCAGCAATGATTGTGGCAGGAGAGATGGCTCATCTCCCCTGCCGCGATGGCAATTCCCCCCCCCCCCCCCGAACCATGGCACTTCGGGGTGAGGATCGCAGCAGGAAAGATGAGGCATCTCTCCAGCTGCGATCATTGCAGTGGGGGGGGGGGGGGGGGGCAGGTTTCCGGGGCCACTGAGCTGATTGCGGCAGCCACGATCAGCTCAGCAACCCCTTTTCAGCACTTAAACCTGTTTTGACTTGGTCTAAGTCAAAACGTACAAGTGCCAACTAGGCAACCTGCCATTCAACGTGGCTCCCCGTGCTAGAAACTGTTAGCGCAGTTTCGTAGAAGAGGGGGTTAGTTCAACGAGTGTCCAGTTTTTCCATCCACCGGAAAAATTGGTTTTGTCAAATTTTAAAAAATATTTGTTTAACTTGATTTTTTTAAAACTGTCCTTGTACGTACTCATAAGATGTCTTTGTCTTTATGAACCCTCGTTTTTTCATTTCTTTCTATGTGGCTAAAAATAGACTTGGCTATCTGCCAAATTCCTTTTTTTTTTTTTTTTTTTCTTTAAGAGATCTTTTGGTCTCTTTGCCTGCTCTCTGTCACAGAACAACATACGTGGCAATTCAGACGTCAGTGGTGTGCGGTACCAGATAGGGTTTTCATACACAGAGGAGGGAGGTGAACATCATTTCCTATGGTAATTGAAACTGTTAAATATAAGCCCCAAAACATAGTTTATACCTTCCTTCTGGCCCTGCTCTTTAGGGACTGACAAACTTCACATTTTCCTTCATGGAGGTGTGAAGCTGTGTGGGAAGATGGAGGAGTTGCAATGCTTGTGAAAATTTGTTTTTACTGTTGTCCTTTTTAAACTCATCTTCACACTAGGTGTCTTCACACCTTGGCGTCATCTTTGACTTTTCTCTCTCCTTCTCTGTGCAATCCAAAAGACCGCCAAAACCTGTCGCTTCTTTCTCTATAACATCACCAAAATCTGACTTTTCTTCTCTGAACACACTACCAAATCCCCTCGGTCACAGCCTTCGTCAAACAACTGCACTGGCTGCCCATCCCATCACGAGTAAACTTCAAAATATCATGCATCATTCGTCACATACTTCACGGAAATTCAGCCACTCCGCTTATCCAATTCTTCTCAACGGCATGGCCAACCTCTCGCAGAACCCTCAACAGGATACAACTAAATCTCCCAACGACAAAATATCTCCAGTACATGCGTATTTTTTGGTTCATAGACAACTCGGTGAAAGACAAAGGCGCGCGCCGACAACTGAGCGCAAGACGGAGGCGTGCGCCGAAGAAAATTACAGTTTTTAGGAGCTCCGACGAGGGGTTTTGTTGGGGAGCCCCCCCAGTTTACTTAATAGAGATCGCGCCGGCGTTGTGGGGGGTTTGGGGGGTTGTAACCCTCCACATTTTACTGTAAACTTTACTTTTTCCCTAAAAACAGGGAAAAAGTGAAGTTTTCAGTAAAATGTGGGGGGTTACAACCCCCCACACCCCCCACAACGCCCCCACAATGCGGCGCGATCTCTATTAAGTAAAGTGGGGGGTTCCCCCCATGCCCCCCCCCCGTCGGAGCCGTAAAAACAGTAATTTTCTGCGGCGCGCGCCTCTGCACTGCGCTCAATTGTCTGCGCGTGCCTTTGTCCCGGCGCGCTTTTGACCTGACACCGTATTTTTCAATCCAAGGTTACCTTCCTAGGAGTGAAGACTTGGAATGACCTCGCAGAAACAACCAGAATGGAGCCTAGCCACACTGTATTCCGGAAGAAACTGAAAACTCTCCTCTTTGATACCTGAACTTTACATGAGCGCCTAAGTACTCGTAACTTATAGACTATTAGAATTATGGATTATATGTGTGTATGTGTGCACATCTGCACATATATGGGGAAAAAATCCATATAAGTGCTTTTCTGTATTTATTTATTGCATTTGCGTGATATAACCTCTTATTGCACCAAAGCTGCTGTTGAGTGATTTACTCTGAAGAAAATCGAAAGAAAGGAAGCTGCAGTGTTCCCAAGATAGCATCAAGAGAGAAACAGTGGGGAAGAGCAGAAAAGCAAAAGAAAACAGGAGGGAGGAAAATGAGAAGGACAAAATGACGGCAACTAAGGAGAGAGGAAAAATACAATGGAAGAAGTGCTATAACATGGTGCAATATGGAACACACTAGGATTTCAGCAATGGATCTATTAGCATGCACTGCCTCCCTTGTATGCAAATAGATCTCATGCATATTAATTGAGGAAATCCTGAAAACTTGACTGGGTTGTGGCCCACCCCTGCCTTTGCTCCCCTCCTGTCTACCCACTTAGCTCAGTGTCACTTTGGGTAAATGAGCATATAAAATCTGTTATTTGAACCTGTATCAACTCTCTGTCTTTTTATTTGTCCTCTGTTTCTCCCGTGCACGCTCTTTGATGTTTGGGTTATAATCACGGTTTACTTCATGCAGGTTACACTAGCCATCTTGGAAGCCCAGCCCTGTTGCTTTTGGCTTGCAACAGCAGCATTTCGTCAAAAGCTAGGCTCGGTTCTGTCTAACATGAGCAGTTTCTCTGACTAAAGCAGGGGGAAAAAAATGATACTTTTCGTTTCCATTAATGACCTTATGCAACAGTCGCAGCAGGAGAGTTGATTGCTTGGCTTATCAGGTGATGAAATCCTTGCCTTCTCTCATAACTGATATCGTGGTATCAATTTGCTCGCTGGCACTTTCTCAGATGTGTTCGAAGAGTCAGCTGAGCCACTGCTGTGAGCAGAGAGCTATGCAGTTAAGAGCCAGCTTTGGGGGAAAATGGAAGCACCGGGGCTTGCTGTCTCTCGTTAAAATAGAAATCCATGAAGCCATAAAATAGATACATGAAGCCGATCACCATAGAAAATTTCCAGCTCCGAGAGGAAAGACTTAACTCTTTGGCATTGCAGTGGATTTCATTTCCACAGCCAGATGTTGTCGCACGGCTTAGTGTGGGGCATAACTATGATGGGGTCGATTTTCAGCATGGTCTAAGAGCGGGCAGGAAAGGCTTAACCATTCAGTGCCACTGAATATCAGCTCTGAACACCATGGCACACTTTGGGCAGTGCCAGGGCTTTCCAGGGGCAGAGGCAAGGTGGACCTGGAAGTTATGCAAAGCATCAGCAATATTCAGTATCACTACCCACCAGTGGCGTAGCGAGGGTGACCGGCGCCCAGGGCAGTGGTGCCCCTTTCCCGCCCTCTCGGAAGTGACGTCAGAGAAAACGCCAAAGCTGGCGCGAACAGCAAGTTCGTCGCTGCTCATGCCGAAGTTAATAAGGTATGGGGAAGGGGCGTGAGCGGGCGTGTGTGCGCGGGGCAGGAGGAGGAGTGGGAATGAGCTGATCATGGAAATGTTCTTTACAGAGAAACCCAGTGATCTAGGGAAGGGGTGCCCAAAAGGTTGTTTGCGATCAACCAGTAGATTGCGAAGGCAATGCGAGTCGATCGCGGAGCCCATCCCTGACTCCGCGATAGACTCTCGAGTTCTCCCTGCTTCCCGACACTGTAAACAGGACAGCAGAAGCGCCGTGCCAACCAGCCTTCCGCCCCCCCCCCCCCCGACGTCAATTCTGACATCAAAGAGGAAGTTCTGGGCCAGCCAATCACTGCCTGGCTGGCCCGGAACTTCCTCTCCAATGTTAGAATTGACGTCGAGGGGAAGGCTGGTGGGCCCAGGGCTCCTGCTGTCCTGTTTACGGTGTTGGGAAGCAGGGAGAGCTCAGAACTCGGTGGTGGTGGCTTGGGGGCCTATTCCCCGATGGCGGCAATGGTGGCTTGGGGGGTAGGCAGGGAGAAAAAAAGACAAAGAAAGAAAGGGGGCAGGCAGGAAGACAGAAAGAAAGGGGGGGCAGGGAGACAGAAAGAAAGAAAGGGAACAGAAAAAAAGAAAGGGGGGCAGAGAGTCAGAAAGGGGGCAAGGAGACAGAAAGAAAGACAGACAGAAAGAAGGGGGCAGGGAGAAAGAAAGAAAGGGGAGAGGGCAGAGAGAGAGAAAGACAGAAAGAAAGAAAGAAAGGGGGCAGGGAGACAGAAAAAAGACAGACAGAAAGAAGGGGACAGAGAGAAAGAAAGACAGAAAGGGGAGCGGGCATGGATAGAGGAAGAAAAAGTTGGGGGAGGGAATGAGGTCTGGAGGAGAGGAAGCATACAGGAGGCTGAAAGAAGGGAAGAAATATTGGATGCACAGTCAGAAGAAGAAAGTGCAACCAGAGACTCATGAAATCACCAGACAACAAAGGTAGGAAAAATGATTTTATTATCAATTTAGTGATCAAAATGTGTCCGTTTTGAGAATTTATATCTGCTGTCTATATTTTGCACTATGGCTCCCTTTTACTAAACTGCAATAGCAGTTTTTAGCGCAGGGAGCCTATGAGCGTTGAGAGCAGCTATCGCGGTTTAGTAAAAAGGGAGGGGGTATATTTGTCTATTTTTGTATAGTTGTTACTGAGGTGACATTGCATAGAGCCATCTGCCTTGACCTCTTTGAAAACCCCCCAGAATATAAATGATAATTAACATTTTCTCTGCATACAGTGTGCTTTGTATTTTTTTAAATTTTATTGTTGGTAGATCATTTTGACTTGGTCATTTTAAATTAGCTCACAAACCCAAAAAGTGTGGGCACCCCCTGATCTAGGGTGTTTGAGCAACAATTTATAAGAGGAATATGCAAAAAAAATATAGGAATCTGCAATGTTCTCTCAGAAATACACTCTCGCTGATGAGAGGACGAGATTCATGAAATCTGGGAGAGAACCTGCGAACAGACAATCCCAGGATAACAGCACAAAAGGTGCACTGCTGTTGAATGAAAGGATGAGGCTTTCTTATCTCTTTGGGACTGGGAGTAACAGATGAATGGTAATGCGGTGACAGGTCAAAAGTGCGCACCGACAAAGGCGCGCCGAGACAACTGAGCGCAAGGCGGAAGCCCGCGCCAAAGAAAAACAGTGTTTTAAGGGGCTCCGACGGAGGGTATGGGGGTAACCCCCCCACTTTACTGAATAAAGATCATGCCGGCGTTGTGGGGGGGCTTGGGGGTTGTAACCCCCACATTATACTGAAAACTTCACTTTTTCCCTAAAAAAACAGGGAAAAAGTTAAGTTTCCAGTATAATGAGGCGCGATCTATATTAAGTAAAGTGGGGGGGGGGGGTTTCCCCACCAACACCCCCCATCGGAGCCCCTTAAAACACTGTTTTTCTTCGGCGCAGGCTTCCGCCTTACGCTCAGTTGTCTCGGCGCACCTTTGTCGCTGCGCGCTTTTGACTATGAACCCACTTCAGAAAGAGAAGAGGGGAAGGAGAATTTTCATTACGAAAGTTATGGGGGAAATTTGACATAACAGGTCCTCTTTCATATTACTGCTCAACTGAAAGCACTGGTGAGGTTCAGGATCCTGGATCACTCTTTCCCAATGTGGCCATTAAAACGATAGTAAAGGGGTAGGAACATATACACTGAAATTCCTTATGATCCTGTTTTTCCTAGACTCTAGATCAGGGATGGTCAGTGGCGTAATGAGAGTAAGTGGCGCTCCTCCCCACCCTCTTCTCTGCCCCCCCTGCTCCTTCCTGACCTCCCCTGTCATTCGAGCACCCCCCTTCCCTTCCCCATACCTTTTTCATTTTCCAGGTGAGAGCAGCAACATGAACTTGCTGCCCGTATTCTGTCGGCTACACCTCTGACATCACTTCCTAGGTGCAGGACCCGGAAGTGACGTCAGAGAGAGGCGACGCCAATGCGGGCAGCAAGTTTGCAATGCTGGTTGCGCAGGAAAAATTAAAGAGGTACGCGGGAAGGAAAGGGGTGCAGTGGGGGGGGGGGTCGGGAAGGAGGAGGATGGATGCCTGTACCCTTTTCAAAGACTGTGCCTGTGATGGACCACACCCCCTTACTATGCCAGTAGGGGATGGGCAAACTCGGTCCTTGAGGGCTGTGACCCAATTGGGTTATCAGGATTTCCCCAATGAATGTGCAGGTGAGCTCACTGGGACTGATAGGTGAAAAGAGTACTTTATTAGAACATAAGAACATAAGAATTGGCACTGCTGGGTCACACAAGTGGTCCATCGTGCCCAGCAGTCCGCTCCCGCCGCGGCCCCTTGGTCAAAGACCAGTGCCCAAACTGAGACCAGCTCTACCTGCGTACGTTCTGGTTGAGCAGGAACTTGTCTAACTTTGTCTTGAATCCCCTTTGACAGCCTCCGGAAGAGCATTCCGGTTTTCTACCATCTCTTGGTGAAGAACTTCCTTACGTTTGTACGGAATCTATCCCCTTTTTAACTTTAGAGAGTGCCCTTTCGTTCTCTCTACCTTGGAGAGGGTGAACAACCTGTCCTTATCTACTAAGTCTATTCCCTTCATTATCTTGAATGTTTCGATCATGTCCCCTCTCAGTCTCCTCTTTTCAAGGGAGAAGAGGCCCAGTTTCTCTAACTTCTCACTGTACGGCAACTCCTCCAGCCCCTTAACCATTTTTGTCGCTCTTCTCTGGACCCTTTCGAGTAGTACTGTGTCCTTCTTCATGTACGGTGACCAGTGCTGGATGCAGTATTCCAGGTGAGGGCGCACCGTGGCCCGGTACAGCGGCATGATAACCTTCTCCGATCTGTTCGTGATCCCCTTCTTTATCATTCCTAGCATTCTGTTCGCCCTTTTCGCCGCAGTGTTGATGGGCAGTATATATAATACAAAGATGAAATGAAATGAGATCAGTCCGCATACATTGGAAGCAATGCATGCAAATAGATCTCATACATATTCATTGCCCACCCCTACTCTAGATCCAGTCACCAGCTGTATAACCCAGAGGCTATGAGTGTTGCAGGGTGCAGAGGACTTGACCCAAGAATAGAACCGGAACTTTCTGCAGAATTAAAAAAAAAATCAATAGCACTTGATACTGAGTCACCAAACCAACCTCTTATCTTTAGGTGGTTAATAGATGTTTGTTACATTCCTAATGCCTTTAATGTTACTGACTCACAGTCATTTAGTAGAAGATGGAGCTATTTTTCAGCGGCTCCGCTGCAGATTTTTTTCCCCCCCTTAATTAATGGGAAACTGATAAGCAAGCCAATTGTAACCTAGTGGTGCGTTAAAAACAAATAAAAGAAACTTTGAATAATGAAATTGCTTTCCTCACTGCTCTTGCGATGAAACTCACTTTTCACCAATTGTGATTCTGTGATTTGATGCTTCTGAAGTGGCTCGGTCTTTTCATTGGGCATCTCTACAACTGAAACAAGAAGAAAAGGTATTTGGGGTGATCCGAGATGGCTGAAGAAACTGGACACTGAAGGGGTAACTCTTAACCTGCATAATTTGTATAAAAAAAATCTTATATAAGAACATAAGAATAGCCTTACTGGGTTGGACCAATGGTCCATCAAGCCCAGTAGCCCGTTCTCATGGTGGCCAATCCAGGCAACTAGTACCTGGCCAAAACCCAAGGAGTAGCAATATTCCATTCAGAATTCCCAAGAGTATCAAGATTCTAGAATCACAGAGAGTAGCAAGATTCCAGAACCCCAAATAGGAGCAATATTCCATGCAGAATCCTCAAAGAGTAGCAAGATTCCAGAATCCCAGAGAGTAGCAACATTCCATGCTACCAATCCAGGGCAAGCAGTGGCTTCCCCCATGTCTTTCTCAATAACAGACTATGGACTTTTCCTCTAGGAAATTGTCCAAACCAAGGGTGCACAACTTTGGCCCTCGCCAGGCCAGGTTTTCAGGATTTCCCAAATGAATATGCATGAAATCAATATGCATACAATGGAAGCAGTGCAGGCAAATAGATCTCATGCAAATTCACTGGAGAAATCCTGAAAACCCTACTGGATTCGGCCCTCGAGGGCTGGAGTGGTGCACCCCTGGTCCAAACCTTTCTTAAAACCAGCTACGCTATCTGCTCTTACCACAACCTCTAGCACCACGTTCCAGAGCTTAACTATTCTCTGAGTGAAAATTTTTTTCCTTCTATTGGTTTCAAAAGTATTTCCCTGTAACTTCGAGTGTCCCCTAGTCTTTGTAATTTTTGACGCAGTGAAAAATCGATCCACTTGTACCCGTTCTACTCAGGATTTTGTAGACTTCAATCATATCTCCCCTCAGCTGTCTCTTTTCCAAGCTGAAGATCCCTAACCGTTTTAGTCTTTCCTCATACGAGAGGAGTTCCATCCCCTTTACCATCTTGGTCGCTCTTCTTTGAACCTTTTCTAGCGCCACTATATCTTTCTTGAGATAAGGAGACCAGAATTTAATGCATGATGAGGTCACACGTTAACTTCCAGATTCTTTTTTTATTTCTTTTATTTCAGAATCTTTACACAAGTTATACACTTGAACAGGTAATAAAGAATTCACATCATTTATAGGGAATACAATTCAGATAAAAAGAAAAACCAAACCTAATACCTTCTTAGACCTCAACAATTTAGCAAAAGGGAGGAGAAAAACGTAAGACAAGATCATTATAATGAAACATTTAGAGAAGTGTCCCGTAAACTTTCTCGAGCAGCGGTACCCTAAATTTAGTGACCGCGGCTCAAGGCATCCAGACGTGCGCAGATGTCACTGTGATGACATCACGTGCATGCGTGATGTCATCACGGTGACGCCCGTGCATGCGTGAAGGCCCTCCAGATGAGCCCTGGGGTGCCAGTAGGAAAGAGGGCCAGAGAGAAGGAGAAGCACATCCTGTAGGCAGACAGCCAGTTTAGGCCCCGCCCCTTCTCCCCCAGTGTGCCGTGGCACACCTGATATTTCAGGAGGCACACTGTTTGCGATACACTGATGTAGCGGAAAAGGCTACAACGTGAATTTTATGTCATCCCTTTGACATCTAGCAGCCTAAAAATTGCTGAAGATTCTAAGTGACTATCTTCTTCAAGTCCAAAAAGGTTTTCAGATGTTCCGGCTGGAAAAAAAATCATATGTTACGCCTAGACAACGAATCAACGTCAAAATGTTCCTTGTGTACTTGTAATAGACAAGTGAAAGGGAATTGTGTACTCAGCATTATATGAATCGGTCAGCTGTGTGTGGCTGAACTCCCTTTCAACACCACAAATTCAAATGATTCTCATGTCACTTTACAATGTTTTAAAGAGTTATATGCTCAGAGACCTAGAGGCCAGATGAGGACGAGCCCCCAGTTTTAAGCCTCAATATCCAATCAGCGCTTATTACTTTTTGTAACGTGATTTAATTATTATCCAACACTCTATTAGATCTCTTTAATACTCTTTTATCTACCAAATGTTATCTAAAACCCATAATTTCACCCTATTCTTAGCTCCTATAGACCTCCACTTCCCTTTGGTAACTCTTTACCCAACATATATTACCTTAAAAATCCTATGTCATCAATTATTCTATTCCTTCAAATTTTGAATGTAATTTTTTTTTAGTTTGGATGTAATCCGCCTTGAACTGCAAAGTAATGGCGGAATAGAAATCACTAATGTAATGTAATGTAATTTAATTCTCAATTATTTATACTTGTGTAAATTAGTGTAACACTTATCTTAAAGTGGGACTCATTTTTCCGTCCCATCCCAGCGAGTTCTTTGCCTGTCCCTGCCCCACTTTAAGATCATAAGTGTTCGAGGCTTGTGCGGTTAAGGCAGAGCTTACAGGAATGGGGCAGAGACAGGGACATCAACAAAGCTCACGGGGATGTGGAGATTGGGTTCCTGCAGGGATGGGGACAAGTTTGCCCCCATATCATTCTTAACCCCACAGCTCATTGAAGACCAGAGTTGGGATGATAAAGTAACCGAAAGATCGGTGGATGTTGATCAGTGAATGCAATGCCTCCGTGAGCTCTACTGAATGGTCTTCCCCCACAAAGGCTGTTCCTGCCATTTTACCCTACAGAATGCCTGGATCCCACTTCCCTGAAATGGTGTGGACCTGGCCAGGGCTCCTCCCACCCCTAGGCAAACTAGGCATCTGCCTAGTGCCATCATAGCTGACAAAGTTAGCTGAGAAGCCCCTTAAAAACTGTCATATGGGATGCTGAAAGGCCTACTAGTGACAATGGTCTTTAAAGGTCTTTGCTGGCTGGTGGTAGAGTTTGGGCGCGACAACCATAGTGGTAGGAGGAAGGTGAGAGATGCTAGACACCTTGAGGAAGGAAAGAGATGCTGGACACCTGCGTAGGAGAGAAATGCTGGACACATAGAAAGGCTTAGGAAAGGAGAACTACTGGACTATGGGCAGGGTGAGATGGGATGAATTGGGGCTGGATGGCACATAGCTGATGGTTTACCTGGAGTGTCTGATACCCTTGGGCCAGTTGGCAGGTTGTCCAAAACCTGGACAACCTGCCAACAAATATCTTCCTATTTGGGGCCCTGATACCAATAACGCTTCATGACATTCCTACCAGACATTCCAACCTGAGAGTGGGTGTTATTGTTAATACTGATTCCGGGTGGTCTTGGTAACAAGTGCAAACACAGATAAACCCTATGCAAATACAGGACCACAAACTAAAACTCCTAATTTACACAAATGAAACCCTAAGATGCCAGGCTCTGCATGCAGTACAACACCAGAGAAATAGAAAGAAATATGTTTCTTCCTGAACAGTGCAAAATATAGATAGCAGATGTAAATTCTGAAAATTGACACATTTTAATCACTAAATTGAAAATAAAATCACTTTTCCTACCTTTGTTGTCTAGTGATTTTATTTTTCTATTCATCTTTTCTCAATCTTCTTTATGTCTATGCTCTTAACTATGTTTCCACTGGGGCCTTCATATCCATTTGCTGTTTTTCTCTCCTTCTTCATTTTCTGCTCTACATCCATCTTTCAAAATAGAACAAAACAGGGGCAGGTCAGTGGCACATTATAATTATACATTCAAGAACTCTGAAGGGCCTAAGGCTGGCAGTTGAAATTTAGGGTTGAATTCAGTTTGATGCCGTTGACTATGGGGAAGGTATTAATAGAGAACAAGGTGAGGACCTCAGAAGAAGAAATGACCATTGAGTGAGCCCGATAAAATATCCACTTGCTGTTGTACCTTCCCTTCCTACCCCCTCACCTAGATCCGGCAACCCTCCCCCCATCCTCCACATCTGGCTATAGGCGCCATCCTTCCCACAGGAAGTTGTGACGGAGATGGGGGATCTGCACAGGAAAGGCCCTGCCAGGCGGGGAGGAAGATTCAGCACTCTTTCTGCTGCATGTAGAGGACTGGGGTGGGGGGGGGGCAGGAGCATCCTCCCTCCCTACTGCCTTGGGAGCAATAGTGTTATAGGGGGCCCATCTCATTTTTTTTCCATCCAGAGTTCATTCAGTCCTAGCAACGACACTAGAAATGACTATGACAGTAATGGTTTCCCCCCTCCCCCCCCCCCCCCCCCCGGAGCAGAAAAAGGTACATTAAGGAGGGTTATTCATGAACAAGTCCAGCAGATTTTGAGGAAACTGGAAATCTGTTACCTTCAATTATTCCTGAACATATTACTTTTTCTAAAGACTCATTTGCCAAGTCTGGGACTCATGATCAGAAAATTGCAGGTGAAAATAAGCGAGAAGTTCCCGGGGGAACCAGCTAACAGCCCTTCAGGCTTCTAACGGGACTGTCATTAATGATAATTGTGTGCTCTGTATTAAGACTGAACATCTGGAGAATATTACCAAAATTAGGAATTTGAGATTCATAAATTGGCCCCCGATCCAGATTATCGTTGATGCAGGAACTTCTTAAGAAGCTTAAATTTCCCTCTGGACCTCTCAGCTGCAGTTGTAAGGATGTTTTGCATATCTGTATCATTGAAGAATGAAAGTAGCAGAGTTAGCCATGAATACGGCTGTCAAGACACAACGGTCTGGAACTCACAGCCTTTGAAGAGTCACTATTTTTTTTTAGCATTCATATATCACTTATAGCCTAACTGGTTTAAATTCAGGTACTCAAGCAGTTTTCCCTGTCTGTCCCAGTGGGTTCCCATTCTACCTAATGTACCTGGAGCAATGGGGGGATTAAGTGACTTGCCCAGGGTCAAAAGAAGCAGTGTGAGATTTGAACCCAAAACCTCAGGGTATTGAGGCAGTAGCTCGAACCCCTGCGCCCCTCTGCTAGCAACTGGGCTTGTGAGTCCAATCAGCACTTGATGATACCAAGAGACATTTCCTGTGGAATTAGGGTTTGCTTCTTTTTTTTGTTTTTCGACAGGTGAGAATATTTTCTGATTTTTTTACAAAGTAAAAGAGCTTTTCTTCAGATGAAACAACAGGATTTGGATCCGGTGCAGATTTCGAAATAAAATTTCAAAGCAAATGTTTAGGTAGATTTTGAGAAATTAAATATGGACTTTTTTTTTCAGTTGGGAGTGTTTCTTACAGAATAATATTTCTGTGAATAGTTGATGGGGATACATTGCCTCAGGATTAAATATTGACTGGACTCGCAGTAATTGATTTCTTCTTTTTTTTTTTTTCTTTGTCTGGTCTTTATTTGATCTTCTCTAGAGTCTTAAGTGCATGCTGGTATTTTTTGACATTTTTTCTTGTACTTAATTTTCTCCTTTTATCTGCTACTGCTATCTTCCATTCCTCTAATGAGTGCCTGGATATCTGTCCTATTAATAATAATAATAATAACTTTATTCTTATATACCGCCAACAATCTTGCGACTTCTAGGCGGTTTACAATGAAGAGAAACTGTACAGACGGCAAATTACAGAGTATAGCATTGAACATCTAGTGATAGTAACAGGAGAGTTACAGGGTCTGTGTATTACACGGTTTCACAATGAGTAGCATTATACAGTCGACGATATTCAGAGCATAAGTAGGAGAAGAGAAAGGAGATTGCGCTTTGAGTTACAAGACTGCGAAGGTGAAAAAGATAACATAAGATGTTGATGAGAAGTAAGTTGTTAACTTGGTACATTTGAACGAAGGACGGGCACCAGTGGGAAAAACTGGTAACAATTAAAGATAGAAATTTTGGCAGAAGAGGGTAGACGGACTCCTTGGGATGGGAGGAGGCTCCGATTTTAGGGGAGAAGTCTGATTAGGTTATTATTATTAGGTTTTTTTATATACCGCCTATCAAGGTTATCTAAGCGGTTTTTTACAATCAGGTACTCAAGCATTTTATAAATTTCTTAAACAAGGTGGTTTTTAGTTCTTTCCTAAAGATACTATATGATTCTCTGGCGGCATAAGTGAAGTAGCCTGTCCAAGTTTGCAGTCTACCTGCTTGGAATTTGAATGTTCTATCAAAGAAGGTGCGATATCTACAGCCTATGATATTTGGGTAGGTAAAGAGGTTACGGTTTCTGGTAGGCCTAATAGAGGAGTGGAATTCGAAGTGAGGTAGTAGGTAGCTGGGGGCCAGTCCCCAGAATAGTTTATAGCGGAGGCAGGAGAATTTGAATAGAATTCGTGCTTCAATTGGTAACCAATGAAGGAGTTTGTAGAATGGAGCCCTTACACTACGCGTGCTTACCGCAGGTTAAAAAGCACTACCGCAGGGCATGCGCGGTAATCCTGCGGTAATTTGGGGATCGTTGCGTGCTTCCCACCTGTTTTGCATTGGGGGGGTGAATCAGGGGGCGGAGAGTCGGCATGCTCTGTGCTAATCAGTTAGCTCATCTACATCGGTGTGCGCCAATTAGCACGTGGTTAGTGTGGGAGCCCTTACTGCCTAGAAAATAGGTATCTGCGCCAATGGCCACAGGCTAATGGGGCAATTAGAGCATAGCCTATGGTAGGCAGAATGGAAAATGCAGCCATTTTACAGCCGCACTAACCCCCTCTTTTAGGATCGCGTGGCGCAGGTTTTAGCGCCGTCAGCGGTGGTAACTGCTCCAAGTTTATTAGGATTTTATATACCGCCTATCAAGGTTATCTAAGCGGTTTTTACAATCAGGTACTCAAGCATTTTCCCTCTCTGTCCCGGTGGGCTCACAATCTATCTAACGTACCTGGAGCTATGGAGGATTAAGTGATTTGCCCAGGGTCACAAGGAGTAGCGCGGGGTTTGAACCCACAACCCCAGGGTGCTGAGGCTGTAGATCCAACCACTGCGCCACACACTCCTCCTCATAGGAATTCTATGCGCGTTGGAGCAGTTACCACCGCTGCCGGCGATAAAACCCACGCTACGCATTAGTAAAAGAGGGGGGTAAAAGTGGCCTCAGCGCGTGGGAAAGCGCTGGGCGCTTTTTAACGCAGTTTCCTAAAACGACTGCTGCTCATATCTTATTTCGGATTTTTAGTCTGTAAACTCTTCTGACCCGTCTGCCAGAGAGAGTAGTGTAGTATCTATTTAAATATGGTATTTATTTGATATTCTGCCTTTTCTCCGCAGATATCCAAGCGGCTTATAGTACATTGACTAGTAATCAGGTACTCTGAGCATTTTCCCTATCTGTCCTGGCAGGTTCCCAATCTTCTCATTTCTATACTGCTTCTTCAGTCGATGCATGCAGTGCAGACTAAAACACGGAATATGAAGCCAGCATAACAAAACAGCGAAGATATATTTTTTGCAACTGAAAATGAGCCAGCGCCATGGGAGATTTCTATCACTCTGCCCCCTCTCACATTGACATGAATTAGTAAGAGGAAAGTTCACATTTTTCTCCTTCTCGAAATTCCGGCTTTTTCTCTCTTCCTCCTTACCAAAAATTTCCCCATACCATGCACATGGATAGAAAGAAATATTCCCCAGCACCCCAAACAGGCAGCACTTTTTTTTCCTGGGCTAATCCACAGTGCTGAAGGAACTGTGCTGAGAAAACATTACAGGAATTTGTTCAATATAGGATTTCATACCTTGTAAGCACTTGGCTTGAACAGCACGCTTTTCCCTCCCCCTTAAAGGCAGCACCTTTTTCTACCATCCTTCCCCAGAGGCAACACTTATCCCTTCAGGCATAGCTTTTTCCCTCTTGGCATCCCTCCTTTGACAGCACTTACCCCAAGGGATGGCTCACAGTAATCTGCTGCCTGAGGTGAGGGATGAGGTGGCATCCCCCCAAGCAGCCAAAAGAGGGTCCCCTGAAATTCTGATCAGGAAGGAGAGCAGTGATGTAGTGAGGGTAGGTGGCACCCCTCCCGCGCTCTCCTCTTCCCCCTGCTCCTTCCACGCCCCCGTTCCTTCCCGCCTTCATCCCCCACATATGGAAATACTTTTAAAACCAATAGGAGGAACTTTTTTTTCACTCAGAGAATAGTTAAGCTCTGGAACGCATTGCCAGAGGTTGTGGTAAGAGTGGATAGCGTAGAAGGGTTTGGACAATTTCCTGGAGGAAAAGTCCATAGTCTGTTATTGAGAAAGACATGGGGGAAGCCACTGCTTGCCCTGGATCAGTAGCATGGAATGTTGCTACTCTTTGGGGTTCTGGAATCTTTTGTTACTCTTTGGGATTCTGGAATCTTGCTATTCTTTAGGATTCTAAATGGAATGTTGCTACTCCTTGAGTTTTGGCCAGGTACTAGTGACCTGGATTAGCCACCGTGAGAATGGGTTTCTGGGCTTGATGGACCATTGGTCTGACCCAGTAAGGCTATTCTTATGTTCTTAAATCTTTGCCAGTGCGAGTGGCTTCTCCAGCATGCCACTTGTGCCAGTGTTGGGTTCCTCCTCTGATGTCACTTCCTGGCTCCGCAACCCGGAAGTGATTCAGAGGGGAACCAGGCCGGCGTGAGCAACAGGCAGGAGAAGTTGCTCACGCTGGCGAAGATCTACAGGTGTAGAGGGGGGAGGGTTGGCGCGAGCGTGACGTGGCGGCTCCCCCATCGAGATAGTGCTCGGGGAGGTCCGTCCCCCTTACTATGCCACTGGGAAGAAGGTGAGGAAGTCCCCTCCTTCTAAACACTAGTTGCAGAAAAGAATTCAATTTATAGTCCTCAGCTATGCAAACAAACAAAAGTTATTTGAGTTAAATCATGTTGCCAGGGACTCTAATATAAAAAAAATACTGACCGCTAACTTTGCATTGCCAAAGTGTTAAATGCAAACATACCGTATATCCTGCATCTACAAGAGCCTTTACTCATGCAACGATGGGTGCAGAGCTGAACTGAGAGCATTTCGCCATAGAATTCACCACCACTAACAAAAAAAATCTGGATCTGGTTTCATTTCTGTATCAGCAACATAACCTCTTTCCAATAGCAGACATATTTCGCCTGAAAAAAAGGCCGGTAGCAGCCAGTGTTTTGCTGACTGCTGTCAGCTTTGTTAGAGTTATCATATTTTATGACCCTCATCCTGTTTCGCCTCCGGCTCCACCCCATTCTGCCCCAGCCCCGCCCACATCTGCCTCCAGCCCAGCCCCCACAAAGCCTCCTCTCTTCTTCTGGACGAGCCTGGAGCATGCGAGAATGTGTGTGACGTCATCCGCACATGCTCAGAGCCCCCCCCCCCCCCCCCCCCCAGATGCGGCCAGAACTCATCGGGGCTTTCCAAAAGCCGGACAAATGCTTGAGAGGCATTTCCTTAATGCCAGCCAATAAATACTACTCCTCTGGCAGAAACACTCTTCCTTCCTTCCTTTTCTTGGCCTGAGAACATCATCGCTGAAAAGGGATGGTTAACAAGACTAAGAAAGTTATAATGCCCCTGTATCGCTCAATGGTGTGACCTCATCTGGAGTATTGAGTTCAATTCTGGTCTCCTTATCTCAAAAAAGATACAGCGGCACTAGAAAAGGTTCAAAGAAGAGGGACCAAGATGATAAAGGGGATGGAACTCCTCTCGTATGCAGAAAGACTAAAAGGGTTTGGATTCTTCAGCTTGGATAAGAGACTGCTGAGGGGAGATAGGATTGAAGTCTGCAAAATCCTGAGTGGAGTAGAACGGGTACAAGTGGATCGATTTTTCACTCAGTCAAAAATTACAGAGACCAGGAGACACTTGATGAAGTTACAGGAAAATACTTTTAAAACCCAATAGGAGTTAATATTGGTTTACTCAGAGAATAGTTAAGCTCTGGAACACGTTGTCAGAGGATGTGGTAAGTGCGATTAACGTAGCTGGTTTTGAAAAAGGTTTGGACAAGTTCCTGGAGGAAAAGTCCATAAACTACTGTTGAGACAGACATGGGAGAAGCTGCCGCTTGCCCTGGATCAGTGGCATGGAATGCTGCTACTACCTGGGGGTTCCAGAATCTTGCTACTCTTTGAGATTCTGCATGCAATCTTGATTCTCTTTGGGGTTCCAGAATGCCGCTACTATCTGGGGTTCCGGAATCTTGCTACTCTGAGATTTTGCATGGAATCTTGATTCTCTTTGGGGTTCTGGAATGCTGCTACTATCTGGGGTTCCGGAATCTTGCTACTCTGAGATTCTGCATGGAATCTTGATTCTCTTTGGGGTTCTGGAATGCCGCTACTCTTTGGGGTTTTATCAGGTACTTGTGACTTGGATTGGCCTCCGTGAAGACGGGATACTGGACTTGATGAACCATTGGTCTGATCCATACAGGCTATACTTATCTTCTTATGAAGTGCAACTGTGCCGTCCCATCCTGCACAGCCAGGGTTCTCAACCACAAGCTTTCACACTGCACTATGAGCCAAGCACGATACCAACCCAACTTCAGTTTATAATTCTGGCGACCAACTCTAATCCTCAAGGGCTGCAAACATCTCTGCTGTTTTAGATTATTGCACGGTGAATATTCATGAGGTATATTTTCATGCATTCAGTCATAAGAACGGCTTTGACAGCCTTGGGAGCAGGATGCATGAGCATTTCTTTTGCTAAAGACAGCCAAGGCAATGGTTCTTCATACAGTTTGGGTTTTCTTTCCAGCTTCGAGCTCATAATGCTGCCATTTCAACAGTAGCAATAAAAAGGACACACAAGCAATAGAGAGTGCTCTGAGCCGATGGTCTTTTAAGGGGGGTCACTGTTCTCTGTAGGGATTTCTGTCCACCAAACCTCAATCCCTCAGGTCTGTTGCTGGGGCACAGAGTAGAGAATGACATGGGGACACATTTTTCCCCGTCACGTCCCCACAAGTTTTGTTGCCGTTCCTGTCCCTGCCCCATTCCTGTAAGCTCTGTCTTAACTGCACAAGCCTTGAACACTTATGATTTTAAAGTGTTTGAGGCTTGTGCGGATGAGGACGGAGCTTAGGCATTGGTGGAATGAGGCAATATGACATCACAGTCTGAGCTCTAGAATGTTGCTCCTTATGATTTTAAAGAGTTTGAGGCTTGTGCAGATGAGGATGGAGCTTAGGCATTGGTGGAATGAGGCATTATGACATCACAATCTGAGCTCTAGAATATTGCTACTTAGGATTTTAAAATGTTTGAGGCTTGTGCAGATGAGGACGGAGCTTAGGCACTGGTGGAATGAGGCATTATGACATCACAATCTGAGCTCTAGAATATTGCTACTTAGGATTTTAAAATGTTTGAGGCTTGTGCAGATGAGGACGGAGCTTAGGCACTGGTGGAATGAGGCATTATGACATCACAATCTGAGCTCTAGAATATTGCTACTTAGGATTTTAAAGTGTTTGAGGCTTGTGCAGATGAGGACGGAGCTTGCAGGAGCTTGCAGAGAGGTGAGGAAAGAGCTGCACATGGGGGGAGGAGAGAAAGGAAAGAGGAAAAATTGTGGTGGAGGAGAGGAAGAGAGAGATGGCTGGCAAATTGGGCAGCACTAGTATCAGGGATGGAGTCGGAGAGCATCGTGGTGGATTCGGGGGTCGAGTTTAACTAGAGTTTATTTTGGCGGTAGAGTTTATTTTCGGGGAAACACGGCAGATTGGTCTTTGTTTTAGATCAGGTCTATTATTTACCCCTTCTTTTACAAAGCCACAGTAGTGGTTGCCATGCTGCAGATGCTCCGGCTTCGATTAAATCCCTAAGGGCATCAGAGCATTTGCTGCGTGGGCATTGGAGCTCTGTAAAAGGAGCCCTTAATTTGATTTTTTTTTCCTTTGATCCTCCCTAGCCCTTTATTTTGGCATTGTTACTCAGAAGCAGCATGTGTCTTCTATGGCTCTTATGGGAGATCTGCATTAGAAAATGACACGGTGATAAAATTCATCACCGTTCCCATCCTTGCGGATAACCACGGGGAAATCATTTCCATGTCATTTTGTAAGGAGAGAGGGAAGAATCAGAGCATGAATGGGCCCAACCACTGACCCTCAAGCCTTGCATTGACGAATGCTGCCGTAGAAGGACTGAGGTTGAGATAGACACTATAGAATGACGTTGCAACGTCAGAGGGAAGGCTTCCAGATGAGGCACGGGACGCGCAAGGTGCAATTAGTACTATTATGGGGGCGGGGTCTGGGGTGGAGATTGGGTAGAGATGGGCGGGGTCTGGCCCACAACTTAGCCCCGTGTTCTTCAACCGCTGGTCCATGGACCGATGCCGGTCCACAGAATAATTATTTTATTTCTGTCGGTCCATAGGTGTAAAAAGGTTGAAAACACTGATATAGAGGACTTAACGCAAGGCAACACGTAAAACTAATGCTCTAACAATGATAATCTAGTGTTTGAGCTGATCACAACTGCACCTTTTAAGCTGAAGAGGCAACCTTAGGGTTTGGGTTTTTAAAAACTTTCACATTCAACATAAAATTCTTATTTTGGCTTATTCCCCCTCCAAACACCACCATAAGACCCAGTAACTTACAACACAGGAGTATCTGGTACAAAATCTGCTTCAACCAAAGCATTGAACTGCTGTTTGATTTTTTCAAGGTCTACGATGTCACAGCGTGCCCCTGATTGATCTGAGGAATTGATTTGTTCGGTGCATCCAAGTAATTACAACAGTAATGTTCTGCACTTAATTTGGCCCAAGTCTACAGTATAGTACAAAGCCACCTGGGAGTGGGACTGAAGAGAAACGAAGAAGTCTTCATAAAACCAGGATGAGACCATTGCTGGAAAGTGCAGGACATAAATATTTTTAAATAAATAAATAAGCAGACCAGAGAACTCTGCACTAGAGAATGACACGGGGGACACATTTTTCCACGTCCCCGCGGTAACTCATTTTCCCGTCCCATCCCTTCGACTTCTTTTCCTGTCCCTGCCCCATTCCTGCAAGCTCTGTCCTCATCTGCATAAGCCTCAAACACTTTTAAATCATACGTAGCAACATTCTAGAGCTCAGATTGTGATGTCATAATGCCTCATTCCACCAATGACTAAGCTCCGTCCTCATCTGCACAAGCCTCAAACACTTTAAAACCAAAAATAGCAACATTCTAGAGCTCAGATTGTGATGTCATAATGCCTCATTCCACCAATGCCTAAGCTCCGTCTTCATCTGCACAAGCCTCGAACACTTAAAAATCATAAGGGGGAAGGGAATAGGGAGGTGTAGGGGGTTGAAATAGGTCATATGGATATATATTTTGGAGGAATGATAGAAATATGTATGGAAATATCATAATTGTGAATTTAATCGTAATGCATATCCATTTGTTTTATATTATTGTAGATTTACTTGTTTCCTTCAATAAAATGTTATAACATAAACTCCTTAATTTTGCACCACGATGACCACCGGAGGGGACCAGGAAAGATGAGGGTAAGTTGTGTACTGCATTCCTTATTCGTTTTTCTATTTCACGGTATAGATTTCTGTCTAATGTGGATTTGGACAGGCTCCAGAGCAATGAAGCACAACGTCGCAGCGATACGGCCTTGATCCATCTCTGCTAGTATGCTTGATGGGCATCGGACTGCAGACTCATTCGATGGGGATCAAGACAATTAACTGAATATCAAATCCAGAGACAAGCAGTCGATGAGAAGGATGCCACCATCTGGGAATGTGTCATTCTCATCAATATGTGGATGCCAGACTTTCTCTTGTAGAAATAAGAAAATTATTTCTCTGGACTGTGGCTGCCTCTGTTAACATCCTCTATCTATGAGAATATTAGTAGCAAAAAACTTGATGGGTTTAACTGAAATTTGGCATAATTTATTAGGAACTATGGTGAGTCTTAGCGATTCTATTTGTCCCTCAGTAATTTGATTATGACGGTTTCATTTGTTTAGCTTCATTATTTCTGGTCTAATTTATTTTCTGTTTTGACCGCATAATTTATGTACTATACAGGGAAATAAGTTCTCATAAATGTGTAAAATATTTTGGGTCTTTTTTTTTTTTTTTTTTAACCTGGTAGTTTCCTGAGGCTGTTTAATATTTCTAGATCAATTAGAACCAGAACTGGGATTTGGTACCATTAGACTTCATAGATAAAGACCCAGTGAGAGTTCGCAGCTAGGGCCATGCACTAAGATTCTTTCTGGAATTCTTTCTGAATCCAGCCACTAGGTGTCACTCTTAAGCACCGACCATGACTCCCTCCACTCCGGGAAACTTGATACAGGGATTAAACTGGGGACCTTCTCCATGGTAGCATTAGCCACACCAGCTGCCAGGCTAGCCCATTATTAACATAGTTTTAGGACAACTATTAAGCCCACAAGAGGTTGAGAAGTAGCCTAATGGTTAGAATAGCAGACTGGGAACCAGAAGGCACAGGGTCAAATCCCACATCAGCTGTTTATGGTCTTGGGCAAGCCTTCTGAAGACTGGGGATGGTACTGGCAACTCCCCACCCCCACCCTTCAGGGCACCACATGGAAACAATCATGCATATATGGGGTTACCAGATGCCCAGATTTCCCTGGACATGTTATCATTTTCCTGGACATGTCCTCCTTTTGAGGATATGTCCGGAGGTCCGGATGGCTTTTCAAAACCGGCACTTTGTCTGGGTTTTAAAAAGCCTCCTCTCAATCACGTCGAGCTGGAGGCAATCCGCACATGCGCGGATTGCCTCCTGCCCGACCAAAGCAGGCAGCGGGGGAGGGGAGAGGGGTAGAGCTAGGGCGGGACTGGGGCGGAGATGGGCGGGCCTGAGGGGCGGGTCTAGGGTGTCCGGATTTTACAATCGTAAAATCTGGCAACCCTATGCGTATAGCGGCCTCAATAAGTCATTCACAGAGTGGTATTTGTGTGCAAGGGGATCGGCAATAACAATTAAGCCCGTGTGTTGGATTTTTTTAAATGAATGCCCAAGTGAAAATTGGGATATCCTGCTCATAACGTCCCTATCACAGCTATTTTTGAACAGGAAAAATATCAGGATTTTCTGTTTGAAAATACGTGAGAAGGACCTTCTTGTATTCTATTACATTTATTTTTTCTTCGCTTCATACTACTACTATTTATTATTTCTATAGCGCTGAAAGGGGTACGCAGAGCTGTACATTTTAACATACAATAGGCAGTCCCTGCTCAGAAGAGCTTACAATCTACTTTAGACAGGACATTTCAGGGTTTGGGGAGATTATAGTGGGTCGAGGTATCTGACAGCAGTGAGTGGGAGTTAAGAATTGAAGGCAGCTTCAAAAAAGTGGGCGCTTAGCTTGGATTTGAACGCTGTCAGGGACGGAGCACGACATATTGATCCAGGCACACGACGCTGCAAAAAGGAAGGGACGGAGTGTGGAGCTGGCAGTGGAAGAGAAGGGTACAGATAAGAAGGGCTTGCCCGATGAGCGGAGATCACTGGGGGAGGGAGGGGGAGCATAGGGGGAGATAAGTGAGGAGCACAAGTAAACATACATAATAAATATACCAACAAACATAAAATCATACATAAAAGCAATCAGAAGCAAAACATAGGTGTCAGGTCAAAAGCGCGCCGGGACAAAGGCGCGCCCAGACAATTGAGCGCAGCACGTGCCGCCGCGCCGCTCTAAATTACTGTTTTTAGCGCTCCGACGGGGGGGGGGGGGCGTGAGGGGGAACCCCCCACTTTACTTAATAGACATCGCGCCGTGTTGTGGGGGGTTGTAACCCCCCACATTTTACTGAAAACTTCACTTTTTCCCTGTTTTTAGGGAAAAAGTTCAGTTTACAGTAAAATGTGGAGGGTTACAACCCCCCAAACCCCCCATAACGCCGGCGCGATGTCTATTAAGTAAACTGGGGGGTTCCCCAACAAAACCCCCCATCGGAGCCCCTAAAAACAGTAATTTAGAGCGGCGCGCGCTGCGCTCAATTGTCGGCGCGCGCTTTTGTCTTTCGCGCTGTTGTCTATGAACCGAAACATATATAGCGCAAAGCATTCAACTGCAGCCATAGCCAATGTTGACAAAAATCACCCTCACTGCCGCAGAACAGTCACACCTTCTTCAGCTGTACGTCATTTTACAGAAAAGGTGACGTTTTAACAGTTTTTAAAAATATCATCATTACATTACATTACATTACGGATTTCTATTCCGCCTATACCTTGCAGTTCAAGGCAGATTACAAAAGATTTGACTGGACATTTTCCAGTGAAGATACAATTTTTTATTTTTTTTTTTTTAACAGAGGAGAGATAGCTGGATAGAATCCTAGGGGAACTTACGGGTTGGATGGTAAACTGACAATGCCGAACTGTGTGATATAAACAAATAGAATATAGTTAGAGTAGGTAAGATTACTATATATTTTAGGGGTTTTGGGGGGGTTATTTGGGGGAGAATTATCTGGAGATAGGTGAATTATCTGGAGGTAGGTGAAGAGGGGTTAAGATATTTGGATGAATTTTTTGGAAAAGCAGGGTTTTGATTTCTTTTCGGAATGTTTTGAGGTCGTCCGTTGTCGTCAGCCGATTGGAGATGGAATGGTTGAGTTTTGCCGCTTGCGTTGCCAGAAGGTTGCCAAACATTTTCTTGCGTTGTGTGCCTTTGAGTGGGGGGAAGGCAAAAGGGTTCGGGGTTCTTCTGTGTCTTGAGGTGGAGATCTGGTTTAAGCGGTTGTTTAGGTAGGAGGGGGAAGAGCCGTGTAAACGCTTTGAATAATAGGCAGTGGAGTTTGAATTGAATTCGTGCTTGTATGGGTAGCCAGTGAGAGTCTAAGAAGGCAGTTGTTATGTGATCATATTTTCTGAGTGAGTAGATCAGTCTGAGGGCGGTGTTTTGTATGGTCTGGAGTTGTTTTATCATAGTGGCTGGACAAGGTAGATACAAGGAATTGCAATAGTCCAGTAGACCTAAGACTAGAGATTGGACAATTAGCCTGAATTGTGCTGGGTCGAAGAATTTTCTTATTTTACGTAGATTTCTCATCATTAAAAAAGCTTTCTGGGATGTTTTATTGATTTGGGACTGCATTGTGCAGCATCTGTCTATCGTTACTCCTAGGAGTTTGAGTTCGGGCTGTATTGGGTATTTGGTGTTTTTAATTTTCAGTTCTGTAATGGTGGGAGTTTTGGCCTTTTCGAGCAGAAGGAATTTTGTTTTTTCCGAGTTTAGTTTTAGTTTGTGATCCATCATCAAATTCCCTTGTTGCCTTATAGATTGCAGAAGTTCCTTCCATTCCCCAGGACCTGCGCAGGAAAACGCTCCCGTCCTTATCGTTTGCAATCTAGTCTCCTTTCTATTTGGGACTGTTAAGTTCCAATGTCCAGAGGAACGCAACTTAGGGAGCGCAGTATAATACGAAAGACATTCAATTAGGGATTTGGGGGCCATGACATCAGCGCACGTGCGTGGATGCCCCCTCCCGACGCAATTTCTTTTCAAATCCTGGACAAAGTACCGACCGGGTTTTGAAAAGCCGTCCGGACCCCCAGACATGTCCTCCAAGGGGAAATCCCGACGGTTGGTAACCCTATTTATAAGTGTGCCAATAAATTGCAGTATTCTGGCCACGACCCTCCCACTGCTATGCCCCCCCCCCCCTCTTTTTGAACTCACAACCAGCAACATTTATCAGAGAACAAGATACTTCAAGGCAGGGAACCATATTGAAAGCCTTAATGTTGCTGGTTGAGGTTCATCCGTTGAAGAGGATTCCATGGTTTTTCATGGAATTATTTTGTCTCTGTGTATCTCATAATTTCCAACTGGCTGAAGGTAGAATGGAATTGTACATTGACCTTGTATCAAGCAATTACTAATCAAGCAATGTGAGTTGTCACCACATTAAATAGCAAACAGGCATTGCACAGAATTTTCTAGATGCGGGGCTCTGCATGTTACTTCCGGTTAATATACCAACAAAGTGAACTGCAATTATGCACTTCAGCTGATTCAGTTCCATTATATTTTGCAACACAAATTAATCTGCACATCTATTAATAATGAAGTAATTGGGAATTAGTCGGAACATAGATGTACCGAATAAAGGATAGGGCAAAAGGGCTCTTGGGAAAAAAAATGCTTGCGTACCTGAATAAATTCATGTAAACCGTTCTGAGCCCCCCCTTGGGAGAACGGTATAGAAAATTGAATAAATACATATAAACTTGGTATCTGATGTAATATAAATGTGAATTCCACTGTAAAGCAAAGCCATAAAACCCCATCAGCAATTTATGAAATACCTTGACAGATTTTAGCAGTAGATACTGGCTAATATATTTTTTGCCTATTAGCTACAGATATTACAGGTCGTGTCGAGATGGAAAATGACATATTCTTTCCCATGGGACCCTCGGTCACAAGGGGGCACCCGCTTAAACTCAGAGGAGGGAAATTTAGTGGTGACGCCAGGAAGTACTTCTTCACGGAAAGGGTGGTGGATCATTGGAACAAACTTCCGATGCAGGTGGTCAAGGCCGCCAACGTGCTCGACTTTAAGAATAGATGGGACATCCACGTGGGATCCCTACGAGGGTCGAGCTAAGGAACTAAGTCATCAGCACTCAGACTTAATGGGGTGGGTCAGTAGAGTGGGCAGACTTGATGGGCTGTGGCCCTTTTCTGCCGTCACCTTTCTATGTTTCTATGTTTCTATATTTAGGGAGGGTGAGAAAGACAGAAATATCACCCAAGGATCAGTGCAGCCAAAAACTATGCGTGCTAGAAATTGAAAGAGCTGGTTGGGTTATTTTTTTGTAATGAATTTCCTCTAAACACCCACTGTTGGCCAGAGGTCTGATTTTGCAGTTTTATACTTGAATATCTCTCTCCATCAGTTCCCCTGTGCTTTCCCTTGCTGTCCTCACTGATTGTGATCATAGTCTAATCATCCATCTGCAACCCTATCTCCCTCTCATCTCCATCTTTCTACAGAAGTAAATCTCACGCAGGCATCCCTGAGATTGCTCCTAGAATCAGCAGAAAATGCTTCCAGCCTACCACAGGGCTTTGCTTAAAAGACACCAGACTTGAAACCGTGTCTGTGTTTTATTTCTTAGCTTTGGACATGAAAAATAGAAAACAAAGAAATATGAGAAGGGTTGGGGGGGGGGTCATCTTTTGTGCAGTTCAAAAATACCCACCGGCTGTACTCTAATATAATAAACAGTAAGCCGCGCATGCGCACTTCCTATGCGTGCGTCCGTTTTCCGTGAGCTGTAACACACATAGGAAGTGCGCATGCGCGGCTTACGGTCTGGCCTCAAGTGACATGCGCGCCCTTCCCTGCTCTCCACCGCTGCCGGCCACTAGCACCCCCCTGCCCTCTCCGTTGCCTCCCGGCTCCAGCGGCGTAGGCAGCACTATAAACACGCTGCTTTGCGCCCTTCTCTGCCGCGTCTCTGATGACATCATCGGAGACAGATGTGGCAGAGGAAATCACCAGTAGAAGGCCGCGAAGCAGCGTGTCTAAAGTGCTGCCTACGCGGCTGGAAGGTAAGAAAAGGGAATGGAGGAGTGCTTCTACACACTGCTCACCCATGCCTCTAAATTCCCATGCAGCTGACCATGGAATCGCACACGGGAGCCCCGCCCTGACCGCCTCCTCCAGGCCCCGACCGGCTCCTCCAGGCCGACGACGCGCACGGGCCTAAGTCGGCCAGCCAAAGCACAGGATCTGACACTGCAAAAATGGCCGATCCCAAAATTAGCCCTGCATGCCGCTCAAACTCCGACAGCCCCGAGCACCTCCCATGGCGCCCGATGTACAAAACCGGCCCCGGAGGGAATAGAGAGCTGGCTAGGTCTTTTGCTTTGGGGAGGATAAAGAAGGGGGCCATAGAAAAAGACAAAGAAAGGCAGGCAGGCAAGGGACCATGGAGAGATAGAAGGACAGCGGAGAGAGACAGAAAGAAAGAAACACAGACAAACAGACAAAGAGGGAGGAAGAGAGATAGAAATAAAGAAAGAGAGACAGCGGGAAGGAGAGAGACAGAAATAAAAAAAGAAAGAGACAGGGGCAGGGAGTAGCACAGACAGAAAGAAAGATAGACATACATATATTCTAGCACCCGTTAATGTAACGGGCTTAAACACTAGTAATAATAATAATAACTTTATTCTTCTATACCGCCACAATCTTGCGACTTCTAGGCGGTTTACAATCAAGAGAGCTGGACTAAACTAAACTAAACTAAACCTTAGATTTGTATACCGCGCCATCTCCGCAAGCGCAGAGCTCGGCACGGTTTACAGAGTTAAGAGGAAAGGAACTACAATAAGGGATAAAGGAGAGGGACTAAGAGGAAAGAGAGGGACAGAATACTGGAGAATGGGAGGAGATTAGATTTTTGCAAAGAGCCAAGTTTTCAAGTGTTTGCGGAAGGATTGGAAGGAGCTTGAGTTTCTGAGTGGGGATGAGAGGTTGTTCCAGAGTTCTGTGGTTCTAAAGGGGAGGGATGTTCCAAGTTTTCCTGCACGGGATATACCTTTTATAGAGGGGAATGATAGTTTCAATTTTTGGGAGGGTCTGGTGGAGTGTGGTTTTGAGGAATTCCAAAAGAGTGGGATAACGGGAGGAAGGACGCCATGTAGGATCTTGAAGGCTAAGCAAGCACATTTAAAGAGGACTCTGGAGTATACTGGGAGCCAGTGAAGCTTGGAGGGGAGTGGGGAAACGTGATCGAACTTGCCTTTTGCGAAAATAAGCTTAGCCGCGGCGTTCTGAATTAGCTGAAGTCTATGGAGGTTTTTCTTAGTTAGGCTTATATAGATGGAATTGCAGTAATCCAGTCTAGAGAGGATAGTAGATTGAACGAGGACGGTAAAGTGGGAATGATGTAAGCAGGATCTCACCTTCCTCAACATATGAAGGCAGAAGAAGCATTTTTTTTATCAAAGAGTTGAGGTGATCATTGAAGGAGAGAGAGGAGTCAATGACGATGCCTAGGACTTTGCTTGAAAACTCAAGCTGAAGAGTGGGTCCAGAAGGTAATGGGATGGAGGTGGGTAAATGATCTAATGTTGGGCCGAGCCAAAGTAGTTTTGTTTTGGACTCATTCAGTTTCATTTGTACAGATTGGGCCCAGGATTGGAGATTCGTAATACAAGTGGATATGTTCTCAGCGAGGTTCGAGAGGTTCGAGTCGGTTTCGAGGAGGATGAGGATGTCATCGGCGTAGGTGTAGAGAGTTTCTAGGGGGGATAGATGAAGGAGTTTCAGAGAGGACATGTAGATGTTGAAAAGGATAGGAGAGAGGGAGGAACCTTGCGGGACTCCACATATCGGTTTCCAGGGGGGGGACATTCAGCGAGTTACAATGTACAGATAGTCAGAGGAAATACAGAGTGCAGAAACATTTAGGAAGCAGAATTATAGATATACAATTTGCTGAGCGAGAGTATAAGGAATACAGATTGGAAGAAATTTCCAAGTGGGCCTTTGGGAGAAGGCTGTGCAATTCAAAAAATATAGCGAAAATTACGATATGCAGTGGGCAGGTCCGTATGCGCACATCAGGCTTGGCACTGCTCAATTCAGGTTTCTGTGTTCGCTCAGTTAAAGGTCATGAATACAAAAAAAAAAAAAAATAAATGTTTCACTGATGTTTATCAATGGTATTTTTTTTTCAATATTTACGGCTGGATTTTCATAACTTGCCGTGCCTTTAATGACGGTTGCAAAACCGGTTCCAGCTGGTATAACGTGCCAGTGTTTTTCCTCCCGATTACACTGTGCAACAGAGGTTTTGGGACGTGAATTGTCGTGGGTGTTCTATAGTGATTTGGGGGTCGCTGGATTCAAAGCTGACCTTAATTTTTCGGTATAATCCTCTGATTTTTGGCAAAAGAGCATCATAATGCAAAAATGAACATTTTCGCTATATTTTCTAATGCTTGGAGTAAATGTTATAGCAATCTCTGAAATATTAAAACAGTTTGCCTCAAATTAGATTTTTAAGCTAAAGTATTAATTTTAATGATGGTGCAATAATGTGCTATATAATTAAATTTTTATGGGTGAGGAGTAGTGCTGCCCGATTCAGGGAAAAAAAATTCGATTCGATTCAGCCTATTGAATCAATTTTTCGATTCGATTCGATTTGATTTTCCTGCCCAATTGGGTATTTTTTAAAAAAACATCCTGGTGGGTTTATTTTATAACCTCTTTACCCCTTTTATAGCCTCTTCACCCTCGTTGCCTTCTCCTAACCACACTGGTGCTGTGGTGTAAACAAACAAAAAAGACTTTTTCTCTCTCTGTTAAATCCTAGCTCACATTTGCGGTCTAACACCAGCTCTGGCAGGATACACGTTTGAAATCTGACATATTGTAATCACAAAACAGAAAATAAAATGATTTTTTCTACCTTTTGTTGTATGGTCATTATTCAAATCTTGTTGGTCCCAGGCTCTGGTTGTCTTCTGATAACTTGCTTGCCAGGGTCTCCTTCTTTCTTCTTTCTCCGTGCTAACCATCCATCTTCTATCTCTGTCCTCCCCTTCCGTTTCCCATCCCTCCCTCAGAGGTCTGGCATCTTTCCTTTTTATTGTCTCCATCTTCATTCCTGATCATTTAAGATCTTTTTGGGACCTCAAGGGGTTAGTCAGTGGTGAGAGAGGAGGCTCCAAAATGTGAAGACTGAGGGATATAGCCGTATTATAGTCTATACCTTGAAAAAATTCTTATAACTTTCTTCCTTTAATTTCCAATTTTTTCTCTCACACAGATTGCTGAGGTCTAATGAAGAATTGAATTCCATTTTTTTTTTTACCTTTTAATGTTGCTTCCTTAAGTTTTGTATAAGTTTGGATACGATTCTGAATTTCTGTAACAAGTAGATTTACTTGTAATATATGTTAAATCAATAAAAAATAAAATAACCCCCACACACACTATTTGCATAAATTATAGTAATATAATGATGAGAAAAAAAATTTCAAAAGTATATCTCTCGAGTATGTGAATTAAGGGCCTGTATTAAAGGGTGTCTTATATACGCTTGCTGAAAGCTGATGATTGCACCTCCCTCCCTTTCTCTCCATCCAATAGCGCTGGCATTTCTGGGTAGTTCTCCGCCCTTCCTATCCACCCAAGCCTCTTTCCGTGGTCTATTCTGCGCAAGTGCCGATCACTATCACCGGCGGCTGATGTCATGTAAACATGGCGACCCTCCGCGAGACTCATTGCATGCGCGGTTCTTTGAGAATGACCTGCCTTTTATGAATCGTTACATTTACGGCGCGCAACAGCGACCCGTCGGATTTTACCAATAGGAGGAAATATTTTTTCACTCAGAGGATAGTTAAGCTCTGGAACACGTTGCCAGAGGTTGTGGTAAGAGCGGATAGCGTAGCTGGTTTTAAGAAAGATTTGGACAAGTTCATGGAGGAAAAGTCCATAGTCTGTTATTGAGAAAGACATGGGGGAAGCCACTGCTTGCCCTGGATCAGTAGCATGGAATTTTGCTACTCTTTGGGTTTTGGCCAGGCACTAGGGACCTGGAATGGCCACCGTGAGAACGGGCTACTGGGCTTGATGGCCGGTTGTCTGACCCAGTAGGGCTATTCTTATGTTCTTATTAGAGAATCCGGCCCTTAGTTTGGCAGCTTCATCCTGCTCCTTAGGCTTCCAGCTGCCCTGGAATTTATCTTTCTTGGGTGTAGGTGCTATCAGCCCTCGGATTCAATTCTATAAATGAGGCCCAAATTTGGCCACCCAAAAAAATGTACGCAAAGCACTATTCTATAAATGGTGCTTATAGTTGAGTGCTGTTTATAAAATAGCCTTTGGTGCCAAGATCCACAGACAATTTTGGCCACGAGGATTCACACCAACTGAACCCTGGTGTAAATCCCCACACCTAAATTAGTTACAGACTCCCCAAATTCTATGACACGGTGTGCAAATTGTAGAAATGCCGATGACCTGCCTATGTCCCTCCCTGACAAAATTCCCTTCCGGAACAACACGGAAAATTTATGTGCACATCTTTGTGGCATAGTGGCTATAAAGATGCACATATAAATTCCAATTATAATAATAATAATAACAATTTATATACCGCAGGACCGTGAAGTTCTATGTGGTTCACAATGATTAGAAATGATTAGAAATGTTACAGATTGAATGGAATAAACAAAGTACAGACTTAGTAATTGATAGTTCTAGAGATCGTTTCTTGAGGACTTTGCCAATTAAATTGCTTGGACAATTTGGGCGTGTTTCCAAATTTGTGTGTGCAACTTTGAGCGCTATGTACAGAATTAGGAGGTTCATGTGCAAATATCCAGGATGTTTTCCAACTTATATTTGCAATCCCTTCCCCTACACCAGTGGTTGGTTCTTAACCTTGTTGGAGGTACTGAACCCCACCAGTTTCATATGCGTGTTCACCGAACCCTTCTTTATTGGAAAAATAAAATATGATTTTTACAAATTCAAAACATAGGTATACAGTGAGGGAAAAATAATATCAATTTTGAAAACAAAAAAGTTCTCCTATATTTCGAATAATAATAACATAATAATGAAATTTACTGCAAATCAGTGTGACTTCTGCTGTTGATTGATAGATCAAGAAACCGAGTCCACGATCAGTCTTGATCAAAATCACTGAATAACTGATAGATGATTGAACGTGACCGAAGCGCTATATGAGTCGGAGGTGTGTTTTGACCTCCGCCGAACCCGCGAGACTGACTCACCGAACCCAGGTTAAGAACCACTGCCCTACACCTTTCTATGTGAACCAGATGATACTCCTATGGCTTATTACAGCAGTGTTTGATTTGCTGACATTTTGTATTTAATACAATACAATTTTTATTTATATACCGAAATACCTCAATGAATTTCACTGCGGTTAACATAACAAGAATTGGAGACGTTCAGAATTACAATCTAAAACCAACACAAATTAAAGCAAACAAAATTACCCCTTTAACACATACTCATTAAACAAATACTTTTATTTATTAATTTAACAATTTATATACCGCATAAGACTATGCGGTTTGCACATTACTTACATACATATTATCCTGGTCGCCCTTTAGTCGCTGAACAAATAACACAAACAATAGCCAAACATAGATTTCCCATCCCCCAAGGAAAAAAAAAAATGATGCAATATCAAAGCAAGCATTATCAAATCATAATATCTATACAAACGTTATCAAGTCGTAATTTTAATGATTAAATCTAATCTAATCTAATCTAATCCTTAGGTTTGTATACCGCATCATCTCCACGTTCGTAGAGCTCGACGCAGTTTACAGTAGGAGAAATAGGAAGGAACTACAACAGAGGGTTAGAGGTAGAAGTGTGAAGAAAATTTAGAGGACTTGGGATGCCAAGATATAAGAGTTTCCTTGATTCCTAAGTTGGAGGGAGACTTACATTTTTTGAGAAAAGCCAGGTTTTCTTTACCACATATCTTAAAGGAAGGCATTGACAAAAAACATTTTCTTAAAATTGATCTTCCATGCACAAAATCGCAGAATGCCAGGCAGGGCATTCCAGAGGGCCTGTTTTACGAAGCCACGCTAGCGGCTGCGCTGCGGTAACGGCCCCGAAGCCCATAGAGATTTAAAGGGCTTCGTAAATCAGGCCCAAAGTTTCACACCGGCCACAGACATCATTGATGCTCCAAGCCTTAAAAATCCTATAATTACTCATTAACATTATATGGTCAGGTAAATTTTTCCAAAGTTTGGCGGCTTGGTAAGCAAAAGTGGAAGCAAATACAGTGGTACCTCGGTTTACGAGGTTTACGAGGTTTGCAAGACGAGCAAAACATTCGCAAAATCGGCGCCTCGGAAACCGAGTGCGCTTCGATTTGCGAGCACCCCCCCTGCGAACCGACACCCTCCCCCCCGCGATCCGGCACCCCCCCATTGGGCAACCCCCCCCCGCCGCGACCTGAGGTCCCCCCAACCCACCCGAACCCTCTTCTTACTTTTCTGTAGCCTCCGCAGCGACACCGGCACCAGCATGTCCTGTGCGTGGTGCCGGTGCCTGAAGATCTGCTTCCTGTGCAAGGCCTGAGAGTTCACGTCAAACGTGAACTCTCACGTCGAACGTGAACTCTCAAGGCCCAGCACAGGAAGCAGATCTTCAGGCACCGGCACCACGCACAGGACATGCTGGTGCTGGTGCCGCTGCGGAGTCTACAGAAAAGTAAGAAGAGGGTTCGGGTGGGTTGGGGGGACCTCAGGTCTCGGCGGGGGGTGCCGGATCGTGGGGGGGTGGGGCCTTCGGGGGGAGCAATGCCGGTTCTCGGGGGGGGGGGGGAAGGTGGGGGGTGGAAACATATCAAAGCAAGTTTCCCTTACTTCCTATGGGGAAACTTGCTTTGATATACGAGCATTTTGGATTACGAGCATGCTCCTGGAACGGATTATGCTCGTAATCCAAGGTACCACTGTATTCTCGTATGCTGTGTTCCTCTCACCTCTGGGAATTGAAAAGGAGAATTCTGTCTTAAGCCAAGTAATCTTGCTTCTGAGTAATATTGCAAAGGAGACATTCAAGAAGGTGCTTTTCCTTGATACATTTTGAACAGCACACAGAAGAATTTAAACCAAATTCTGGCTTCGCTTCACCAGATATGGTGTGATTATATCTCCTTTTTTAAATTCGTAAATCAATCGAATTGCAGTATTTTGTAAAGTTTGCAATTTCCGTAATATGGATTTAGGACAATCTAAATAAATAACATTACAATAATCAATCAGTGACAGAAACAGAGATTGAACTGGTAAGAGAAAATCATGTTGATCAGAATACTTTCTAATTCTCCTCAATTTCCTGAGCGGAGTGGAGTAGAACGGGTACAAGTGGATCGATTTTTCACTCCGTCAAAAATTACAGAGACTAAGGGACACTCAATAAAGTTACAGGGAGATACTTTTAAAACCAATAGGAGGAAATATTTTTCACATTGCCAGAGGTTGTGGTAAGAGCGGATAGCGTAGCTGGTTTTAAGAAAGGTTTGGACAAGTTCCTGGAGGAAAAGTCCATCAGTAGCATGGAATGTTGCTACTCCTTGGGTTTTGGCCAGGTTCTGGGGACCTGGACTGGCCACCATGTGAATGGGCTACTGGGCTTGATGGACCATTGATCTGACCAAGTATGGCTATTCTTTTGTTCATACGTGAGCCAAATATAGGGCAATTAAGCTTGTAACATCACTGATGAGGTTGGCTCTGAGGCACTGTGGAATGATGCATTATGATGTCACAATCTCAGCTCTGGAATGTTGCTCTCGATGGGGTTCCGGAATCTTGCTATTCTTTGAGATGCAGGAATATTGCTGCTCCTTGGGTTTTGGCCACGTACTAGTGACCTGGATTGGCCACCGTGTGAACGGGCTACTGAGCTTGATGGACCAATGGTCTGACACAGTAAGGCTATTCTTATGTTCTTATGATTGAATGTACTGCCTTTCTTTAGATAATAACAAGGGGGGTGGGGTACATTCAACTACTGGTAGACAATGTGTGTTTTGGCTATCAGCGACATTATGCCTGAATATTCAATATCGGGCCATGTTCAAGGAACAGCATTGAATATCCAGGTTGGTGCAGCTGGCTATCTCTTATCCAGTTAAGTGCGATATCCAGCACTTGACTGCCTATGTGAAATGGACACCACCTACAAAATGGCCAGCTTTCAGTTTAGTCAGTGGCATAGTAAAGTTGGGGCGGGGGGGGGGGGGGCGGATCGTCCCATGTGCTGACTTGGCGGGGGCCCCAGTGCCTCTCCTCTTCTCCCTCCCCCTCCCCGGCGATGGGATGGGTCAGGTCTCCTATAGACACTCCCCCCACTCACTGCTGCCTCTTCAAATTTTGCCGGCAGCGAGCGGGCTGTCCTAGGCACCGCTCGTGCTGGCCTCGTCCCTTGTTCTGACATCACTTCCTGTTCATAGGGCCAAGAAGTGATGGCAGAAGGAAGGCTCAGCTGGCGCGAGCAGCAGGTATTCCAGCTTGCTTGCTGCTGCCAAAGATGTGAAGAGGTATGGGGGGGAGGGGCAGTGGATAAGAGCGGGTGTGTGTGTGTGGCAATGTCAGGACGGCAGGGAAGAGCACATGGGGGGGGCACATGGGGCAACTTTCTGTGCTGCGCCACTGACCCCCTCTTCTGCAAAGCCATGCTAGCGGCTGCCGCGTGGCAACAGCCCCGAAGCCCTTTAAATCTCTATGGGCTTCAGGGCTGTTACCGTGCGGCAGCCATTAGCGCGGCTTTGTAGAAGAGGGGATGAGTTTAATGGCTAGTGCTACCATTCAATGGTTAAGTTTCTCTTCCCTGGTTAAATCACTTTAAATATTGACCCCCTAAGTTTGTAAAAGTGAGGAGCATCGGCAGGGATTTGAACCTGGCTTTCCTGGTTGTCCGTCTTGTGCTATAATTATTAGACTCTTCCTCCGCTTATTTAAGGCTTCATTACAATTTATGAGCTATCATGCAACACAGGGGAATATTAGCAACAAATCATACAAACGGTAGTAATCCTCAACCGATATTAAGTATTCTGAAAGGTTAAACCCTCAGGATAATGTGTAAGGCCAGTACGCAGTCATTAATTATATTCAGGCCTCCCTAGACACAGACAAAATGCAAATGTTTGCTCGTCAATGTCACTGCAATTTGAGTCCAGTCAGACCTAGTTCTGTGTAAATTCAGACTGGCGATGCTGAATAATTTCTGATTTAAGAAATATTAATAAATTAGGTACTCTGATTATAAATTGGATTTATGCAGCAATGAGGCAACTTTGTCACTTGACTGTCCCAACGACTCATTCGCTTTGGAAACCGAGTCGATGGGAGAAGAATGAGACATGAAAGGTCAACTTCCCAACACCCTGACCTGCAGTTTCCACCTATGGCCCCGTGAGTCAAGGACTAGCCTTGTATTACTTCACTTGACATGTAAGTAACCTTACTCAAAGGGAGTTGCTGAAAACTCATGGAATCATTGTCGTTATTACATGGGGTTCTGCAGTTTAGCGTAAAGCAGTTAAAATTCATAGACCGAGTTGACACTCGATGAAGTTACAGGGAAATGCTTTTAAAACCAATAGGAGGAAATATTTTTTTACTCAGAGAATAGTTAAGCTCTGGAACACGTTGCCAGACGTTGTGGTAAAAGCGGATAGCGTAGCTGGTTTTAAGAAAGGTTTGGACAAATTCCTGGAGGAAAAGTCCATAGTCTGTTAGTAAAACATGGGGGAAGCCTCTGCTTGCCCTGGATCGGTAGCATGGAATGTTGCTACTGCTTGGGATTCTAGAATCTTGTTACTCTCTGGGATTCCGGAATCTTGCAATTCTTTAGGATTCTGAATGGAATATTGCTACTCCTCGGGTTTTGGTCAGGTACTAGTGATCTGGATTGGCCACCGTGAGAACGGGCTACTGGTCTTGATGGACCATTGGTCTGACCCAGTAAGGCTATTCTTATGTTCTTATGACCAGGTAGATTTCAGGTGTCATCACTTACTGCATTTCGTTCATCCACAGAACATGGTGCGGGGAAGGGGAGTGGTCCACCCTGGACATGGCCTTCCTTAGGGCGCTTGTACCCCTCCTGCTCTCCGCCACCCTACCCTGCGCGCATGACCCTTCCCTCCCTGCCCCTCATATCTTTTTATTTTTGGCGCTCTGTGACGTCATTTCCAGGACCCATGCCTATGAAGTGACGTCAGAGAGCGCCAAAGGTGACGTGAGCAGCTACTTTGTGGCTGCTTGCACTGAAGATAAAAAGATATGGGGGGAGGGGGGAAGGGAAGGGGTGCGCGTGCATGGCAGGGGGGTGGGGGAGAGGGGCGCCACTCACCCCATTACGCCACTGTAACATAAGAAATGCTCTACTGGGTCAGACCAAAGGTCCATCAAGCTTAGCATCCTAGTTCCAAAAAAATGGCAAACTCATTCCTTGTTACTTACATCCAGGGTCAATATTCAACTGCGACAGTCAAAACACCATGGCCTGAATTAGACCTAAATATTTCATGCCGACTCATATCTGGGTACTGACACTGAGAATTTCTGGATCTTTGCTAGCTCCCAGACGTTATTTGGATACCACCAAAATCTGGTGCTGGGACCCGGCTAGCTATCTGGTCAAATTAGGACTATTATTTATGTGGCCCTACTTGCCCTGATGGTTATCTGGGCCCCGGCACTGAATATTAATAGGGCTCTTTTTACGAAGCCGCGTTAGCGGCTTTATCGTGCGCGACTTTTAATCACGCGCTAACCCCTGCGCTAGCCGGAAAACTACCGCCTGCTCAAGAGGAGGCGGTAGCGGCTAGCGCGGCCGGCAGTTTAGCGCGCGCTATTACACACATTAAACCGCTAATGCGCCTTTGTAAAAGGAACCTCAAATTATGTTTAAACTTTATATTTGTTTTCTTCTTTGATTGCACTTTTTCGGGTGACGAGATAATTGTGCGCCAGACACCAACGCGCTGACAATTCGGCGTAAGAAATAAGCGTGCCGCTGGAAAACTTTGTTTTAAAGAGCTGCGATGGGGGGTGTGGTGGGAACCCCCCCACTTTACTGCATCGTGTTCATAGAAACATAGAAACATGGAAACAGACGGCAGATAAGGGCCATGGCCCATCAAGTCTGCCCACCGCAATAACCCTCCCCTACCTTTCCCTGTGAAGAGATCCCACGTGACGATCCCATTTTGGAGAAAACATGGGAGGGAAAAGGGTTCATAGTCTGTCGCGCGCGAGACACCAGCGTGCCGACAATCCAGCGCTGACAATTCAGCGCAAGAAAGAAGCGCGCCGCGGAAAAACTTAATTTTAAAGAGCTCCGAAGCGGGGTGTGAGTGGGGAACCCCCCCACTTTACTGCATAGTGTTCGCGCTGCCGTTGGGGGGTTGTGGGGGATGCAACCCCCCATTTTAGAGAAAATGGAACTTCCCCTCAAAAATCGGAAAAAGTTCCGTTTTCTCTATACTGCGGGGATCCAACCCCCCAAACCCCCCCAACAGCAGCGCGAACACTATGCAGTAAAGTGTGTGTGGGGGGGGGGGTTTTCCTCACTCACACCCCGCTTCGGAGCTCTTTAAAATTATGTTTTTCCGCGGCACGCTTCTTTCTTGCGCTGAATTGTCAGCGCTGGATTGTCGGCGCGCTGGTGTCTCACGCGCGACAGACTATGAACCCTTTTCCCTCCCGTGGTTCTCCTCTGTACTTTAAAACACTGAATTGTAGTTCTGTTTTCTCTTACCTTGTGTATTAGTCGGTCTGTAAGTTTATTTGTCTAACCCATTATTCTAAATTTTCAATTGTACGTCTAAATATATGTTTATATTTTTATCAATTTTGTACCACACTTAGTAAAACTAAATATGCAATTCATCAAACTAAAATAAAACTTGAAACTTGAAACTCAGATAACGTCCAGCTCCTCCTCCGTTCTGCCACAAACTTCCCTGGCATTAATCAGATAGTGCCATGACAGTCGTGCATGATATCCAGCAGGTTTAAATACATGTCAGGTTTTGAAAAACCTCCTCAAATCATGGACTTCCTCCCTGCCCGACAAGACCAAGCAGCAGGGGGTGGGGCTAGGTCAGACTTGGGGGAGGGATTAGGGCATTACAGGGCAGGGATGGGCCGCCCTGTTTCAAACACTACATGCCATAGAGTTGTTTTTCCAGGGGAGGTAAAGGTCTGCCAGGAAGGGTCAGGCTGGTCTTCGCTCTGTCGCCTTCTCTTCTTCCTGCGGGTCTGGAAGTGCAGATTTTCAGCAAATCCTGAAAGACAAACCAGTCACAAGCACGGTGCAGAGGTGGGCATTAGTAGTGAAAAACTAACGATTTCACCAGGGATCTAGCAAAAAGCGGCTCACCAAAAACGAAGAAATAGAAACATCCCCACAAATAATTATTGCTTAGAAAGGGGCAGAGAATCCCAGCAAAACTCACCACCACGTTCAGTCCTTCTGTCGTGAAAATCACCATTTCTCCAGAGTGAACATGTTTATTGGGAAAGGGAATTGGAACATATGCCACCTTTGTGTTGCTTTGGCATTTCAATGCTTACATTCAAAGTAGAGAATGACACGGAGACAAAATTCATCACTGTTCCCGTCCCTGCGGATAACCGCAGGAAATAATCCCATGTCATTTTCTAGTGTCTATTTCAACCTCGGTCCTTCTACACCAGCATTCTTCAAAGCAAAGCTGGGCCCATTCATACTCTGATTCTTATGTGAGCCAAGGATAATGAAGCCATTGTGACATCACTGATGTGATTGGCTCTTAGGCACTGGTGGAATGAGGCATTATGACATCACAATATCTGCTCTGGATACCAGAGACTGTCATTCTGTAGTGTCTGTTTCAACCTCAGTCCTTCTACACCAGCATTCTTCAAAGCAAAGCTTGTGGGTCAGTGGTTGTGGCCATTCATACTCTGATTCTTCCCTCTCTCCTTAAAGAATGACATGAAAATGGTTTCCCGCGGGGACGGGAACGGTGATGAATTTTGTCACCGTGTCATTCTCTAATTCGACTTGCTCAGGGTCACAAGGATTTGACCAGACATATATATATATTTTTTTTTTTTTTCTGTTCATCAGTGATTTTCAAAGAACAAGAAAAGATTTTTTTAAAAACAAACAGGGGAAGAAAATGGGGAGAATACCCTTAAAGAGCACTGAACATTTCTCAGACTTTCACTTATTCGAGTTTCCTAAAAGCTTGTGTCTATTTCCTTCACTGGATTCATCAGTTTCGCATGACATACTAGCTCTTTTCAAAGAACCCTACAAGTATATAGACATGCAAAGAAGTTTGCTTAGAAAAGTTGACCACATTCCTTTAGGACTTCTTACGACATCATGGTCAAATGACCAGCAGTGACACTTCTGGCATGTTATTCCTCTCCCAAGAAGCAATAATGCCTAAAACCTGTCCCACCTGCCCTCTGACTCACAAAATCCAGTTATCTGGAGGTCTGGAATTCCTAAACTGTGTGAAAGTGTGGTGATGTGGCCTGGAGCAATGTCGAAGTTCTTGTCATTTGTTGTCATTGAGGAAATCAATATCTAATTACCTTGTTTTTGTTTACTGAAACTGTTTATTGTGCCAGTAGGTTTATAATAATAATGCATTAATTTACATTAGTATTTATGGATCGCTAACATGCCCCTGAAGGAGTTCAATGCGATTTACTGTTTAGAAGAGTCTGACCATATCCAGGGATTACATTACTTCATTAGGGTTCATGACACAGATAACTTGGTTTGTGTTTGTGTAGGTATATGATTATGGTATTTGGTTTGGAGAGAAGGCTGGCCACGGTGGACATTTCAGCTAAGATCACTGATTGCATGAATAGAATTGGAGATTGGGCTTCTACTAATAAGTCAAAATTGAATGCAAGATGAAGGTTCTTTGGTTTCATAATACACTATCTTCTGTTCCTTCGTTTCTTAGTGTACAATCAGGTACTACCCTGGAAGTCCGACTCATTTATGACCTTAAGAAATCGGATCATGTAAGCTCGTATTACATCTACTGTATCTGTCTCACCATTTCGAATTTCCAGGCACAACCTCTACACATAGTACTTACTTGTTCGTCTTTCCATCCTTGAAGGGCTGCACCTACAAGAGATTCCTTGTTCGAACACTATCATTCCAAGCAGGCAAATAGAACAAACGTTTAACCAACTTTATTTCAAATGCACTTTCTTATCAAACTTTCAGGACGTCAATCAAAACTTATCTCTTTAGCAAATTTCTTTGACTCCACTTCTGCCTTGATGCATTCCTAAAACACTCCCAGATAAACTCGATTAATCTTAACATGCTAATGTAATTTTGTAAGACTCTAAGCGAAGACTTAGAGGAGACATGATAGAGACTTACAAGATCATGAAGGGCATAGAGAAGGTAGAAAGGGACAGATTCTTCAGCCTATTGGGAACGACAAGAACAAGGGGGCACTCGGAGAAATTGAAAGGGGACAGGTTTAGAACCAATGCTAGGAAATTTTTCTTCACTCAGAGGGTGGTGGACACCTGGAATGCGCTTCCGGAGGATGTGATAGGACAGAGTACATTAAGGGGATTCAAAGAGGGATTGGACAAGTTCCTGAAGGATACAGGGATTGAGGGATATAGATAAGAGGTAGAGATAGGATCATGATAGAGGTAGAGATAGGATCATGAAAGGGTATAGATAGAAGAAAAATGGGGATTAAAGGGTTTTAGACATAGGATCACTTACAGGTCACGGACCTGATGGGCCGCCGCTGGAGCGGACTGCTGGGCGCGATGGACCCCTGGTCTGACCCGGCAGAGGCAACTTCTTATGTTCTTATGTATTATCGCTGTCTGTATACAACCTCTTCCTCTGTAAACCGCTCTGAACTATTTGTGGTATTGTGGTATACAAAAATAAAGTTATTGTTATTATTAAATTTCTAATTTATGGAGGAAGATTTTATATATTATGAGGAAACTTAGGTGAGTGAAATAGTGCTTTTTTGAACATCATTTTGCACTGTTGGTTCATAGTAACATAGTAACATAGTAGATGACGGCAGATAAAGACCCGAATGATCCATCCAGTCTGCCCAACCTGATTCAATTTAAATTTTTTTTTTTTTTTCTTCTTAGCTATTTCTGGGCGAGAATCCAAAGCTTTACACGGTACTGTGCTTGGGATATTAGTGTTACCTCAGCTTGATTACACTAATTCTTTAGATTTGAACTTAACATCAAAACTGATCAAAAAATCGCAGTTGCTCCAGAATACTGCAGTTAGATTCATTTAGGGTCTAAATAGATATGAAAGTGTTGCATAAGCTTCTAAGAATCTTCATTGGTTATCGGTTGAGAGGTGAATTAAGTTTAAATCAGCCTGCAAAGCTCATCGTATATTACAGACGACTCTTCAGATAATCTGATTTTGCTTTTTTCTCATTTGTATTATTCTTTCACTATATTATGTACTTTATTACTACATTTCCCACAGAATAGAGGAGTGCGGTATAAACGACAGCTCGAATCCTCTCTTGCTTAAGCTGCCACTACAATTTGGAATAATCTTCCTGTTTACATTAGGACGGATATCAATTACTTAAGGTTTTGTAAAAATTTGAAAACATTTTTATATGACTTGTTATAATATTTGTGGTAAGACGATATTTTAATTATTGATTGCTTTCGGATTCTCCCATAAATTTTATAGCTTCTTTGGATGTAAATCACCTTGAACCTTTTTTGAACAGTGCAATTAGCAAGTTGTGTATTAGATTAGATATCTGATGTTGTAGTCTTGATATTACTAAACTAAACTAAACCTTAAGTTTATATACCGCATCCTCTCCACGGAAGTGGAGCTCGGCACGGTTTACAAGAACTTAAAATATAAGAAGAGAAAGGAAAAGGTTTACATGAGCTTATATATAGAATGGAAGAGTAAGGGGGAAAATAGAATTACATGTTAGAGAAGAGCCAAGTTTTCAGTTGCTTGCGGAATAGTTGGAGAGCGCCCAGGTTCCGCAACGGGATAGTAAGGTTCCGCAGCGGGATAGTAAATTTCCGCAACGGGATAGTAAGGTTCCGCAGCGGGATAGTAAGGTTACGCAACCGGATAGTAAGGTTCTGCAGCGGGATACTAAGGTTCCGCAGCGGGATAGTAAGGTTACGCAACCGGATAGTAAGGTTCCGCAGCGGGATAGTAAGGTTCCGCAATGGGATAGTAAGGTTCCGCAGAGGGATAGTAAGGTTCCGCAATGGGATAGTAAGGTTACGCAACCGGATAGTAAGGTTCTGCAGCGGGATAGTAAGGTTACGCAACCGGATAGTAAGGTTCTGCAGCGGGATACTAAGGTTCCGCAGCGGGATAGTAAGGTTACGCAACCGGATAGTAAGGTTCTGCAGCGGGATAGTAAGGTTATGCAACCGGATAGTAAGGTTCTGCAGCGGGATACTAAGGTTCCGCAGTGGGATAGTAAGGTTACGCAACCGGATAGTAAGGTTCTGCAGCGGGATAGTAAGGTTACGCAACCGGATAGTAAGGTTCTGCAGCGGGATAGTAAGGTTATGCAACCGGATAGTAAGGTTCTGCAGCGGGATACTAATGTTCCGCAGCGGGATAGTAAGGTTACGCAACCGGATAGTAAGGTTCTGCAGCGGGATAGTAAGGTTATGCAACCGGATAGTAAGGTTCTGCAGCGGGATACTAAGGTTCCGCAGCGGGATAGTAAGGTTACGCAACCGGATAGTAAGGTTCTGCAGCGGGATAGTAAGGTTACGCAACCGGATAGTAAGGTTCCGCAGCGGGATAGTAAGGTTCCGCAGCGGGATAGTAAGGTTCCGCAATGGGATAGTAAGGTTCCGCAGCGGGATAGTAAGGTTCCGCAATGGGATAGTAAGGTTCCGCAATGGGATAGTAAGGTTCCGCAGCGGGATAGTAAGGTCATTCCAGAGACCTATGGTTTTGAAGAGGAGAGATTTTCCCAGTTCACCTGCATAGAGAATACCGCGTAGAGAGGGGAAGGATAGTTTATATCTTTGGGCGTATCTGGTGGAGTCAGGACTCGAGGAGTTAAAGGATAGCGGGATTAGGGGAGGAAGGATGCCGTGAATGATCTTAAGAGCCAGTCCTGGTATGGGTGCCTCTTTCCCGGTTTCTAGGGAGCTTGGTCGTCTATCGAGACAGGAGGGGTCGTTCGTGCCCTGTTCAGTTTCTCATGGTCGTAGCCTGTTGTTTGTGACATCAGAGAGCGCCAAAGCTGATGCAAGCAGCTACTTCATGGCGGCTTGTGCCAAAGATAAAAATATCAGTATGGGGGAAAGGGGTGCCCACATGGCAGGGGGGGCAGGGAATAGGGCAGGAGAGGGGTGCTACTGCCCCGAGCGCCACTCACCCCCGCTATACCACTGGTCTCACATGAGAGCGTACACAGCACTAAGGAGACCAGTGAGACGAGATGAATTATGTTCTATTTGAGCCTGAAATGTTTTAACCCATGGCGTATCTTGACAATCCATCAAATGTTCTGTCTGCAAGAAGGCATCACTTCTATGCAGAATATTGGTTTATTCACATGAGTTTGGCTCTTAGGCATTGGTGGAATGAGACATTCATTTATTTATTTAAAATATTTATAGCCTGCTTATCCGACAGTGCCAAGCGGGTGACAACGTAACATACATAATAATAATAATATGCAAAATACAGACATTATGACATCACAATATGAGCTCTGGAATGTTGCTACTCTTTGGGTTTCTGCCAGGCGTTATATCAGGGAAAGGGACTGTGACTTCTAGACCGCCTTTTTGTAGTTTCACAACCACACTCAAAGTAGTTTACATACAGGTACTCAAGCATTTTCCCCATCTGTCCCGCTGAGCTCACAATCTAATGTACCTGGGGCAATAGGGGATTAAGTGACTTGCCCAGGGTCACAAGGAGCAGCACGGGATGTGATCCCACAACCTCAGAATGCTGAGGCTGCAGCTCTAACCACTGCATCACATTCTTCTCCAATAATATCAGAAGTGAGCCAAGTATAGAACAGTGAAGCCATTATGACATCACTGATGAGGTGGAATGAGGCATTATGACATCACAATATGAACTCTGGAATGTTCCTACTCTTTGGGTTTCTGCCAGGCGTTATGACATCAGGGAAAGGGACTGTGACTTCTAGACTGCCTTTTTGTAGCTTTACAACCACACTCAAAGCATTTTTCCTATCTGTCCCGATGGGCTCACAATCTATCTAATGCACCTAAATAAATAAAGAGATCCAAGGGAGGGAAGCCTGGCCACAGACCTTTAAGGGGTCATGATTATGGATTATGGATTTGATATACTGCCTTTCTGTGGTACAACCAAAGTCGTTTACATTTCTTACGAACGGGTATCTTCTCTGGCCCTAGTGGGCTCACAAGCTAAGGGATTATTTTATTAAGTGCAGAAAGAACTAATGCGTGTTACCCCAGGTTAAAAAGCACTACTGCAGTGCACGCTCAGGTGTTCCGAGGTAGTTTTGGGATCAGCGCTCATTTCCCATGCACTAAAAAATAAAATTAATTTTTTTTTAGCACTGGGTGTATATCTGGGGGCAGAGAGTAGGTTACATGACCGTGCAGTAATCAGTTAGTCTTCGTTAGCAGGTGAGCTTTTGCTGCCTAGAAAACAGGTCCTACATCCTTGAGTGATTCAGGCGTTAGGTATATCACGTCAATAACATTACATAAAAATACACTTATATACCGCTGTACCTTTCAATTCAAAGCGGTTTACAATATAAGAAAGTTATACAAGCATAACAGGTTATAAACCCATTTGTAAAATTTATCAAACAAACAAGTCTTCAATGCCTTTCTAAAAACCTGATAAGAAATAGCATCCTGTATTAATTTACCCAAATTATTTTCCCATAACGCAACCTTGTAGGCTAAAATTCTTTGGGAGGGAAAAAGAGCTTATAGATGCAACCTCTAACTGAAGGAAACGCAAATGTTGTACGTTTGCTCAGGGGTTCATTTTCTATCGATGAAAAGGACGTGATCAATGATATCATTTGGCACAAGGCCCGCCAACATTTTAAAGCAGAAGCATCCCGATTCAAAGAGTATCTGTGCCTCAACCAGAAGCCAGTGCAACATCCGATAGCACTCTGTCACATGCTCTGACTTTTTCAACTTAAAAAAATCAGCCGAACAGCCATGTTCTGGATAAGCTATAGTCTTTTGATATTTCCTTTATGAGAGGCGAAATAAATAATATTACAGTAGTCCAATAAACTCAAAATCAAGGACCGAACAAGGTCTAAATGCAGGAAAATCAAAATATGCTCTGATTGCCCTAAGCTTCCAAAGCATGAAGTAGCCTTTCTTAACCACAGCATTCGTTTGAGTATCTAGAAGAACGCCCAGAATTTTAATTTCAGGGATAATAATCAAAGGTGCTGCTAAGTGCTTAAATGCTAATGGCCACGCACTAATGGGGGGAATTAGCATGTGGCCATTAATAGGAATAATGGCAAATGGGGCCATTTTACTGCCACTCCGAAAGTGGTCTCAGCGCATGGGAAAGACTCACGCTGGGGACAGCGCGGGATACTTTAGAGCAGTGTTTTTCAACCTTTTTACACCTATGGACCGGCAGAAATAAAATAATTATTTTGTGGACCGGCGGTTGAAGAACACTGGGCTAAGTCGTGGGCCAGACCCCGCCCATCTCTACCCAATCTCCACCCCTGACCCCGCCCATCTCTACCCAATCTCCACCCCTGACCCCGCCCATCTCTACCCAATCTCCACCCCTGACCCCACCCATCTCTACCCAATCTCCACCCCTGACCCCGCCCATCTCTACCCAATCTCCACCCCTGACCCCGCCCATCTCTACCCAAGCTCCACCCCAGACCCCGCCCCCAAAATAGTACTAATTGAAACACTATTTTTTTCATTCATTTTTCACAGATAGTAACATAGTAACATAGTAGATGACGGCAGATAAAGACCCGAATGGTCCATCCAGTCTGCCCAACCTGATACAAAATATAATCTTATTAACAACACATAATGGTTAACTACAAAATTAAAGTACACAAAGCACACTGACAGCAGATGTAAATTCTCAAAATTGACATAATTCAATCACTAAATTCAAAAATAAAATCATTCCCCCCTACCTTTGCTGTCTCCCTCCCTCCATGCTATGCCTTACCTTCTCGCCTGCTCCCGCTTGGCCATTTTATGCCGCCCCCGGTATTATCTTCAGGCCGGCTCTTTGCGTGTCCTGTGCCTCATCTGGAAGCCTTCCCTCTGACGTTGCAACGTCAGAACAAAGGCTTCCGGTTCAGGCGCAGGATGCCCTTAGGAGCCACTGCTCGTGTTTTTGTGCACTGAATCAGTTAGGAAGAAGGAGCTGGCTCGAAGATAACGCCGCATCGATCGCACCGTGGACCGGCGGTTGAAGAACACTGTTTTTGGGCCTGTTTTGGCCCTGTGGACCGGCAGGAAATTTCTGTGGACCGGTGGTTGAAGAACACTGCTTTATAGCATTGCTTAGTAAAAGGAGCCCTAAGTTTGTACCTGGGGCAATGAAGAGTTAATTGATTGCCCAGGGCATAGGAGCCAACTTTTCAAAATGATTAGGGGTGCTTAACCCAATGGAAATTACCCCTTCCTTGACCTAAGAGTTTGCTCAACCTTGGGCGATGCTCAAGCACCGACAGCACCCATAGAGCTGGTTCCTATGGCCCAGAATCGCAGGGAGCCACATTGGGACTCAGCCCCTGTTTCCCAGGTTCACGGCCCACTGCACTATTAGGCAACTTGTCCATTCCTAGCCTTTGAACCTGACACCCAGTTACCCAAAAATAATGACAACAACTCTATTTAAGAGTCACCTAAACAGAAATTGTGCTGGTGGCTTAAAGGCAAAATCATTTATTTGCAAATATCGGATTTCAAACATGCAAGAGCTTGATGAATGTTTTGCTAGTATAATTAATTTACATTTTAACGTGAAAATACTCCAGGGTGGGTGAATTAATTATGAAAAGACCAAAGAATGAAAGTGCTTTGCAGTTATATCAATAATTTTACAAAGCATAGGAAAACGGATTCTGATGTTCTTTTAGTACTAGTCTGTAGATGGTCAGTGTTGTGTATTAGCTGTTAGATCCTGTAAGAAATCTAAGACCCTGCTCTAGAGTTTGGGTGACAGGATGGCAAAGCCTAGATGAAGATAGACGACAAGAAGGTTTGAGCTTTGGGATGATGCATTCTAAGCATGAGCTCATAAGAACAAGAATAGTCTTACCGAGTTAGGCCAATGGTCTATCTAGCGCCCTGTAGCCCATCTTCACGGTGGCCAATCCAGGTCACTAGTACCTGGCAAAACCCACCAAATAGTAGCAACATTCCATGCTACCGATCCAGGGTAAGCAGTTGTTCCCCACATGCCTATGGATTTTTCCTCCAGGAAATTGTCCAAACCCTTCTTAAAACCAGCTGTGCTATCTGCTCTTACCACAACCTCTGTTAAGGCGTTCCAAAGCTTAACTATTCTCTGAGTGAAACAAAATTCTTCCTATTGGTTTTATAAGTATTTCCCTGTAACTTCATCGTGTCCCCTGGTCTTTGTAATTTTTTAACAGAGTAAAAAATTGATCCACTCGTACCCCTTCTACACCACTGAGGATGTTGTAGACTTCAATCCTATCGGTCCTCAGCCATCTCTTTTCCAAGATGAAGAGCCCTAACCTTTTTAGTCTTTCCTCATACGAGAGGAGTTCCATCCCCTTTTATCATCTTGGTCGCTCTTCTTTGAACCTTTTCTAGTTCCGTTATATCTTTCTTGAGATAAGAAGACCAGAATTGAACGCAATATTCTAGATGAAGTCACACCATGGAACGATACAGGGGCATTATAACATTCTTAGTCTTCTTAACCATCCCTCAACTATGGCTACCTATGCTAGCTCAGTGGTTGGTGCAAATGGTCATGCTTAAGTCACGTCTAAGTCCTTTATGGGCATAAGGCGCTAGTCACCCAAAGTCAGCAGTGTCTAAAGTCCATTCTCAAAAAATATGTCCAAAATATTTAATTTTTTTTTTTTTAAATCGTTTACTTTTACGTCCAGCCGTTTGATTGTTCAGACCACCAAGTCGTCTGTCTTTATACCGCATTCTCATCCAAAAAAGTTGTCCCAGTCTGAAACACCTAGAACCAGACCTTTTGGATGTGGGAGGGGCAAGCAAATTGATGGACTGGCCACCCAGACATGACAACAGAGTAGTGGGGCACCTTACAGGGCACTGCTGTGAGCTTCACAAAAAGAGTGCCACGTAAACATCTCACCACAGCTCCCTTGCAGGTCATGGTGAGCCCCCCAAAACACTCCCAATACTTACTATACCCACCAGTCTACCACCCCAATAGCCCTTATGGCTGCAGGTGATATCTATATGGCAGTACAGTAGGGTTTGGGGGGATTTGGTGGACTTACATTTTTCACTATGAATGCAGTGGTTAGAGTGGCTTAAGGGCCTTAGTCCTCTCCATGGTTCACTAGTCTGTCCCCCCCCCCCCCCCCCCGACTACTCGAGACTGGTATGTACATTTTTATTCTGATTTGTATGTATACCTTCCAAATGTTCCCTCTTTGGTGTGTGTATTTCACGGGGCGCAATTGACGGGGCACAATTGTTGTGTGTGCACTTGTCCGTGCACGCAGTTATCAAGGCGAATTTGTCGGGGCGCATTTGTCGTGTGCGGATTTGTCGGTGTGCCATTCATGTATCCTCAAAACACCTCTAATTAGCTGGGAAAATGACCATTTACGAACAACTGTTAACAGAAGTCCAAGGTATAGGGCAATGGTCTTTCATGGCTCACCATAAGTAAATAATAATTACCCATACATGGAGTGTTGGAACATAGTTAAACCACATTAAAACAATGTCCTGCCCTATGCAAATAACTCTAACCTACACACGGATCAATGACCACCACCGTTTCTTCAGAAAACCTCTTATAGGTGTCTTTTAGGGCTTCGGACATGCCATTCGGTCACCACATGGTTCGCGGTTACCCACTTTTTGGCTATGGCTTCTTCACCAGCCCTCTTAATAGTTTTCTAGTTTTAGTTTTTAACTATTTTTTGATTTTTGATTTTCATTTATTTTAAAGTGCTTAATCTTAAAAGTGTCGATGTGACAGGTCCCCTTCCCGATGTGATAAGAACAAAAAAAGAAAAAAGCAAATATTTAAGCACTTTTAAGATTAAGCACTTTAAAATAAATGAAAATCAAAAATCAAAAAATAGTTAAAAACTAAAACTAGAAAACTATTAAGAGGGCTGGTGAAGAAGCCATAGCCAAAAAGTGGGTAACCGCGAACCATGTGGTGACCGAATGGCATGTCCGAAGCCCTAAAAGACACCTATAAGAGGTTTTCTGAAGAAACGGTGGTGGTCATTGATCCGTGTGTGGTTGATGTAACAGCTATCAAGGCCATATATATGACTGAGTTATTCACAAATAACTCTAACCTATGCGCAGATTGTGTCTCAGGCCATTAGACACCCACTACAGAATATGCATACTTTCTGTAAATTATGTGGAAAACACTAAATATTAAGAAATGTAAAATGTAACTCAGATCTTCAAACCCCCCTTTCTTTAATAGATATACAATGCAAACTTTGAGCTGTTTAGACTGCTGAGATAACTTCAATTTATATTTAAAATGACATTCCTACAAAGAATGGGAGCTATTAGCATATTCATTTGAATCTGGTAGATTGTTGGAGCAATGGGATTTATGGTACATTAAAACATTTCATTACTATTTTTTTTAAATGTATTCTCACAGGCAAACTATCTAAAGGTAATTTAATTTTTCAGAGTAGCAGGATCCTAATAGGGAGATGCGTAATTTTATAAATGGCCAAAATAAATGTTAACGATTTTTTTGTTTTTCCAGTAAGAAACACGTGACATGATGCAACTTGGTACTTTGATGATAATCTTAAAATTGTAAACGCTACAGACATGAAAGCATTAGCATACATTAAGCACTATTCTCACCGGTAGTGGTGGTGGTGGTGGTGGTGGTGGGGGGGGGATGGGGAATAGAAGTTTTCCAGTTCCTTTCCTTCTTCACTAAACTGGATAAACACACTTTGGTGCTGAACACTTTACAGGTTTAATCGATGACGGTATCAAAGGGGACTTTTACTCACTGGCAGTGAACCTCAAAGAAATAGGATGGCTGGGCCTGATGGATGTTTTGCATAAATTTAGAGACAGCTGTCCTCGCATCTGTCAGATTTTTCAAGCGAGCAGCTGCGCTCTTTCCTCGTGCTTGAACTCACTGAAGTCTGACACGAAAGTGTTTCCGGTGCCTGACGTGTTGGCGATCCCTCCGAGAAAGAGAAATGTAACAACGAAACCATCCTCTGGTGGTATTTGCTTTTGATTTCTTTGGCTGATCTGTAAAGGTCCCCCACGAAGCAGTAGCAGATGGGATTGAGACTGGAGTTGGTCAGGCCAAGCCACTGAGCAAAAGGTCTTAGGTGCAGAACCCAAAGGGAGAGATCCACGTGTTGTGAAGACTGCGGGATGTTGAAGTCTATCCAAATGTCCAGTAGGTAGACGGGCAGCCAAGAAGCTGCAAATAGGGAAAGCAAAGCTACAACCATTTTTGCAATCTTCTTTCGGGTTTTCAGCCTGGATGGTGCCACCGATTGACTGCCGGAATCACAGCCTTTAAAATTAGACGTGGTCCACCAGAGTTTGCGCACGGTCAGGAAGCAAATGATGGAATTGAACAGAACTGGCAAGCAATAGAGGGCACAGAAGAGTAGAAAATTGTATGCATGCTTGAGCCTTACTTGAGGCCAAATTTCCCTACAGACTGGGAACACCAAAGGCAGGCCTTCAAATTTTCCTATCTCATCTCTTTTATTCATAAATATAAGAGGCATGCAGATGCTGGAGGACAAAACCCAGACGACTATTATGGTACAGAATATTCTCCTCTGAGTGAAAAATGACCTGGCGTTTAGAGGGTTGTGGACATTGTAGTATCTGTTTACGCTGATAACTGTCAGGCTTAATACACTAGCAGAAACAGAGACAGCCTGAATGAAAGGCACTGCCCTGCAGAGAAAGTCTCCATAGACCCAGACTTTGTAAATCAAGTTTCCCACCGCGATGGGCATGCAGACACAAACAACCAGTAGATCGCAGATGGCCAGATTGATCAACGGAGTCCTGGTGGCACTTAGACTGGACATCTTGCTCTTACGTTTCTTAGTAAGCACTTTGATAGACATTATGTTACCCACAAAGCCCACAACAAAAGAGATGACGTACATCGTAATGAGAATAATTGTGGTGGGCTCTTGAGCAAACAAAAACAGCATTTTTTCTAATTCTTCCACATTTAGTTTTTGGCTTCCATTCCCCATTGCTTGCGTGGATAGGTTCTCCCTTTTCAGTAACGTCAGCAAGGTCCAGTTGTAACTTGGTTGATCGATGAATGGATTCATCGTTTTCCAAAAGCTAGAAGGCACCTGACCAGAACTTGCAGTTTTGTATCAATCCGGGAAGCTCCTTTCTCCTTACAATATTCATCAAATGAAAGGTTCTAGTTGGTTGGAGCATGTTTTATTCTAGCCTCTTTCTGGGGGAAAAAAAATGAGACATAGATTAGAATTTCCCACCTGTTCTTTTTGAAGCGCCAACTAAAAAGGATAATTCAGAATTTCTATCTCAGTGAACTGATTTTGGATCTTTTCCAGATAAGCCCCGCCAAAAAGTTAACCCCGCCACCCAAAAAAAATTATAAAAAAGAGATGCGATCTGTAGAAAGTAAAATGGGGGGGGGGGTTCCCCCCACGCCCCCCCGTCGGAGCCCTTAAAAAAATGGTCGACAGTTTATCCTCTTTTTTATAATCTTTTTTGGGTGCTATGACGGGGGAGGGGGCGTGGGGGGGAACCTCCCCACTTTACTTTATACACATCGCGCTGCGTTGTGGGGCCGTTGTGCTGAGAACTTCACTGGTTAAGGTTGCGTGCGCTGGCAAAAGGTGGCGGGGCTTAACTTTCGCGGCGTCCACTTTTTCCATTCGTGGTGGGGCTTATCTGGAAAAGATCCCTGATTTTATCCAAATAAGTTGTAGGCATACATTCTTTTTTTTTTTTTTTTTTTTTTCTGTTTAAGTTTTTTATTGATTTTTTTTCATTTAACAACAAGTGTCATAAATTTTCATACAATTATCTTAATAATACACTTGATATTTCTATAATGTATTTTATAACATTTCTTATCTTATATTTCTTATGATTTTATATATCATATAACTGTAATTATTTTTCTTATAAAGTTATGCAACATATATATTGTAATGATTTTATCAATTATTTTTTAAATTATTAACCTTTTTCCCCTCCCTTTATTACATTATTTATTACATTCTTTATGTACAGCCTGTTATGAAATGTGTTTGAAAAGAGACTGTCATGCTGTTGTGTAAAATTAGCCATTTCCAAAATATTTTAATAAAGAAGATTGAACTTAAATGCTAATGGCTTCCTGCTCTAAGTTTTACCATCCCATCATGTTTTGAGCAGAAAAGTTTGCAAATTCTGATCCAGCTCAGTTTTAATCACTGAAAAGTTTTCCGGGCAATTAGTATTGCTCTTCAAGAGAGTGCAATCACAACTCACAATTCCGTTCCCCCCCCCCCTAAGACCGCATCTCCATCTCCCAGAGGAAATGGTGCTGAACGGACAGCTCCAGCATTAACGTTGCTGGCGCTCCCGGAGAAAACTCGAATCTCCCTCAAGATTTTCTGACCACACACCAGCTTGAAAATCTGCTCCCTTGCATTTCACCCTTCATTTCGTCCACATTTCTAAATAGGGAGAACCTGGTACACAAATCACTCACCTTGTATGAGCACCTGCTCGACGCGTCGGAGCTGTTTGCGAGGAGAGAGGCAGAATGCGAATGGTTTTGCACTGCTATTCCAATGTCTGATCCGCCAGCCTCTCCCTGTACAATTCTGGGTTGTTGTTTTTTTTTTTTTTTCTTCAATACATCACACAGAATCGAATGTCTCAGGTCTTGGTTTGTGCTACCGTAGTTGGGTTTTTTTTAACTCACAAAACTGATTACTTTCTGTATTGAATGCAAAGCTTTTTTTAAAAAAGAAATAATGACTTTATTGATAAAAATATATAAATATTTTACAGAGGCGATAATGGATACAGCATCAGATGCATTTGCAATTTTAAAAAAAGTTGAATAAAAATAGGCAATTTGTTTTCTGCAAGATTTATTGTCAGGTTTTTTGTTTTTTAATCTAGATGGGGCTTTGTGCAAAGTTGCTTTCAGGTGAATTTTTTTCTTCTTAAGATATTTGCTGTCTTCCTGACTGTTCAAAATTAGTGTTGGTTGAATACTTTTGTGACATGTCTTTTTATTAGCAAGGGTGAACTGATTAAACTTGCGGAGAGCTATTGCTTGGTGTGAGCCGAGTGTAACGGGAGCCCGTGTCAGTAGCATCTACCATGCATTTCACGTCCCTCAGGGACAGATGCAAGATAGCTCAGTTCAAAGTACCTTTGATATATCCTCAGAAATGCGTTCTTCTCACTAATGCTTCTTACTCGTATGCTATTGCTATGGTTTATGAAATGACCCTTTCAATCCCAACCTAGGTGCACAGACTGGATATGAAGCTACAAAAGAGCAGATTCTCTCCATTTGAAGAGCCCCACTTCTATTTTTCATGTCGACCAGGAAATAGATCTTTTTAATAAAAATAAACGTCTTTTGTTACTTCACTGTAGTTATCTTTGGTTGGGAAGGGGTAAAACGCGGACCTGACGGACCTCGCGGATCTAAACCCGCACGTCCTTAAAAATCGGAGGTCCGTGCCGCCTGTAGTTAGTTGTAGTTTATGGCTCTGACAGACCTCGGTGACAATTTAGTGCTGACGGATCCGTCTCAGCATAGGGAGGGGAAAGTATTAGGATCCGTCAGCGCTACAATGTCACCGAGGTCTGTTAGAGCCGATTTAATGGGGCTGCAGGAAACCAGTTTAAATGATTCGTTTTGGAGCCGCTCCAGCACTAGTCTCTGGCTCTGACAGACCTCGGTGACGTTTTAGCGCTGACGGATCCTAATACTTTTCCCTCCCTATGCTGAGACGGATCCGTCAATGTCACCGAGGTCTGTCAGAGCCAGAAACTAACTACAGGCGGCACGGACCTCAGAATTTTAAGGACGTGCGGGTTTAGATCCGCGAGGTCCGTCAGGTCCGTGAGGTCCGCGTTTTACCCCCTCCCTCTTTGGTTTTTGTTTGTTGCCACATCCAGGGAGAGGGGGACACTTCTATCTTAATTGGGTCCTTTGAAAATATACATCCAGGGTGGGTGGGATCAAATTACTACACATTTGAATCATTGAGAGGATGGGTGGAATGGTTGTTCATGTATATTTGTGCTTTTATTGATATATTATATGTTGTTATATTTGTATAACACTGTTAATATGAAGAAAAAAAAAAAAGCAGCAAAGTTACTATTTCATTCTGATCCTCACGTATGTATCTTCCCTTCTGCATTATCCTTATAACTAATGATGGCAAAACAAGGCCAATGGCAGCTGCGACTTATTGCTGATATATTTGTAGGTTTGGTACGATTTTGGAAGGGTATCCAGCCACTTAATTTGATGTCCTTTAAGGCCGATGAGGTCTTTCTTACTGTTTTCTCTGCTTTGTGTATTTTGACTCCCTCCCGTGTCTGCCAGCAGGGGCTGTGTAGGGCACAGTTTGGTCTCTCTTTTTGAACTGCAGGATTCAATTTATTTCTTGGTAAATTTGTTCAGCCCGTGTACACTTGTAATCACATTCCCAAATTATGTCTTTGTATATTCTCTCCATCTCCATTTTCATTTGTGTTCCCACTATTTTTCCAATTCTTTATTCTCATCCCCGCTGCTGGCTTATTGTACTTTGTTATTGAAAGGTCACAGAAAACTGGAACAAATGATTTTCTATCAAATGGAGAATGTAGTTTCTTCTTTTTCTGCTTCGTTTACTGTGCTCTCATGGATGCTAAAGATGTGGATATTTGTTTCCGGCTTTTGACTGCTGGATAGAGAATGACACGGTGACAAAATTCATCACCGTCCCCGTCCCCGTGGATAACCGCGGGAAACCATCTTCATGTCATTCTTTAAGGAGAGAGGGAAGAATCACAGTATGAATGGCCACAACCACTGACCCGCAAGCTTTGCATTGAAGAATGCTGAGATTGAGCAGCAACATTCCAGAGCAGATATTGTGATGTCATAATGCCTCATTCCACCAGTGCCTAAGAGCCAATCACATCAGTGATATCATAATGGCTTCATTATCCTTGGCTCCCATAAGAATCAGAGTATAAATGGGCCCAACTTTGCTTTGAAGAATGCTGGTGTAGAAGGACCAAGGTTGAAACAGACACTACAGAATGACAGTCTCTGGTATCCAGAGCAGATATTGTGATGTCATAATGCCTCATTCCAAAAGTGCCTAAGAGCCAATCACATCAGTAATGGCTTCATTATCCTTGGCTCAAATAAGAATCAGAGTATGAATGGCCACAACCACTGACCCACAAGCTTTGCTTTGAAGAATGCTGCTGTAGAAGGACTGAGGTTGAAATAGATACTAGAAAATGACATGGGATTATTTCACACGGTTATCCGCGGGGACGGGAACGGTGATGAATTTTGTCACCATGTCATTCTCTACCCTACCAAAGCGCAGCTGGTTTCTGAGTGAGTGCAGCTAGGTGCTACATGGAATCTCGCTTATTTTGGGGGATCCTACCAGGCACTGGATTGACCTCAGTCACTTTGATCCAATATAGCAATTCTCGTGTTCTTGAGTAGCTCCTCATAGCTGTCATCTTTAGACTGCATACAACCAGAACCACAGTTTATAATACCACCCACTTCTAACAGTATTCCCTGAAAATTTTGTTTGCCAAATTATTAAACTGAAATCAGGTTGACTGGAAAAGAAAGTTTTTATTATAGCTTGCATATTTTCAGCTTTCAGTTTAAGGGCTGTAAGGATCAAAGGTTGGAATCCAAAAGAGTAACAAAAGATTCTAGAACCCCAAAGAGTATCAAGATTCCATGCAGAATGTCAAAGAGTAGCAAGATTCCGGAACTCCAAGCAGTAGCAACATTCCATTCTACCGATCCAGGGCAAGCATTGGCTTCCCCCATGTCTTTCTCAATAGCAGACTATGGACTTTTCCTCCAGGAATCTGTCCAAACCTTTCTTAAAACCAGCTACGCTATCCGCTCTTACCACAACCTCTGGCAATGCATTCCAGAGCTTAACTATTCTCTCAGTGAAAAACATTTCCTCCTATTGGTTTTGAAAGTATTTCCCTGTAACTTTATCAATTGTCCCCCGTTAAATATAGTGCAAAATATAGACAGCAGATATAAATTCTCAAAACTGACACATATTGATCACTAAATTGAAAATAAAATCATTTTTCCTACTGTTGTTGTCTGGTGATTTCATGAGTCTCTGGTTGCACTTCCTTCTGACTGTGCATCCAATATTTCTTTCTTTCTTTCTCTCTCTCCCTGCCCCCCCAAGCCCGACCTCTCAAGCCACCGCCGTCAATGCCTCCAAGCCACCACAGCGATTGACCGGCCCAGAACTTCCTCTATGATGTCAGAATTGACGTCGGGGAGGAAGGCTTGTGCTGTCGCTACACATACCTGATCTGTTGCTGCGTCGGCTTTGGGGAAGCAGGGCGCCGCGATCGCCTGTCCCGTTGTCCCCACGCACAGCTTCGGGATGCTTTTTCTGAAAACGGGACAGTTCGGCGTCCCGAAGCTGTGCGTGGGGACAACGGGACAGGCGATCTAAACACAGGACGGTCCCGTTTAAAACGGGACATATGGTCACATTAAGTAATCAATTTCTGATATTTGACGCTCATCGTTGTTTCACTTATCTTCTACTCCATCACTGGGTTCGGAACAGGCCTCAGTCAATAGAACTTTACTGCTGCACCCATTGTTCCTCATTTTAACAACACAGCTGTGGCCGAGATCTTCTGTATGTTTATTTAGAGAGGCTTATAGCAATAATTGAGGTTCTGTTTTTTGCCTGAGCATTTTGTTTCATTTGATTTAAAAATAGACCTAAATAGATTAGTTTGTTATGCTTTCTTTCATGATTTTTGTAATTAGGTCTTATATAATTTATTAGGAACGTATGTTGTGAACCTCCTAACAATCCCCCCTTTTTTCCAAAACTGTGCAAGAGGTTTTTAGCACTGGGCGGCACGCTGAATACTCTGCGCTGTTCCGACGCTCATAGGAACTCTATGACCATTGGAGCAGCGCAGAGCATTTCTCATGCTGGCCGGTGCTAAAAATCTCTTGTGTGGTTTTCTCAAAGAGGGGGGGTGGGGGGAATAGATGGATTTTATAAATTCATTAACCCCAACTTTTACAAAAACGTAAACTGTTTTGTCACCTCTCTGTCTCCTACTTAACGAAGACCTCGGTGTTAATTCCCACTACAAAGAAATTCAAACTGCTTTGGGCCAGATTCACAAAACTCCCCTACCGATCTGATCAGGGTCCGATTTGCATCCGGGGGGCTGATTCACAAATCGCCTTCATGCAAATGAGGGCGATTGGAATCACGCCCCCCAACCAACTGCACGGATCTCTCTCCAGCGATCCCAACTCATGCGCAGACCATCTGTAGATGGTATGCGCTGACCCTCCGTGCCTGGCAGAGCTGGAAAAAAAATGTTTTACTTCTTCTTTTACCTTCATGAGCCTGTGGTTTTAAACCCGCTATAAACCCGTGGGTTAAACCGTGGGCTTGCACTGCGGGGAAGGGCAGGAGAGTTGGGGCAGAGCAGGAGATTGGGACAGAGAGCAGAGAAGCAGGAGATTGGGGCTGGGAGAGCAGGAGATCGGGGCTGGAAGAACAGGAGATCGGGGCTGGGAGAGCAGAAGGAGATCGGGGCAGAGAGCAGAGAAGCAGGAGATTGGGGCTGGGAGAGCAGGAGATCGGGGCTGAGAGCAGAGAAGCAGGAGATCAGGGAAGAGAGCAGGAGATCGGGGCAGAGAGCAGAGAAGCAGGAGATCGGGGCAGAGAGCAGGAGATCAGAGCTGAGAGCAGAGAAGCAGGAGATCGGAGCTGAGAGCAGAGAAGCAGGGGATCGGGGCAGAGAGCAGAGAAGCAGGAGATTGGGGCTGGCAGAAGGAGATCAGGGCAGAGAGTAGGGTGGCCAGAAGAATCGGGGCAGAGAGCAGGTCCTCAGCAGTCACTTGTTTTTTGATTGGCCAGCCCAGTCGGTGCGCCTGCATTTGTTTAGTGAATCATGTCCTTCCTACTCTGCATGCCGTTTCCCCTCATTTGCATGCGCGAATCAGATCTGATCGGAGGATGGTCGGCCTCAAGGTTAGTGAATCGGGTCGGAGGAAAATCGGGTCGCAAAGTGGTCAGGACACAATCGGTGTCCTTAGTGAATCTAGTTCTTTGTCACCTCTTTGTTTCCAACTACCATTGAAATGCTTTCATCTTTCCCTTATATACTGTATACTAGTGCTGCCCGATTTCCGATTTGAATCGATTCACCGATTCACTTTGGGTGAATCGATTTGAATCGATGTGTATTTTTAAAAAATCGGCCTCTCCAATTTGGGGCCCAACCTCCCCGTGCCCGGCTGTCATCGCGCTCAAGAATCCTGCCACTCAAAACTTTTTTTTTTTTTTTAAACCCTCTCACCGGCTTGTGGATTCCCCAGCCTGACTCGGCACAACCTGAAGTTGTGTTTGACTCTGGCTAAAGAAAGTACAAAAGAAAAAAAAAAACAGGCAATTTTTCAAACCCTCCCCATAACACTAGCCTGTATTAGCAGCTGCACCGCTCTCTCCTTCCGTAGCTTTAGCGAGCCAATTCCCTTCTGCAGCCTCAGAGCCTCTGTTAGGCCGTCCCGCCTCTGATGATGCAGCTTCCCTCTTCCTCGGAGGCCGGACTGCCTAGCAGAGGTTCTGAGGCTGCAGAAGGGAATTGACTCGCTAAAGCTATGGAAGGAGAGAGCGGTGCAGTTGCTAATACCGGCTAGTGTTATGGGGAGGATTTGAAAAATCGCCTGGTTTTTTTTCTTTTGTACTTTCTTTAGCTGGAGTCAAACACAACTTCAGGCTGTGCCGAGTCAGGCCGGGGAATCCACAAGCCGGTGAAAGCCGATGAGAGTCTGTTAATCGGGAGGGGGGCGTGGTGCCGATGGACCTGGGAGACAAGAGGGAGGGGAGCTGATAGGAGGCGAGGAGAGGAGGGAGTGATGCTGCTAGACCTGGGAGGTGAATGGGTAAGGTACTGCTTCTAGTCAGAGGGGAGGGAAAGGGAAGGGAGAGGAGCCCTGCTAGTCGGAGAGGAGAGGTGCTGCTTGCCCTGGGGGTGGAAAGGAGAGGTGCTGCAGCTAGTTGGTGGGGGAAACGGAAGTAGAGGGGAGGGAGAGGTACTGTTGGAGCTGAGAGGAGGAGGGAGGTGAGAGGGAGAGGTGCTGCAGGATTGGGAACAGAGGATAGTGCTGCTGGACTTAAAATGGAAGAGGGAAAGCTGCAGCAGGACTGAGGGGAGAGCAGTGGAGGAGGAAAGTGGATGGGGGAAGGGGGAGAGCAGTGGAGGAGGAGAGTGAGAGGGGAATGGGGAAGAGAAAAGCTGTTGCTGCACCCAATTGGGGAGAGAGGGAAAGGAGGGATATTGAAGCCCAGGAAGGGAGAGGAGAGGAAAGAGATGCCAAGACCATGGGAGGGAGGGAAAGGAAAGGCAATACTAGACCATAGAGAGATGTCAGGGCATGGGGGAGGGGGAGGGGGAAGAGGAGACAGATGCCAGACCAGGGGAAAGGAATGGAAATGGAAGGGGAGGACACAAATGGAAGATGGATGGTTAGCACAGAGAAAGAAGAAAGAAGCGAGTTAGAAGACAACCAGACAGCAAAAGGTAGAAAAAATCATTTTATTTTCTGTTTTTTGATTACAATATGTCAGATTTGAAAAGTGTATCCTGCCAGAGCTGGTGTTAGACCGCAAACGTGACCTAGGATTTAACGAGAGAGGAAAAGTCCTTTTTGTTTCTTTATTTTGTTTACACCACAGCGCCAGTGTGGGTAGGAGAGGGCAAAGGGGGTGTCGAAGCTATAAAATAAACCCACCAGGATGTTTGAAAAAAACACCCAATTGGGCAGGAAAATCGAATCGAATCAAAAAACCAATTCAATAGGCTGAATCGAATCGAATCAAAATTTTTTTTCCTGAATCGGGCAGCACTACTGTATACTGATTTTGCCAACATTTGCTTATTTCTGATCTGAGGAAGAAGGGGTTACCTTTGAAAGCTAATCATGAAGTTAGTCCAATAAAAAAAGGTATTATTTTTTTTTCTTTTATGTTTTTATTTCTACATATTACCTTGAAGAGTGGACTAACACGGCCACCACACCATTTCACGCAAAAAAAATCTTGAATTCTTACAGACACCACTGGTTTATTCCTCTTTTCTGCTTCTTTTTCTGCCAGTCACTGGTTCCTGATGTGAAGGGTAAGCAAGCATCACTGAAATCTTTCACTTCAGATGATCACTTTATTTTTCCTAGATACAAGAGTGCCCTCTGCTGGTAGACCTTTACTTCAAATTTCTTTGCTTCTAGAAACAGTGCAGAGCATTCAGCACGCCAGTTTGTGCTAAAAACGGCTTCCATGGTTTTGTAAAAGTGTGTGGGGGGGGGGGGGGGGAAATGGGGGAAAGGGGAGAGTTCATTAGGATGAATGATTTTTGCAACGGATTTGCTTGGCAGACTATTTGAGAAGGGCTGTAATTTTTAATTTTCACACTTTAATTTTTTTTAAACATTCACCTTCCTGTCCATTGATAAATAAAATATTAGCAAATACGATGAAGGTGAATGTTTAAAAATTGAAAATTAAATATTAAAATTCATTTTTTTAAAGAAATTAGATTTTTTTTATAGAGTTTGTCAGGAATTTCATACTTAATACATTAATACAGTTATGTTTCATTTTAGGCAAGTTAAAATAAAGGCTGCTGTGTGGAGTAGTTGAAAATACAGACGACTGAAGTAGCGCAACCGCTGAAGAACCTGCGTAGTGAAACGTTTGGGTAACCGTCAGGCAGAAGTTAAGTTCTCTTTTTCTATTCTCTATCACACACAGTGGTTTATTTCTCAGCCTGCCATTAAGACTTATTATCAATTATGTATATGCCTTAACGATCAATGATGAATGCACCATCCCAGCAAGGGCAGGAAAAAAAGTTTAAGTAGTGCCTTGGGTGTATGGAGGGGCATAATCAAAAGAAACGTCTAAGTCCCCTTTGGGCCTAAGTCCCTAGACGCAAAATGAGGGGTTTTTTTTGTTTTTGTTTTGGAGAATGGCCTACCTCTCCATTCAGCAATGTAATTGCACAGACTGCCACTATGTCTATTGTGACAAATCCAGAGCTAATTCAGAGTTTTTGTCTCTGAATAGCCAGGATTTGCATTATGGCAGGTATGGTAGTTCTGTCTCTTTAAGGCATAGGGCTGTTGAAGCAGGGGAAGGAAGCCTGGGTGCCCACACATTTTTGGCTTGCGAGCTACGTTTAAAATGACCAAGTCAAAATGATCTACCAACAATTACATTTTTAAAAACACAAAGCACACTGTACGCAGAGAAAATGTTAATTGTCATTTATATTCTGCGGGTTTTCAAAGAGGTCAAGGCAGATGACTTTATGCAATGTCACCTCAGTAACAACTATCCTATATAATAAAACCTTACCCGCGCCAGCGCTTTTAAAACTGCATGATTCCTGACGCTGTGATTTCTGATCCATGGCCGTGTTCCATTTTAGAATGCGACGTTATGGATCACTAGCCACTCCCTTCCTCCCACCTTCACTCACCAACCACTGGAGGCAAGCTCTCTCCCTGCCCGCGTCCTCGCCACCCTGATCGGTGCTGGCGGCGGCTGCTGGGAGAAGGGCTTCGTGGAGTGCCGCCGCCCGCCAACACCTTCACAGTCCCCTGAGCCGCGTCCTCACCATCCCGATTGCCGGCCGCGGTGGCCACCTTTTTGCTCAGGGTGAAACTGCTTCCAACGTCTTCAGGCTTCCGGCGCATGCAGGCATGTCGGTGGTGGCGAAGGAGGGTGTCGTGCGACGCAGGCGGGGATCGGAAAGGGTAAGGGAGCTGGCCAGAAACGAGTCAGTGGGGGGTTGGGCTGGGAGGGGAGATAAGCGGTCTGCCTCGGGTGCTTCAAGTCCTGGCTTCTTCGGGCAGCAGCAGCGTTTACAATTCGCTACTGTTGCCGGCTTCAGGCCTTCCTCTCTGGCAGGTCCTGCCTACTTTGTGTTTTCATGAAGACCCGACCCGACAGAGAGGAAGACCTGAAGCCGGCAACAGCAATGAATTGTGAATGCTGCTGCTGCTGCCCGATGAAGTTCAAGGAGGAAAAGGAGCAGAGGGGGAGAGAATGGCTTAGAGGGAAGAAGAGATGGCAGGGCATGGAGAGAAGGAGGAATGTATGCCAGACCAAGGGAAAAGGAAGGAGGAGATGCCATATGGAACAGAGAGAGAGAGGGCGGCCACTGGATGGAAAGAGAAGAGAGGGCAGTGAATGGAAGGGGCAAGACAGAGGGTGAACAGTAGAAAGAAGGGGTAGAGAGAGAGAGAGAGACAGACACTGAATGGAAGTGTGGGGGAGAGGAGGGACAGCCGCTGAATGGAAGTCTGATGGACAGGGGGAGCAGACGTTGGAAGGAAGTGGGGAGGAGAAAGAAAAAAGGGCACATGCGGGATTGAGGGAAGAGGCTAGAGTTAGAAATAAAGATAGGCAGACAGGGGGCCAGGGAGAGACAGACAGAAAGAATGACAGACAGACAGACAGACAGCATCCAAGGAGAGACAGACAAATTTTTAAAAAACAGACAGAACATAAGAACATAAGCAATGCCTCTGCTGGGTCAGACCTGAGGTCCATCATGCCCAGCAGCCCGCTCACGCGGCGGCCCCAACAGGTCCAGGACCTGTGCAGTGATCCTCTATTTATACCCTTCTATCCCCCTTTCCAGCAGGAAATTGTCCAATCCTTTCTTGAACCCCAGTACCGTACTCTGTCCTAATACGTCCTCTGGAAGCGCATTCCAGGTGTCCACCACACGCTGGGTAAAGGAGAACTTCCTAGCATTTGTTTTGAATCTGTCCCCTTTCAGTTTTTCCGAATGCCCTCTTGTTCTTATATTTTTTGAAAGTTTAAAGAATCTGTCCCTCTCTACTCTCTCTATGCCCCTCATGATCTTATAAGTCTCTATCATATCCCCTCTAAGTTTCCTCTTCTCCAGGGAAAAGAGACCCAGTTTCTCCAATCTCTCAGCGTATGAAAGGTTTTCCATCCCTTTTATCAGACGTGTCGCTCTCCTCTGAACCCTCTCGAGTAACGCCATATCCTTCTTAAGGTACGGCGACCAATATTGGACGCAGTATTCCAGATGTGGGCGCACTATCGCACGATATAGCGGCAGGATAACTTCTTTCGTCCTGGTTGTAATACCCTTCTTGATTATACCTAGCATTCTATTTGCTCTCTTAGCAGCCGCTGCGCACTGTGCCGTTGGCTTCATTGTCATGTCCACCATTACCCCCATAGAAACATAGAAACACAGAAACATAGAAGATGACGGCAGAAAAGGGCTACAGCTCATCAAGTCTGCCCACTCTGCTTACCCACCCCCTGTCTATGCCCTAATGACCCAATTTCCTTATCTTGACCCTCGTAAGGATCCCACATGGGTATCCCATTTATTCTTAAAGTCTGGCACGCTGTCTGCCTCGATCACCTGCACTGGAAGCTTGTTCCAATGATCAACCACTCTCTCTGTGAAGAAATACTTTCTGGTGTCGCCATGAAATTGACGAAGTTTCCCCTGAGTTTGAGCGGGTGCCCTCTTGTGGCCGAGGGTCCCTTGAGAAAGACATGTACTCTAGCACCCTGCTGACTGGGATATGCAAGAGGCAGGTGAATTTCCTCTCTGTCCTGGGGCAGAGTCTCTCCCACAGTCTGAAGCTATGGAGATTAGTTCAGGCATAACAGAGTGGCAGGAACCAGCTGAAGCCATGCAAATCGGCTAAAACTGTAAGTTTAGAATTGCCTTTAACTCTCCTTATTGCTGCTGTTTGGTGCTGTTTTACTGTGGATCATAGCACAACCTTTTTGGAGGAGTTTTATTGAGCAGAGAAAAAAACGTTTTGAATGTTGCCTGTTAATGGATCCAGTAACCCTTTCTCACGTTGGGGCTGATTAGAGTGCAATGTGCAGCTGAGTCTAGTTCAGTGCAGTTCACACGGCGACTGCAACCTGGACGTTTCAAGGCTGTGCTGGTAAACTCACTTGATTCACTGTCTCCTGAGGAACTGCTAAACTCTGTTTGTCTCTAACCTAAGACTGCTAAAGGAAGACCTGACATACAATGTAAACCAAGCTGTAATACTGTTTTCCCCCCCCCTCTCTGTGGGCACCCATCTGCTGGGCTTTGGCCACCGACTCCTTCCACGTAAGCCACCAAAGAGGTTTCAGATAGTGATGGCTTTTCATTTCTACTTAGCTCAGCCGGATTTCAAACAGTGGCTCAGAAGCAACAAGCTGAGCAGCCCAGTAGCTGGTCACGTGACGCACAATTCTGTCCGTGATGTGCTGAGCGTTCTACTTTATAAATTGCACAAGAGAATGTCTTCGTTTGCTCCTCAAAAAGTTCTTTTGTTGTCGTGAAAACTTGGCAAAAAAATATCGCTGATTGCGTGATTGTCCAAACCTTTTACTCCTGTGTGCTCGCTAATCAGCATTTCCTAACCCTCTTTTATCAACAGAGGATTAATATTACTTCCCTTTCATCTGTGTTACTATTGTATATATTTTTTACTTTTGCAATTGTCTTGTTTTGATGTTATTGTTTTAAGACTTGCCAAAAATATTGCAAACTGCTCTGCAGCTTTTATTGTTAAGAGCGACATATGGAATCTGCTGAAATAAAGAAAATAAAAATATTCAAGTGCTCTTGTTCTCTGCCAATATCAGCAGCGCATTTTTCGGTCTTTACCAAAGGATATTTTGTGTGTTTCATCAATAACAGCAGATGGAGAGCACAATGGCTCTAGAAAATCTTCCCCCCTTTCTTTGAGGATTGTGAGAGGAGCTCTGGTCTTGATGTTTTTCTAGCATTTTTTTTTTTTGCTATTGTTAATTCTGGAATTATGTAGCTTTTATTACAGGGTCATAGCCACAGGACGGGCCTGGCAAACTCAGTTTGGGCTCAGGCCCTGTCTACCCAGCATATGCTTTTTTGCATCAAAGGAAAGGCTTCCAGGTCAGCTACTGGAACCACTTACTGCAACCTGAAAAGAAAACTGAAATGCTACACAGATTGGGGAGGGGATGGGAAGGGAGGGAAAGAGAGAGACTGCATGGGTTGGGGGGTTAGGAAGGGAGGGAAAGAGATAAACTGCATGGGTTAGGGAGGTTAGGAAGGGAGGGAAAGAGAGAGGCTGCATGGGTTGGGGGGGTTAGGAAGGGAGGGAAAGAGAGAGGCTGCATGGGTTGGGGAGGTTAGGAAGGGGGGGAAAGAGAGAGGCTGCATGGGTTGGGGAGGTTAGGAAGGGAGGGAAAGAGAGAGGCTGCATGGGTTGGGGGTTAGGAAGGGAGGGAAAGAGAGAGGCTGCATGGGTTGGGGGGGTTAGGAAGAGAGGGAAAGAGAGAGGCTGCATGGGTTGGGGGGTTAGGAAGGGAGGAAAAGAGAGAGGCTGCATGGGTTGGGAGGGTTAGGAAGGGAGGAAAGAGAGAGGCTGGATGGGTTGGGGGGGTTAGGGAGGGAAAGAGAGAGGCTGCTGCACAGGCAGGGGGGTGGGGGTTGGGGGAAGAGAGAGGCCCCTCCACTTTGGGCTCAGGCCCACCCAAAATTGTCTGTCTGACTATGCCACTGTTTTATTAGACCTGCCCGTGCTGATTCCAACCACAAAATGGCTGCAATAATTCAGTTAGTGCGCCCTAAATCGGTTAGCGTCCCTTACCCCCCTTTTACGAAACTGAGATAGCTATTTTTAGCGCAGGCCAGTGCACTAAATGCTCTGCGCTGCTCCTGACACTCATAAGAATAGTTGTACTGGGTCAGACCAATGATCCATCAAGTCCAGTAGCCCGTTCTCACAGTGACCAATCCAGGTCACTAGTACCTGGCCAAAACCCAAAGAGTAGCAACATTCCATTCAGAATCCTAAAATAGCAAAATTCTGGGGGTCTTTTCCAGATAAGCCCCGCCACTAATGCAAAAAGTGCACGGGCGAAAACTTAAGCCCCACCACCTTATAAATTATTAAACTATTGAAGCCCTCTGAGGAAATTATTCACATGATTTGAATAATGACTCTGGGGGGGTTTCAAGGGGGGGCAGAGCCCCCCCTTGTATATCACTTTCCCCAAGTATTCATTTAGCATGGTGTTAGCTAAAACTGTGGCGGGGGTTAACTTTTTGGTGGGGCTTATCTGGAAAAGATCCAATTCTGGAATCCCAAAGAGTAACAAAAGATTCCGGAACCCCATGGAGTAGCAACATTCCATGCTACCGATCCAGGGCAAGCAGTGTCTTCTCCCATGTCTTTCTCAATAACAGACTATGGACTTTTCCTCCAGGAACTTGTCCAAACCTTTCTTAAAACCAGCTACGTTATCCGCTCTTACCAAAACCGCTGGCAATGCATTCCAGAGCATAACACCATTCTCTGAGTGAAAAAAAATCTCTTCCTATTGGTTTTAAAAGTATGCGTCGAGAGCAGCGCAGAGCTTTCAGCACGCCAGCCTGCGCTAAAAAACGCTATCGCAGCTTTGTTAAAGGGGGGGAGGGGGTTAATGAATTTCCCCCTTAGTGTAAGGGTCAATGCAATGTACATTTCTCTAACCCAGCTATAAAACTCTGTGGCGTCTGCAGTGCAAATTTTGAACATCCCTTTAAATGGTGAGGAAAATGTTTCATTTACTAGTTAAACTTTTAAATCCTTGTCTCCGCACCTGCTTAATTATAATCTGATTACTTTCCCTGCTGTTTCAGCGCTGACCCCAATAAGAGTCCACCTTGTTGATCTGCCCACGTTCAATTAGCATTATACTTAATACTCTTTCTGCATGCACATATTAAATAATGATTAGTTTTAAATCCTCTGTGCACTTCATCTGTTCCCTTTTAGGCTTTTAAGTTAATTAAGGTCGTGCAATTTTATGTTCAGAGTATCCTTGTAAATGAGGCCTGTCATTGTTCATCATAAGAGATTATGATTTTGAAATCGGTACCAATTTGAAAAATAAGATGCCCTTTTAATAATATTTTTAATAGAATACTGCAATAATAGGACAGGGCTTCTGATGTTACTGAATGAATGTTTTTTTGGAACTGCTGCAACGTTCCTGCAGCTTGTGGCAACAGAAGCCGGGTTCCCACTCTCACCCTACTATGTTAGAACAGTTTCTGTATCAAATAAAGTCTATAATATTACAATAGAAAGTGAAAACGGAGAGACTTGATCGTCATCTGGCATCATGTGGTGTGTTTCTACTATCCATAAGACCATCACGATGCATGGAGATTTGAAATGGAGACTCCTGTGTGTAGAGAATGACATGGGGACAAATTTTTTCCTGTCCCTGTGGGAACTCATTTTCCCATCCTGATCCTGCGAGTTCTTTTCCTGTCCCTACCCCATATCTGCAAGTTCCGTCCTCATCTTCACAAGCCTCAAACACTTTAAAATCCTAAGTAGCAACATTCTAGAGCTCAGATTGTGATGTCATAATGCCTCATTCCACCAATGCCTAAGCTCCGTCCTCACCTGCACAAGCCTCAAACACTTTAAAATCCTAAGTAGCAACATTCTAGAGCTCAGATTGTGATGTCATAATGCCTCATTCCACCAATGCCTAAGCTCCGTCCTCACCTGCACAAGCCTCAAACACTTTAAAATCCTAAGTAGCAACATTCTAGAGCTCAGATTGTGATGTCATAATGCCTCATTCCGCCAATGCCTAAGCTCCGTCCTCACCTGCACAAGCCTCAGACACTTTAAAATCCTAAGTAGCAACATTCTAGAGCTCAGATTGTGATGTCATAATGCCTCATTCCACCAATGCCTAAGCTCCGTCCTCACCTGCACAAGCCTCAAACACTTTAAAATCATAAATAGCAACATTCTAGAGCTCAGATTGTGATGTCATAATGCCTCATTCCGCCAATGTCTAAGCTCCGTCCTCACCTGCACAAGCCTCAAATACTTTAATATCATAAGTATTTGAGGCTTGTGAGGTTAAGGCAGAGCTTACAGGAATGGGGAAGTGACAGCGACAAAGCTCATGGGGACAGGGTGGGTAAATTGAGTTCCTTCGGCGCCAGGGAAAAATTCATCCCCGTGTCGTTCTCTACCTGTGTGTACCTGATTCATCCTGGCCTTGGCTTTGTCACTTTAATCTGTACAAGAATTCACGCTATACGAGGGGCCGCTGAAAAGTTCTCAGCCCAGCCAACGAAGTTGGGGCAGTCTCCATTGAGGGCTATACTCTTAGGACTAGATGCACTAATGTCTCCAATCATCTAACAATCATCACTAAACTCTCTGAAATTAGTATCCACACAGTCTTGTCTCTGTCCCCTCCTGGTAACAACCCTTGGGTGCAGAATATCTTTGCTTTTAACCACTCTAGGTCCCACTCTTGCTCCTCAGCCGGGACCACGCTATCTTCCTGCCAAGTTGAAACCCACTTGGACTCTCGCCCCACAGGTTGTCAGCACTTCCAGGAGTCTCAGTGGTTGGGCTCTGGTGGGCGATCAGGGTAACAAAAATCCTTGCTCATTCTTAGCACAATCCTTTTTTTACACTTCTTCCCCCGGCCTCTCATGTCAGGGTCATTCACCCACTTAAACTCTCTCTACACACACAACTCTCGGTGACTCCCAAAAGAATCTCCTGTCTCTTGCTTTGCAGTAGTGCTGCCCAATTCAGGGGAAACTTTTTTCGATTTGATTCGATTCAGCCTATTGAATCGATTTTTTTTTTTTTTTTCCGATTTGATTCACTTTTCCTGCCCAATCGGGCATATTTTTTTTGCAAATGTCCTGGCAGGTTTATTTTGTACTCTTTCCACCCCCCCCCCCCACTCCACTTTGCCCTCTCCAACCCCACGCCAGCGCAGTGGTGTACAAAATAAAGAAAAAAGACTTTTCCTCTCTCTGTTAAATCCTAGCTCACGTTTGCGGTCTAACACCAGCTCTGGCAGGATACACATTTCAAATCTGACATATTGTAATCCCAAAATAGAAAATAATTTTTTTTTTTTCTACCTTCCACTGCCATATCCAATATTTGTTTCTTTCCCACTGTCTACCATCTCTCTCTCTCTCCCCCTACCTTGTGCACTGGGTCAAACCTCTTTATTCTCCTCCAGGCAGCATCTCTCCCTTCCTGCCCTCCATTATCATGTGCAACATTTATTTCTCTCTCACCATGCACCATCTTTCCTTGCCCTCCATCCTATGTCCAACATTTCTCCTTCCCTCTTCTCTATACATGACTCCCTCCCTTCCACCATGAAGGATTTATCCCTCTCACCCCTTTCTAACTGTTTGTTTCATCTCTCTCTCCTCCTCTCCTCCACCACAACAATTCTTCCTCTCTCCTTTCTCTCCCCCATGTGCAGCGTCTTTTCTTCCCTCCCATCCCCCTGAGCAACATCTTTCCTTGCGTCCCATCCCCCTGTGCACTAGTTCTATCCCTCCCTCCCATCACCATGTGCAGCAGCAGCCCACCGACCCTCCCACCGTGAGACCTAGCATACCTCAGAGGCCTCTTAAAGCAGCAGCAGTGCAGCACTTTGAACAGGCTGCTTTGCGGCCTGCCCCGCTAGGGCTTTCCTTTGCCTCATCACTGATGACAGTTTTATACCGATAAATCATCAGTGACGCAGCAGAGGGAAGGCCCCAGTGGGGAAGGCCGTGAAGCAACCTGCTCAGACCGCTGTCGCAGCTGCTGCTTTAGGAGGTCTTGGAGGTATGTCGGGTCTCACCGGGGTGGGGTCGCTGAATCGGTGAGTCCAATTTTCTCAGACAACGAATTGATTCACTGAAGTGAATTGGTAAATCAATTCGAATCAGCAAATCGGGTGGTACTACTTTGCAGCAGACACCTTCTTCTGGGGCATTACACGCTTTAATCTGTACAAGAAATTATGAACATTGCATGTACTTTTCCCCACAGAAGGCAGGAAATTTGCACCAGATTTCAGCAGACATAAATCCGTCACCCAAAAGTTAGGTGTGGGATCTGCACTAAATGGTTCATAGTCAGATGCGCGCAAGACATATGGGCGAAGACAAGTAAGGCAGGCGGTTCTCAGCACATATAAAAGGAGCAAACGTAACCATAGTAACGAAAATGCATTCACGTGACTTATATTCAAAGCACAAAGAGGCTAGGTAACCGTAGCGATAAAAATGCACTTGCAAAACACCGTCACGTTTCCGTGAAGGTGGGCGTGAATCGTTTCCGTGAACGTGCGCATGATTGTGTTGTTAACCTTTTGTGGCGCGCCGAAATGTCTTGCGCCGAATTGTCTTGCGCTCAGTTGTCCACGCAATTGTCCACGCGCTTTTGTCTTGCGCGCATTTGATTTGCCACCGCACCAAATGCTACTCTAGATAAGGAGAATGCCTTTTAGAGAAAATAATAATAATAATAACAGTTTATATACCGCAGGACCGTGAAGTTCTATGCGGTTTGCAATGCTTAGAAATGTTACAGATTGAGTGAATAAAAAAAGGACAGATTTAGCGACAGGTGGTTCATGCGCTCGGTTGTTAAGGACTAAGGTTGTATAGGTTGGTCTCCTAAGTATTTCAGGAATGATGTGTTTTCAGGCGTTTCCTGAATTCCCTATAAGTAGTAGGGACAAGCAGTTGTTCCAGATCTTTACCCCATAATGCCGCTTGATGTGAGAAAAGATGTTGGTGATGACTTTTAAATTTACCACCTCTAACCGGCGGAGAAACAAAGTTCGGGTGTGAGCTTCGCTTGTGTCTGTTGGTTGTGAAAGAGAAAAGGTCTGTTATATATTTAGGGGCTAATCCGTAAAGTACCTTGAAGCAAAAACAACCAAACTTGAACTTCACATGTGCCTCCATCGGTGGCCAGTGTAAGAGTCGATAGGAAGGTGTCACGTGATCAAACTTCTTCAATCCACAAAGTAGTCTAACCACTGTATTTTGAACCAGTTGCGATCGCCGCATGTATTTCTGGGGGAGTGCCAAGTAGGCGATGTTACAATAATCGAGTTCACTCAGAATAAGGGATTGTACTAGAATTCGAAATGATGAGGCATCGAAGTAAGCTCTGATGGACCGAAGTTTCCAGAGGGTGTGAAAGATTTTTCTGATCAAGAAGTCAACCTGCTTAGGCTCTGATTCTATAAACTCCGCCCATATCAAAGCCTAACTTAATCGATCAATAGTAGAGTTTGCTATTGATTCAGATAGGGATTGGATGCTTAAGATGTTTTTTAAACAACTGTCCAATTGGAAGAGAAAATGGCTCAAGTGCGATTTCCACTTAAAGTTTTTGACCTTTAAACTCAATAAAAATACTCTTAAGATGCTTCCGCTTATTTCAACTCTTCTATTTTTAGGATCGCCCTAATGAATATGCAGGAGAGAGATTTGCATATAATGGAAGTGACAGATATGCAAATCTGCTCCATGCATATTCATTAGGGCGATTCTGAAAACCAGATTGGCCTGGTGGTCCTCCAGGACAGGGTTGGCAACCACTGTAATAGGATCACAGTCATTCACGTGCGGGACAAAGCCGCCCAGACAATTGGGCGCAAGAGTGCAGTGCACCGCCGGAAAAGTTAATTTTAAAGAGCTTTGACGGGGTTTTTTTTAGGAGGGAACACCTCCAGTTTACTTAATAGTGTCACCGGTGCTGTTGGGAGGGTTTGGGGGGGTCGGAACCCCTCATTATAGAAGAAACTTAACTTTTTCCCGATTTTTTAGGAAACAGTTAAGTTTTCTGTATAATGTGGGGTCACACCCCCCCCCCCCCAATGGCAGCATGAACAGTATTAAGTAAAGTAGGGGGGTTCCCCCCCCCCACACTCCCATCAGAGCTCTTTAAAATTAACTTTTACAGCGGCACGCTGGAGTCTTGCACGCAATTGTTTGTACCGAAATGTCGGCGCGGCTTTGTCTGGCCTGCTTTTGACATGTCACCCTGTAATATGCTATCTTTGCCGAAGACCTCAGAAACGCCACTCCACCGTCCCATGTACACAATCATTCCCGGGGAGAATTATGTGTTGAATCCTCACTGGTCACGGCTTCCAGATTTGCATTTTTAATTTATCCTCAAGCACCATATTTAATAAGTTTAATAAATTAAATCAATGTGTATTTTGAATATTTTTACTTATCTTGGCAGTAGTCAACCTCATTTACATATTGATGGACTTAGCGGTTGGACCCGACATGTTTCGCACTAGCTTCGTCAGGAATCCACTCACTGCCGCTGTCATCCGACTCACATACTATGTTTTTTAAGCTAAAACATGTTCACTTTTTGATCAATTTAATAAGAATGTACGCTGAAGTATCTCGTTCAACCCAGAGGAGAAGAAAGCAGTTTCTGAGACCTCAGGCTGTACAGTTAGAGGCAACCTTTGTTCTAAGACAGGGGTGTCAAAGTCCCTCCTCGAGGGCCGCAATCCAGTCGGGTTTTCAGGATTTCCTCAATGAATATGCATGAGACCTATTTGCATGCACTGCTTTCAATGCATATTCGTTGGGGAAATCCTGAAAACCCGATTGGAATACGTCTCTCGAGGACCGGAGTTCTCTACCCCTGCATTAGGCTCTGAAACTGGCACCTAACTTTAGGAAAAGAAAACCCTGGCATAAATATGGTGCACCTAAAGGTTAGGACACTGAGGCCTGGATTCTCTAAACAGCGTCATTTTTGGCGGCTGCCTTAAAAGTGGCCGTCGGTCACAAGATGGCGCCATTTAAAGAATCGAGCCTCCCACAAAGGTAGGTGCCAGAAAAGTAGACCAGGGTTTTCAAAGCCCACATTTCCAGCTTTGACGTGAATCTCGCCTGCGTAGTTGCTTTACAGCGCCTAACGCCACTTCCAGCATTAGCCACGCCTACAGTGGCATTAAATGCCATAAAGTGCTTCCGGAGGTGCGGTTCTACTGCTATTTTTTTAGGCTAAGGTAGGTGTCTTGAAATTTCTTTTAAGTCCTCTTTCAAATGGTGTTTTGGACCTGAGTATCGCCTAAACATGCTTAGGCAATGCTAAGCGTGATTGTACGAGAGATCTTCAAAAGGTTTCCTTACTTTTATTTTTTTAAACAATATTAGAACATAAGAACAGCCTTACTGCGTCAGACCAATGGTCCATCAAGCCCATTAGCCCGTTCTCACGGTGGCCAATCCAGGTCCTTAGTACCTGGCCAAAACCCAAGGAGTAGCAACATTCCAGCATCTCAAAGAATAGCAAGATTCCGGAACCCCAATGAGAACAACATTCCAGAACTGAGATTGTGATGTCATAATGCTTCATTCCACAGTGCCTCAGAGCCAACCTCAGCAGTGATGTCACAATGGCTTGATTGCCCTATATTTGGCTCACGTAAGAACATAAGAATAGCCCTACTGGGTCAGACCAATGGTCCATCAAGCCCAGTAGCCCGTTCTCACGGTGGCCAAACCAGGTCACTAGTACCTGGCCAAAACCCAAGGAGTAGCAACATTCCAGCATCTCAAAGAATAGCAAGATTCCGGAACCCCAATGAGAGCAACATTCCAGAGCTGAGATTGTGATGTCATAATGCCTCATTCCACAGTGCCTCAGAGCCAACCTCATCAATGATGTCACAATGGCTTAATTGTCCTATACTTGGCTCACGTAAGAACATAAGAATAGCCCTACTGGGTCAGACCAATGGTTCATCAAGCCCAGTAGCCCATTCTCAAGGTGGCCAATCCAGGTCCTCAGTACCTGGCCAAAACCCAAGAAGTAGCAACATTCCAGCATCTCAAAGAATAGCAACATTCCGGAACCCCATTGAGAGCAACATTTCAGAGCTGAGATTGTGATGTCATAATGCTTCATTCCACAATGCCTCAGAGCCAACCTCAGCAGTAATGTTACAATGGCTTGATTGCCCTATATTTGGCTCACATAAGAACATAAAAATAGTCATACTGGGTCAGACCCATCGTCCATCAAGCCCAGTAGCCCATTCTCACGGTGGCCAATCCAGGTCACTAGTACCTGGCCAAAATCCAAGGAGTAGCAATATTCCATGCTACCAATACAGGACAAGCAGTGGCTTCCCCCGTGTCTTTCTCAATAACAGACTATGGACTTTTCCTCCAGGAACTTGTCCAAACCTTTTTTAAAACTAGCTACGCTATCCGCTCTTTCCACAACCTCTGGCAACGCGTTCTAGAGCTTAACTATTCTCTGAGTGAAAAAAAAATTTTCTCCTATTGTTTTAAAAAGTGGTAACTTGGATCCAAGATGGCGGATGGATAGGTCATCTGAGCGGTTCGGTGCCGCTGTTTGCGCGATTTTCTTAGATCTCCTTTTGTCTGAAAGAGGGAAATTAGCTGCTAGGATGCCGAAGAGGAGGGGCCGTAGTTCCGCTGGAGCTTCGTGGCGACCTGGCCCAGCCCAAATCGGCAACATCGACGAGCTTCTGCGCCGAATGCAGGGAATGTCAGCGGCGTCGGCAACCCCATTGGAGACGCCCTGTAGCAAGGCAGTGGCGATCTCCCCGGGACTTGAGATCTCACTGAGCCCCGACGTAAGAGCGCCCCCCCTCTCCCTCAGACCGCCAGCTCTGCGCGGGAGGAGGAGCTATCAGAAGGCGGCGTGCTCTCTCCCCTGGAGGCCTTGGACATCGAACCGGGGAGTTAGGATTTGGACTCTCTACAGTTGCAGGAGAGTCCTTTGGAGCCTGAGGGGTTTGTTCAGAGGGGGACCCGTGAACGGGAGAGTCGCCAACAAGAGAAGAAGCCGACTGGTGAGGATGTTAAATTTCAACTCGAAAAATCATTTCTAACATTAAAGAAACCTCAAGAAGTAACTCTGGACGCCATTTGGGATCTCGTGGCTGACCTGGCCAAGTCAATTAAGCCCCAATTGGTACAATTGGAACAAAAAGTAGAGATTGAAGAAGTTGATATTAAAAATCTTAAAACTGAATTACAAGAACTTAAAAAGTCTAGTAGTACCTCTAAACAGATTACAGAAACATTGGTGAGAGATAATGCAAATCTGAGAAGGAAAGTGGAGACTTTAGAAAATTTATCTCGTAATAATAACCTCAGATTGATTCACTTTCCCAGAGTAGCAACAACAACTCCTAGAGACATGTTAAAACGCTATTTGACAGAGGTCTTAGAGATTTCAGAAGAATTGTTGTCACCATTTACCCAGGTTTATTATGTACCTTTACCTATACGGAGAGATAAAAAAACAGCAAGCGGAAAAATGACAAGAGGTGATTGAGGCCAGCAGCGTGCCTGATTTTAAGGCCAAATGGGATCGGCACATGGGATCTATTCACAGGGCAAAGGTAGGGGAGGGACATTAAGGTGGGCAGACTAGATGGGCCGTGGGCCCTTATCTGCCGTCTATTTCTATGTTTCTATGTTTCTATGAGGAGCAACAGCCAACTAATATTACAATGTTACTGGAACGCTCCGATAGGGAAATGGCAGAACCGGCAACACTTCTCCTTACAGTAGCATTAGCACCAGATAAAAACTGGTTGCTTAGACTTTTCTTTAAAAATAAATTAAAAGAATTTCTTGGATACAAGATGCAAATGTTTCCGAGATACACAAAAACGTCGATGTGAATTTTTGACTTTAAAACCGGGTGTTACTTCTTTAGGGGCAACCTTTTTTCTTCGTCACCCGTGTAAATGCGTGATACAATATCAAATGCAAAAAAATATGTTTTCTAGGATCCTACCCAATTGACATCTTTCTTGGCTGCCACTCGCCTGAAAGCAGAGAAAATATAATTGCTCATTGTTTAAATTTGGACATTTCCTTCAGTTGACCATGTTCCACGTTTTCCTTTATTATCATTTATGTCTTTTTAAATAACTCGTTGAATCTAAATCTTGGATCTCATTATTATTGAGGACTTGAGTTGAAGCTAAGTTGTAATTTAAACTTGTTATTATAATGTACATTTGCTTATTTACTTAACTCAACTTTTCTGTACAAGTAGATGCTTGATAATATTTAAATGAAAATCTGATAAATAATTTAAAAAAAAAGTATTTCCCTATAACTTCATCAAGTGTTCCCTAGTCTTTGTAACTTTTGACAGAGTGAAAAATCGATCCACTTGTACCCGTTCTACTCCATTCAGGATTTTGCAGACTTCAATCCTATCTCCCCTCATCCGTCTCTTTTCCAAGCAGAAGAGCCCTAACTGTTTTAGTCTTTCCTTACACGAGAGGAGTTCCATCCCCGTTACCATCTTGGTCGCTCTTCTTTGAACCTTTTCTAGCGCCACTATATCTTTCTTGAGATAAGGAGACCAGAATTGAACGCAATGCTCCAGACGAGGTCGCACCATGGAGCGATACAGGGGCATTATAACATTCTTAGTCTTGTTAACCATCCCCTTTTTTAAATAATTCCTAGCATCCTGTTTGCTTTTTTGGCCGCTGCCGCACATTGGGCGGAAGGTTTCGTTGTATTGTCTACAATGACGCCCGGATCCTTTTCTTGGGCGCTAATCCCCAAGGTGGACCCTAGCTTCCAGTAACTGTGATTCAGGTTATTCAGGTTACATCACTACCTGCAAGGTGAGCCTGATTGACTAGTCACAGCCTGAAGAACAAGGCTTTGAATCTGCCCATTTTTTTTTCGGACTTCCCGACATCGGAAGGATATTGTGGATTCTTCTATTCAAGCTAAGTAATTTTAATTTTTTCATGAAGTTGGCTGGGGGGGTTCTCAGAGTGGTATTTTGGCCTTGTTGCTGTGTGTTTCACTAATTATACACTAAATTTTGGTTATTTACTTTAGTTAAGCACACAGGTGATATCCCGTGATGGTGTGCAGGTGGTGGCTTTGTGCCTCTACCTTAGAGTGCTAAGCACTGGAGGTTCTCCTCCCCTCGCTGATCCCTCACACTGAGGATATCCTTATTATTATTATTATTATTTTGATTTTGTGCTTACTTAGAGGGTGGTTTCACCCTGTTCACTCAGCACGGCCTTAGAACCTGACTACACTGCCTTTTTGTTGCCTCTTGCTAAGTTCCTCTGGCAGTCTGTTTTGTTGGAGTCTCTGTTTGTGACTAGTCACATGACCTTGTAGGACACGCCCTCTTACCACTTCTCCCACCCCCAACCATCTCCCGTGAAAATGTGAAAGTGCGGAAGCTTTTTGAAGACCCCCCCTCATATAATAGGCACATAGGTTTGTTAGAAGGTGCCAATATCAACGCCTAACTATAGGCGAATATATAGAATCGGGGCCTTGGTGCTGAATTTTTTCAGGGCTCAAGTTTCAACACCGTTTATTGACTTCCCTCCTTAGTGTACATTTATCACAGCCATTTGCAGCATTCAATTATGTTGTAAAAGAAGCCTGTAACTGGACAGTGCTTAGAGTTATTAATTATCCAGATAAAACAGTTCAAGCTTGGGGGGGGAGAATAAGTCATTTTCCACCCAAGCTAGTTTTGCACAAAACAGCTAATTATTTATTCATTTTATAAATGTTGCATGTCTCTTTCTCCGCCATTTATCACTGCCAACATGAGCATAGCAGGAACACGGAGAGCAATGCGTTCCAGAGCTTAACTATTCTCCGAGTGAAAAAAAAAAAAATTCCTCCTATTGGTTTTCAAAGTATTTCCCTGTAACTTCATCGAGCGTCCCCTGATGCAGTGAAAAATCGATCCACTTGGACCCGTTCTACTCCACTCGGGATTTTGCAGACTTCGATCCTATCTCCCTTCAGCCGTCTCTTTTCCAAGCTGAAGAGCCTTATCCGTTTTAGTCTTTCCTCATAGGAGAGGAGTTCCATCCCCTTTACCATCTTGGTCGCTCTTCTTTGATCCTTTTCTAGCGCAGCTCTATCTTTCTTGAGATAAGAAAATCAGAATTGAACGCAATGCTCCAGATACACCATGGAGCGATACAGGGGCATTATAACATTTTTAGACTTGTTAACCATCCCTTTTTTAATAATTCCTAGCATCCTGTTTGCTTTATTGGCCGCCACTGCACTTAGGGCAGGTTTCATTGTATTGTTTACGATGACACCCAGATCCTTTTCTTGGACGCTGACCCCTAAGGTGGACCCTGGCATCTGGTAACTGATTCTTCCCAATGTGCATCACTTTGCATTTGTCCACAATAAATTTCATCTGCCGTTTGGACGCCCAGTCTTCCAATTTCCTAAGGTCCGCCTGCAATTCTTGTTTTCCTCCTCCCGCCCATCAATTGACTGTCCGTGCACCGCTGTAGTTACACTTCTCACTGTGCCAAATATCTGCTGACGGGGCCCATTTCACCCTTAACCATCAGGCTTTCTCAAGGCAAAAAAAAATCCTGAAGGAAAGAGTCTGATCAGTGGACACGTTGCCACATCGAAAGCAGACAAGGGACAGGACTGGGGTTCCCCGACATCCGGATTTCCCCAGACATGTCTGGGGGTCCGGACGGCTTTTCAAAACCCGGCTCTAGGTCCAGATTGTGAAAAGCTTTCCAGGTAGCAGCGACGTTGGAGACGGCATCTACAGAAGCACGGATGCAACGCGGTGATCTCAAGCGCGTGCGTGCAACCTCATCGAGTCACACCAGCGCAGGTGCAGATGTCCTCCCGACAAGCAACCAGGTTGAAGGGGCAGGGCTGAGGGCATGCCTTGGTGGGAAGTGGACAGGCCCATGGGTCCGGATTTTCATTCCCGAAAATCTGGCAACCCTAGACAGGACTTGTATACTGTCACGGCTAAAAAGACTGCTAGACCAGTCAAAAATACAGCTCTCAAACCTGCAGTCCCTAAAATAAAGCCTGCACACCCTGCTAAAAACCCTAGTTTAGGACAAGAAGAAAGAAAAGAGAAAAGACAGGTTATGTCACAGCCACGAATTCAGGCAGGGAGGGCACAGAAAACACAATCTATCCCCTATTATTCCTTTCCCAGAGCTATGGAGAAACATAAGATCAACCCAGAAGAGGTGGAGTTGACCCCCCCCCCCCCGAGTCCTGCAGTCACCTCAGCTAGAGAAAAGATTGCAAGTGAATAAATTAACTCCAGCTTTTCAAAGGGGGCAGGCAGAGCAAAGCACATGGAGGGCAAGGTCCACACTTCTCTTAGCCACCAGAAAAGAAGGTTTTTTCCAGGTCAGCCAGCAAGCACAGAAAGCCTGACTCCAGGGAGGTACAGTAGCTTTCCAATTGAGCCTTGGGGGGGGGGGGGAGAGCTAGAAGTTTGTTATGAGGATGAAGAAAACTGCTCAGAAAAGCGCCCAAGCACTCAGAGAGGGGGATGGGAGGTAAAGCAGGAAGTAGAGGAGTTAATGGAAGCCTTGAGTCCCAGTGATACAGAGTATGAAATGTACAGTGAAGCTGACCCAGAAGAAAGTGTGCTGGAGGAAGCCATGGACCTATGAAAGAACAGTGTGAAGCATGAGCTAGGCTAACTTACACCTGCTTGTCTACTAGCTTTTGCTTCACTTACCACCAACAGTCTGTCTTAGCCCTCTTGTTTGTTCTGTGACTGTCTTTTACTTAAATTTTAGTTCTCATTATTTGTCTTGATTGGTTAGTATCTTTTGTGCATATTTTTATTGATATTCTGCATGGTTTGTCTTCTGTCTTTCCCCTAATGTGTGTTCATTTTGATTTCAACAGGCCCTCTTGCTCCCTAAAGGGACCGCCACCGCGAAGCGGCGGCGCCGATGACTCCGCCCACATTTCACCACCGGTAGCGTTGCCTTTAAATTTGTCTGCTTTGCGGCGCACGCTGCAAAGGAGCACACCTAAGGAGCAGGTCCTGCTCCTTTCTGCGCTCCTTCATGCAGTTGCTTCATGCTTTAACCTCTCACTTTCTTAATATCATTTCCATCAAATCTTTAGGTAAATCTTCATTTCATCTTGTAGCTTTTCTTCTTATCTATACCTTTCTAAATCTACTCACTTTATCTTCTACTTCTACCTCTCTCCTCTTTTCCCCACCTTTGTACTACAACTTTAAACCTATGGCCTTTATTCCAACAATATGGGGGCGCCGACCTCTTGCTGAAACCCCCCATCTCATTCCCACTGAAACTCGGCCCAGAAACTATATTACTATTCCTACTTCTTCTGCTCTTACTCCTCGTCCTTCATCACCTCATTACCCCTCTAAAAATCAACATAGGTCTTATAAATGTACGGTCCATTAAAACTAAACACCTTTTAATTCACGACATGATTATTCAACACAACCTTCATATCTATGCCTCACCGAGATTTGGTTAACTCAGGGGGAGGAAGCTTATCTGACCCAAGCGTGCCCCACCAACTATAAGGCAAAATTCCAACCTCGCCCAAACAGAAAAGGAGGAGGTATTGCTGTCATATATCATACTACTATTCCTCTTCAGTCTAACTCTTTCAATTCTTATTCCAACATTCCAGTTGAAACTCTCCAATTCACTATAAAAAATTCTCCACCTCTTAATTTCCTCCTGACTTATCTCCCCCCCCCCCTGTTACAAAAGCATCACTATCTAATCTTATCTCTACTATTTCAGACTTTAACATTGCTTATTCTAATTCTATCATTTTAGGAGACTTCAATATTCACTTCAATCTCCCCAATCATCACAACACAGCAGAACTTCTGGCCTTAATTTCCGATCTATCTCTAATCCCACTTATCTCTATGCCTACTCATTCTGCAGGCAATACCATAGATATGATTTGTAGCCCGAGTTCCACTAGTCATCTCTTTCAAAACTTTCAATTCCATCCCCTCCCCTGGTCTGACCATATCCTTATTAATTGGCAATTAGACTTTCCGTTGAATTCATGTCTTCCTCAGCAAAACACTTACATCTCCCGAAATACTACTAAAATAACACTTTCTGCCATTCAGAATTCCTTTAAACTAAACCTACAAGATTTCACCACCCTTCCAATTGAAGAACAATTCTCAGTCTGGGACACTTCTACAAAATCCTTAATGGACCTCTTGGCCCCTTTACAGGAAAAAACATACTTTAAGTCAGAATCAAACAAAAAACCCTGGTATAATGATAAACTCGCCCTCCTTCACCGACAACTACGTTCCATCGAACACAAATGGCACAAAACACACTCCAACAATCTCCTTAGCCTTTTTAAGGAAAAATCCTCCAACTACAAAACTGCCATTCAACAAACCAAGAAAGAATACTATTCTAAATTTATCACTACTGCCCGCAACTCCTCTGCTCTTTTTAATATAGTTCAATCTCTTTCTTCCTATTCTAAAAAGAAACCTTCACCCCTTCTTACACAGCCATCTGCTACTGAACTTGCACTTTTTTTCGATACAAAAATTAAGGACATTAGATCCCATCTCGGACCTCCTTCCTCTGTTTCTCCCATAAACAATTCTGATGATCCTACCCATCTATCATTCAGCACTTTCTCTAACTTCAAACCCCCTTCTCTTGCAAACCTTCTCCAAATCCTACAATCTTTAAATACTCCCAACAATCTTACAGAAAGTATCCCCCCTTCTCTCCTTAAAAAATTATTTTCTTTTTTTGGACCATTCCTCTTGGAAATGGTAACCAAGTGCCTTTCTGACAACCTTGTTCCTACAGCTTGGAAATCAGCTCTCGTTTTTCCAAAACTAAAAAATCATAACTTAGATCCCTCCCTGCCGACAAATTTACGTCCAATTGCTAACCTCCCCCTAATATCAAAACTGACTGAGAAAATCATTCACAACCAACTCGCAGAATTTATTGACAACACTCATGCTCTACACCCATATCAAACAGGTTTCCGCTCCTTTCGTTCTACCGAATTGTCATTGCTAGGCCTCATTTCAACCATATACTATTTTCTTGATCACCAAAAATCCGTTCTCCTTATCTCTCTTGATCTGTCTGCAGCCTTCGATACCATTGACCATTCTCTCCTCATCAACCATCTCAAAGACTGCGGTGTTATAGGACCAGCACTCTCATGGTTCACTTCATACTTTAACGAACAAGGAAACCTCCTCAACTATACCACAAACTTACGGCATCCCGCAGGGTTCTATTCTATCCCCCCTACTATTCAATATTTTCCTGTCACCTTTTCTTACTTTGGCACAATCAATCGGATTTACAATCTTTGCCTATGCAGATGACATCCAACTACTTCACCCCGTCAATACCTCAAACACCTCAGAAATAAAATAAATTAACAACAAACTAGATAAAATAAGTGACTGGCTTCACACAAATAAACTCTCTCTCAACATTGATAAATCTTGTGGCCTCCTATTCTCTAATAAAAACAGTGAGTCACTATTAGGAAAGATTTTTATCAAATCCACCCCTATAAAAATCAAAACAAAAATAAAATTACTGGGAGTAATCATCGATAAGGACCTTACTTTTCACGATCACATCAGCTTGATGGTAAAAACTTGCTTTTACAAGCTTCGCCTTATTCATTCTCTAACTTCCATCCTAGACACAGACGTTATCAAAATTCTGTTCCATTCCTTAGTTATCTCCCACCTTGATTACTGCAATTCTCTATGTAACAGAATTCTCAAAAAGAAATCCGACGTTTACAGTTAATCCAAAACACGGCAATAAAACTTATATACAAATTAGGTAAATATGATCACATCACCCCTCTTCTGAAAGAAGCACATTGGCTTCCCATTACACCTCGTGTTACTTATAAAACCATCCTGCTGACCTTTAAAATTAAACTCTCCCATCAGCCTTCCTACCTTGATAGGCTTCTCATTCCACAATGCCCAACACGTACACTTAGATCAGCAGACCAGAATTTTCTTTCAATTCCCTCTATAAAAGATTTTTTCTATACTAGAAAAACAAATTTTTCAGTAGTTGCTCCAACATTATAGAATGCTCTGTCGCATCAACTCCGTCATGAAAAACAACTTAATAGACTCAAGATAAACTTAAAGACTTTCTTATTTCGAGATGCTTTCATTTGCTCTTCAAACATTTCATTCTTAATTAACCAACCGCTTCTATGAAGCGATCCCATCCTAAATGTTTTATCCTCTCCCTCCATTTCTTTCAATCTCATTTCTTTTTTTTTTTTTTTTCTTTATCTTTCTTTCCTAATTATGTAACTTTACCCCTCCCTTCCCCTCTTACCATCACTCTCAAGTTCGTCTAGTTCGTGTCTTTAATGTACACTTTTATTAACTCTTTTTATAAATATAATCTTTTATCTCTATTTTTAACATTTTATTGTAAACCGGCTAGATACCAGTTGATGGTCGGTATATTAAAAGTTAATAAACTTGAAACTTGATAAACTGTTTTCTTCCGCCTAGTAATAAGTGGAGTCTCTGCCCAGAAAAATCTGAGCTGAAGTCAAGCTACAGGTAGTGAGAAGGCAGAGTTGCTTAAATAAAAGTGTGTTTAAAAACCTCCCCTAGCAAAGTCTCCAAAGGACCAAAACTAAAGGACTTTTGGGGGCATTTTTGGGAGGGCCTGAACACCTGGATACAAAAGGGGGGCTTGTTTCCACACAGACCAGTGCAGGCTGTGAAAGTCCTTAGGGGGACAAATTGGTAATAATTCACAAAAGCCAAAAGAAGAAGTTTTTTCTTATACTATGGTGTAAAGCAGTGTTCTTCATCCGCCAGTCCGCAGAAATTTTCTGCCGGTCCACAGGGCCAGCACGTCCATCGGGCTCAAGACAGTGTTCTTCAGCCGCCGGTTCACGGTGTGATCAACGCGGTGTCTTCGGGCCGGCTCCCTGAGTGCTGCAGTGCACAAAGCCGTAGGAAAAGGCTCCTACCCGTGTCCTGCGCCTGAACCAGAAGCCTTCTCTCTGATGTCACAACGTCAGAGGGAAGGCTTCCAGATGAGGCGCGAGACGCTGCCCACAGCTTTGTGCAATGCAGCACTTAGGGAGCTGGCCCGAAGATGCCGCGTTGATCGCACAGTGGACCGGCCCAAAGATAACACCGGGGGGGGGGGGGTGGGGGGGGGAGATAGGCAAGCCAGAAGGCAAAGCACATGGAGGGGAAATGCTTTTATTTTTTTTTATTTAGTGATTGATTTCTCTGTTCAGGAAGAAATGCATTTGTTTCTTTTCCTCTGGGGTTGTAATGCTTGCAGAGTCTTTCATCTTAGGGTTTGTTTGTAAATATTAGTACTTTTAGTTTTTGGTCTTGCGTTATCTGTTTTCTGGTAGGAATGAATGTTGAAAAGCATACAGTGTGCTTTGTGTATTTTAATTCTGTGGTTAACCATTATGTGTTGTTAATACAATTATATTGTGTGTGTATATGAAAAATTAATGGAAAAAATGGTATTACAATTAGTACTATTATAGGGGCGGGGTCTGGGACGGAGATTGGGTGGAGATGGGCATGACTTAGCCCAGTGATCTTTGTCCACAAAATAATTATTTTATTTCCGCCAGTCCATAGGTGTCAAAAGGTTGAAGAACAAGAGAAGTGCTGGCACCTGAAATGCCAGAGCTGTGCCGGCAAGGACTTTTGCATAAAGTAGCCAGCAGCCCTAAGAGGGGCACACTAGCATATTGAGGGACGGAGAAGCCCTATTTTGATTTTCTTTTTGCTTCTAAAGTGGGAACAAGGACTGTCCAGTCCATAAACTGTATTGCTGATAATAGACACTGGACCTGGGGAAAGGGAACCGGGTGATATATGCCTGTGGAAAGCAGTTTTTGTTTTCGATTTTCTTGTTCCCTATTATAAACCCGGTGAAGTTTGTTTGAACTGAATCCAGTGCCCGGGTTTTTCTTCTACCAGCCATATAAAAGGAGCATAAAAAAATCTTACCTGTGGTCCGAGATGGGTTTTCCCACTTGCTCGGGGCCTGGTTCAGCCACAATATATACAGACTAGTATTTTAGCCCGTTACATTAACGGGTGCTAGAATATATGGCTGTCTGTCTTTATTTCTGTCTCTCTCTCCCTCCCGCTGTCTTTCTTTCTGTCTGTCTCTCTCCCTGGCCCCCTTTGTCTGTCTGTCTTTCTGTGTCTCTCCCTGACCCTGTGTCTTTCTTCTTTTCTTTCTGTCTCTCTTCCTCCCGCTGTCTGTCTTTCTTTCTATCTATCTATCTATCTCTCTCCCTGCCTTCTATGCAGCAGCATTTCTCTCCCCCCACTTCCCTGTGCAACAGCCACTGCAGCATTCCCTCCCCCTCCATTTCCCTGTGCAGCAGCATTTCCCCCACCCTACTTCCCTGTGCAGCAGCAGCATTTCGATCCCCCCCACTTCCCTGTGCAGCAGCCACAGCAGCAGCATTCACTCCCCCTACATTTCCCTCCCCCCACACCACTTCCCTGTGCAGCAGCAGCGTTTCCCCTACCCCCCCCTGTCCCTTCCCGCAGTCTAGCCGGCTCCCTTAGTCTTTTACCGCCCCCCTGCTTCCCTTCCCGCGGTCCCAACAAACCTGCTGATCCCAGCAGCGTCTGCAGCACTCTACACACGCTGCCTCGGGGCCTTCTACTGCCCTGATTTACTCTGGCACGTCCCTGATGACATCATCAGAGACTCGGCAGAGCAAATCAGGGAAGTAGAAGGCCCCGAAGTAGTGTGTGCAGTGCTGCAGACGCTGCTGGAGTTGGCAGGTTTGGAGTCGGGATCGAGGGAAGGGAAGGGGGGGCAGTTAGGGACTACGTGAGCCGGTCATACGTCGGGAAGGGATGGGAGGGTCAGAGCGTGAAGAACTTACTTGATGAGTGAGTGGGGAGCCGGCAAAGCGGCTGGAGTCTTTTTGTCAGCGCTTCTCTTCCTGGGCCGCTATTTAGTTCAACTGCCAGGGCTGTTTGGATCCGCGATTCACTTTGGGTTCTGCTGCCATGAGCGTGGGGTTGTTTTAAGTGCGCATACGCACTCTTGCCGGCCACGGACATACAGATCAGGAAACATGCGGTAAGAGTGCGCATGCGCGCTTAGCGTTTTATTATATTAGATACTTATTTTGTAAATGGGGCCAGACAGGATTAAGTGACTTGCCCAGGTCACAAGGAGCAGAATTGGGATTTGATCCCACAATCTCAGGGTGCTGAGGCAGCATCTCTGCCTCGAGGCCACTCCTTACCTCAACACAAATGGTGTTATTTAAATCGGATGCAGCTTCTGCAGTTTGTTTTTATAAAAAATCATTGAACTCAGTTGCCAGTTGTCTAAGATGTGTTAGCATTTTACATATTATTGATACTAGCATTTTATAGATGCTGTTCCATGTAGATGGGGCCAAAAACACCTTGGCTAAGTGCAGCTGGCCTTGCCGTGCGCCAAGGCAATGTGGGAAGGCATGTGTAAGAGGTGGGGGCTCAGGGCTATTTACCTGTGTACTATACTCACAGGGCAATAAGAGAAACAGCTGTTTCCTTGTTTCCAATTTCAGTTACTGTTGTAGTTCCCAGGTACAGCCTGAAGATGGCAGCATTAGAAAGGGAAAGCACTAGAACTACTGAGAAAAAAAAATAAAGAGAGAGACCATTGTAAAAAAAAAGGCAGTGTATAGCAGTGAATCAAAGCCAGAGGAAGTTCAAGACAACACACATGGTGCAGGTAGGTGAGAGGGTACAGCATGCTGGAGAGAGGTTAAATCCAAAACAAGCTAAACTTTGATAAGAGAGAAATCACACAGCTGCATACAAAATAGCTCTCAAAAACCCAATACTACAGCAGCACTTGTTATAAATCTATCTACAACTACACCTGAAGAAGTGATGAAAAGGGGCACCTTGTCGAGCTATAGAGTAGCACGTAGACATTGTTCCTGAGGGGACTGGTTAAGAGGTGACAACGTTTAGACATTGTTCCTGAGGGGACTGGTTAAGAGGTGACAACATTCAAGAACAAGTTGTAGTGTATTAAGAACATAAGAATTGCCATACTGGGACAGACCAAAGGTCCATCGAGCCCAGTGTGCGGCGCAGTGGTTGAAACTACAGCCTCAGCACCCTGGGGTTCTGGGTTCAAACCCCACGCTGCTCCTTGTGACCCTGGGCAAGTCACTTAATCCTCCATAGCCCCAGGTACGTTTAGATAGATTGTGAGCCCACCGGGACAGAGAGGGAAAATGCTTGAGTACTTGATTGTAAAACTGCTTAGATAACCTTGGATCCCAAGTAGTAAAACAGATTTTATGCTGCTGATCCTAGGAATAAGCAGTGGATTTCTTCAAGCCATCTCAATAATGACTTATAGACTTATTATACCATACCATACAATTTCTTATATCCCCACAAAGTTTCTAAAAGGATTCAATGCGGCTTACAATAAGATTTTTCAGAGGTTCCAGAACAATTAAAATAAGATTCTGGATCTACACTTGGATGGTAATCAAGAGAACGACAAAGAAAAGTGATATGTCTTTAACATTTTTCTGAAGTGACAGTAGATTGAGTTCTCTCGCAGATACAGTGGTAGACTATTCCAGGTTTTGGGACCCTGCTAAGCTAACTGATTTCACTACACTCTCCGGCATCAAATTCCAGAGTTTAATTGCACATTGTGTAAAGAAATGTTTTCTCCAGTTGGTTTGAAATCTACCACTTAGTAGCTTCATTGCATACCCCTTAGCCTTGCATTTTTGGGAAGAGTAAACAAGCGATTCAGATCTACCCTTTCCACTCCACTCAGTATTTTACAGACCTCTTATCATCTCCCCTGAGCTGTCTCTTCAAGCTGAAGAGCTCTAGCCACTTTAGCCTCTCCTCATAGGGAAGTCGTTCCCATCCCTTTTATTATTTTTGTCGCCCTTTTCTAATTCCGCTATATCTTTTTTTGAGATACGGCGACCAGAACTGCACACAGTGTTCGAGGCGTGGCCGTACCATAGAGCGATACAATGGCATTGGAACATTTTCATCTTTGCTTTCCATTCCTTTCCTGATAATTCCTAACATTCTATTTGCTTTCTTAGTCGCTGCCACACATTGAGTTGAGGGTTTCGACGTATCCTCAACGATGCCACCTAAATCCTTTTCCTGGGCAGTGACTCCCAACGTGGAACCCTGCTATAGCTATAGTTCGGGTACCTATTTCCTACATGCATCACTTTGCACTTGCTCACATTAAGGCAGTGGTCTCAAACTCAAACCCTTTGTGGGGCCACATTTTGGATTTGTAGGTACTTGGAGGGCCGCAGATAAAATAGTTAATGTCTTATTAAAGAAATGACAATTTTGCTTGAGGTAAAACTCTTTATAGTTTATAAAACTTTCCTTTAACAGTTAAAAGGAAAGATATATAAACTATAAACTTTTTGCCTTATGCAAAATTGTCATTTCTTTAATAAGACATTAACTATTTTTTTCTGCAGCCCTCACATTTAAAGTTTAATATCTTTTCTTTCTCAAAACTGACACATTTCAATCACTATATTGAAAATAAAATCATTTTCCCTATCTTTGTTGTCTGGTGACTTTATTTTTCTGTGCTTTCAACTATGTTTCCAGGGCCTTTGACTGTTTTTCTCTCCGTCTTCACGTTCTGCCTTGCATCCATCTTTGGCATTAACTTAATGTTCAATTTTTCTGCTTTCTTTTCAAAATCTATGTTTCCATGTCTTACCTTCCCTTCCTATCTCTCTCTTCTTCCGTCCTATTTCCATGGTCTGGCATTTCTTTCCTTCCTTTCTCTCCCTCCCTCCCTCCTTCCTTCCTTTCCCCTGGTCTGGCATCTGTCTCCTTCCCTTCCCCATGCCCTGGCATCTCTCCCTCCCCCTCCATGGTCTGATATCTCCTTTCCTTCTCTCCCTCCCATGAACTTGGCTTCTCTTGTTCCTCTCCTCTCCCTTCTCCTTCCTTCCCTCTCTTTCCCCAATTGGGTGCAGCAGCAACAGAAGCAGCATTTCCCTTTCCCCTTTCCTGTGCAGCAGAAGCATTTATCTTCCCCTTTCCCTCCCCCTCCCTTTCCCTGTGCAGCAGCAGCATTTCCCTTCCCCCTTTCCTGTGCAGGAGAGGCATTTCTCTTCCCCTTTCCCTCCCTATCCCTTTCCCTGTACAGCAGCAGCAGCAGCAGCATTTCCCAAGGGTCCCCCTTTCCTTTGCAGCAGAAGCATTCATCTTTCCCCTCCCCTTCTGTTCCCTTCCTTGTGGAGCAGCAGCGTGTCTGGCCAGCTCAGTTGATCTTTCTGTTCAAAGATGCGGGTGGCGGCTCCTCGCGAGATCCGTGCCTGCGTCTGAAGCCTCTCTGATGTTGTGACGTCAGAGAGGCTTCTGATGCAGGAGTGGATAGCGAGGGGTGTGTGGCGCAGTGGTTGGATCTACAGCCTCAGCACCCTGGGGTTGTGGGTTCAAACCCTGCGCTGCTCCTTGTGACCCTGGGCAAGTCACTTAATCCTCCATAGCCCCAGGTACGTTAGATAGATTGTGAGCCCACCGGGACAGAGAGGGAAAATGCTTGAGTACCTGATTGTTAAACCGCTTAGATAACCTTGATAGGCGGTATATAAAATCCTAATAAACTTGAACTTGAGGAGCCGCCAACCCGCGGTTTTGAACGGAACGATGGACTGAGCCGGCCAGACATGCTGCTGCTCCAAAAGGAAGGGAAGGGGGAAGACAAATGCTGTCTTGATCGCTTCCAGACCGCGGGCCGCAAAATAGACCTGGAGAGCCGCATGCGGGCCGCGGGCCATGTGTTTGAGACCGCTGCATTAAGGGCTCCTTTTACAAAGGTGCACTAGGGTTTTTAGCGCACACCCCAAATTACCGCGCGTTAAGGCCCTAAATGTCATCTGCCATTTTGCTGCCTGGTCTCCCAGTCTCACAAGGTCCTCTTGTAATTTTTCGCAATCCTCTTGGAGTTTAACAACTTTGTGTCATCAGCAAATTTGATTATCTCACTAGTTATTTCCCATCTCCAGATCACTGATAAATATGTTAAAATGCAGTGGACCCCTGGGGATCCCCAATATTTTGTGAGCCGTGGGTTTTGTATGTTAGTTGAACCCCTATATTTGCCCTTCTCCATTGAGAATATTGTTTTCTGTCTTTCAACCAGTTCTTAATCCATAATAGGACATTACGCCCTTTCCCATGATTACAAATTACTAACTATAGCTCTGCAAGTTCATTTTTCAATTCTAGCAGCACTCTGGGATGCATACCATCCAGTCCAGGCAATTTGCTACTGTTCAATTTGTCAAATTGACCCATTAAATCTTCCAGATATTTGTTTAAGTTTCTCTGATATATGAATTGAATACCATTTCTGGCACCGATAATTCCCTCACATCTTTCTTTTAACCGCCCCCCTCTCCCCCCAGAGCCAGATAAGTGACTTATTGCACTTTTTATATATTATGGGGAAGACCCACCATTTTGTAAAAGGTGGGCCTGCCATAGGGGGCACCTTGGGAGTAGGGCGACGGCGGGAGTGAATGAGCATCCCTCCCACTGCAAGGGGGAGGGGGGTGATGATGGTGGGTGGGTAGCAGTGTCGGGGGATTGTGTGATAAGAGGGAGTGGGCATCTCTCCCGCTTTGGGGTGGAGGATGGGTAGTAGTATCAGGGGATTGTGTGATGCGGCAGGAGAGAGTAGGCATCCCTCCCGCTGCCAGGGCTGGATGTCTGGAGGTTGAGCGAGTGCGGTGGGAAAGAGTGGCCATCTCTCCTGCCGATCTTTGATTTGGTTTGGTGGGTTTGGGTTTTTTTAAAAAAAATATGCGGGTGTATTCTGCACATGTGCTGATCGTTACTACTAGCGATTCATCTCAAGTAAATATAGCGAGTCTACAGGAGCATCCGCCAACCTCATTTGCATGCGGGGTCTTTTGAGAATGACTCGCCTTTTTGAAATTGTTACAATAGTGACCTCAGTAGCAGCCCTTTGGATTTTATCACGAAGTTTTGAGAATCTTCCTCTCTTATTATCTCCTTGGGCCATAGATTTAGTCTTAATCATGGAGATACTAATGATCCACACCACACACATTGTTTGTAGACCAGGGGTCTCAAAGTCCCTCCTTGAGGGCCGCAATCCAGTCAGGTTTTCCCCAATGAATATGCATGAGATCTATGTGCATGCACTGCTTTCAATGCATATTTACTGGGGAAATCCTGAAAACCCGATTGGATTGCGGCCCTCAAGTAGGGACTTTGAAATCCTCGTTGTAGACGTAGTTTAAAGCTTTTGCACTTCCTTGGGGCGTCACGTAGCAGAACAACTCCAAAGAGCGGCAAGTTTTTCTAATGAAAAAAAGGGTGATTTTTGTCCTGGACAAATGCGCTAAGTTAGATTTTCTTAGAAGAAAACTGGAAACATTTCTCTGATTGAATGAATTTTGCGACATACAGAAACGTCAAGGAGTGTATTTATAAATATCTAGGAGCAGAGAAAAAGAATGAACAATCCAGTACAAACTGCTTAGAAAAAAAAATTTGGCAAAGGCTATTACAGGAGACTGAAATGGATACTGAAAAGTGCTTTAACAGCATCGAATAAGATGCAAGCCCGATATTAAGTTTTACTAATAAATAATAATAATGGGAAATGAGATATCAAGTTCTACTGGTAAATAGTCAAGTAGTTTGCAGTTCCCACACTCTCAAACAGCTTTGAGGTTGAAAAACTGGATGTATGAACAAGAAACCTCCTCCTTACGTAGGTGGTGTATGCAGAGATTGTACTTTCCAAGAACCAGAAAAGGAGCTGGTCTTAGAGAAATTGGTTACATCATTACATTACACTCCTCCCCCAATATTTGCGGGGGTTCCGTTCCAGGAATGTTGAAAAAAATGCGAATATGTTTTTTAGCAGGGGAGACGGGAGAGGGCAGCTGGAGAGGCAGGAGAGGGCAGCCGGAGCGCCGACGAGTGAAGGAATTCATTCGCGGTATGCTCCGACCGCCTCTTCCTGCACTGAAGTCGGGCCTCGCCAATCAGGAGCTGCATGTCAAAGCAGCTCCTGATTGGTGAGACCTGACTTTAGCGCAGGAAGAGGCGGTCGGAGCATACCGCGAGTGATTTCCTTCACTCGCCGGCGCTCCGGCTTCCCGGTCATTCGCGGTCGGAAAATACCACGAATGGCTGGGACCGCGAATCGCTGACCGCAAATGACCGGGAGAGCACTGTACATTACATTAGTATCTTCTATTCCACCAATGCCCTTCGGTTCTAGGTGGATTACAAAAGAATCGGTCTGGGCATGCCCAGTGAAGTTACAAGATAGACGATTAGAAGAAGCGTTAGTGTCCGGCGGTATATTGAAAAGGTTAGTTTGACACAAAGGGGGCCACCCCTTAGAAGCTCCTTCGGGACTATATGCAACACTAGCCCATTTTGAGGTGCTGTTCCCAAGAAAGGGCACAGTACATGTGCGTGAGACAAAATATAGCACATATGGTATGGCACACAGAGCACACGTGGGAGAGAGGATACAGTTTAGCAGAACGTGTACACTTTTCCCTCAGCAATTGCGGTTTCGATTATTTGCGGTTTTTAGCTTGCTGGCTCCTCCCCCCTAAATTACATCAGTATGCATAGAGAAATCGCTGATTCCAAGCGTTTACAGAGAAAATCCACTGATTCCCAGCACTTTCTTCACCGTGTTTTGCCTCTCCTTCAGGAACAGGAACAGGAATGTTATTCGCGGTTTCACCATATTCACGATGGTTTTTAATAGAAAACAGCGAATAACATATGAAAAAGTTATTTGTGGTTTTTCTGTATTCACAGGTCTGCTAATCCCTTATCACAGTGAATACGGAGGGAGAAGTGTATATCCAAAAAACGCAGCTCCTCAGAATCCTGCAAAGCCAGTGCAATCACTGACAGCCATGCACAGAACTGCTCTATGGGTTGCTAAATTGTTCTCTGTACTAGCAACAGCATAGCATCCTTTACAGTAGGGCTGAAGAGAAGCCAGTTGCTTTCTCCTCCTCTGTGTTTGCTTTCTTAGCGCACTTGGAACGCTCCGTGTTTATGTGGAAAATGATCCCCAAAGCTTCTCTTTCCTGGATCTTGCTCTGAGATGTTACCCAAGCATGTGGAAACTTTTTTTTGTGTCAGGACAGTGTGAGACTTTGCATATGGTAGGTATCCAGAAAGTCATAACATCACTAATAATAATTTAAAAGAAAAAATAATTAGAATGCTTTTTCGCCCCCCGGGACACTTCAGTTCTGAAATTGTACTGAAAGCGATAAAGAGGTCTCTGACTTTGATCCATCCCTCATGGCTTCTTTCTCTGCTCCTAGGAGTGCTGTGAACCCACCCTGACGGCCCCACTCTTGCAGAGAACGTATCAGAGGGGGCGATGCAGTCTTTGTGTTGCTCAAGGACAGAGGACAGGAATAACCTCTGGCCTTTGATTTAAGCAGGTGCCTGTGACAGGCTTTGATAAGAGAGATTAAGGAGTCTCGGAGCCTTGCACTCTGGAACATTGGCCAGCTGCCAACCAACGGGTTTCACTGGCTGGAACTGCAGGGATGTGCACACAGGAATTAGGGATACACAACCGGAGCACCCAGACACCCACTTTGCAAATACAGGCTGCGCAGGAATCCAGAATACAGAAAGACCAAGTCCCAGGCACAGAAAAAAAAAAGGATATGCTCGCAGGCCCACGCGTGGACAGAAAATAAGGAGTTAATTATGCGCTTAAAGGGCAGTAAGTGGCACCCAGAGATAAGTGCTGGGATAATGTAGCTAAGCTCAAATGGTATAAAGGCAGTTCGCTGTAGGAGTTTTAAAAAAATAAAATACTGGTTTGTCAAGTCAGGTGTGAGTATTTATGTGTGCCAAAGGAAGTGAACTTCTGTCTAACTACTGTCAGGCACAGAAATGGAAGTATTCTATGACACAGAAACATAGTAACATGATGGCAGATAAAGGCCAAATGGCCCATCCAGTCTGCCCATCCGCAGCATCCACTATCTCCTCTTCTCCCTATTGGCTAAGGCTCTTAACATTTGCATCTCCTCTTCCTATAGGCTAAGGCTCTTTACACCTGCATTGTGATGTCATAGAACTTTATGGTTATAGAAACATTGCAACATGATGGCAGATAAAGGCTAAATGGCCCATCCAGTCTGCTCATCCACAGCATCCACTATCTCCTCTTCTCCCTATTGGTTAAAACTCTTTACACCTGCATTGTGATGTCATAGAACTTTATGGTTATAGAATCATTGTAACATGATGGCAGATAAAGGCCAAATGGCCCATCCAATCTGCCCACCCGCAGCATCCACTATCTCCTCCTCTCCCTATTGGCTAAGGCTCTTTACACCTGTATTGTGATGTCATAGAACTTTATGGTTATAGAAACATTGTAACATGATGGCAGATAAATGCCAAAAAGCTCTCCAATTTGCCCACCCGCAGTGACTATTATATCTTTCTCTCTCCGAGAGATCCCATGTGCCTATCCAGGCTTTCTTGAAATCAGACACAGTCTCTGTCTCCACCACCTCTTCTCGGAGACTGTTCCACGCATCTACCACCCTTTCTGTAAAAAAGTATTTCCTTAGATTACTCCTGAGCCTATCACCTCTTAACTTCATCCTATGCCCTCTCATTCCAGAGCTTCCTTTCAAATGAAAGAGACTCAACTCATGCGCATTTATATTACGTAGGTATTAAAACGTCTCTATCATATCTCCCCTCTCCCGCCTTTCCTCCAAAGTATATAGATTGAGATCTTTAAGTCTGTTCCCATACGCCTTATCACGAAGACCACGCATCATTTTAGTAGCCTTCCTCTGGACAGACTCCATCCTTTTTATATCTTTTTGAAGGTGCAGCTTCCAGAATTGTACACAATCTTCTAAATGAGGTCTCACCAAAGTCTTATACAGGGGCATCAATACCTCCTTTTTCCTACTGGCCATCCCTCTCCCTATGCACCATAGCATCCTGAGAACATCCATGACCTGCCTATGCCCCTCCCTTGGCCCCTCCCCCTTTGGAGTTGCACACAAGAGAAGCTCAGTTACGCACGAAGTTACACAACCATTCGGCCTCTCCTCCACTGCGCATAAATGCCAGTATTATCGATCTTTAATGCACTTCCGCAAACAAGCCGCACGATCTACGTGAACCAGGTATAAAAGCCTTTTACAAGGCAACTCTATAGGTAGCGCCTGCATTTGGCACCGAACAGTAGGGCTTACTCGTGTGATTGGTACCAATAATTGGCAGTTACATGCATCCGTGCTAGGCGCTATTCTATAAACAATGGGGAAAAATTCTATAAAGAACAGTCAAAAATGGCCACCAGAATAGACTACGCATGATTTTATAAAGGGCACAAGCCCTTTATAGAATTGCGCGTACATAGTTCCGATTCCCATGGACTAATTTGTGTGCATGCTGAACCAGCCACAATGCGTGCAATTTTTCGAAATGTGCCCGACGTGCCCATGGCTCTCCTATGGCCTTATCCTCTTTTGGGTTACAAGCTATGGAATTTGGGCTCTCAGTATTTATAGACCAGTGCGCAGCCAGAAGCACGCAGAAGTACGCAGAATTAAAACTATCCTTCTCCTCGCTAAAAGGCATTTCCCACACAGGAAAGCTAGGGACCTCCCTCCACTTCAAAATCACTGAGCTCTGGAACAACCTTACCTCCCCTCTTCGGAACTTGAGCTCTCTCCAAGTTTTCCGCAAACATCTGAAAACCTGGCTTTTCTCAAAAAATGTAAGTCTCCCTCCAACTTAGGAATCAAGGAAACTCTTATATCTTGGCATCCCAAGTCCTCTAAATTTTCTTCACACTTCTACCTCTAACCCTCTGTTGTAGTTCCTTCCTATTTCTCCTACTGTAAACCGCGTCGAGCTCTACGAACGTGGAGATGATGCGGTATACAAACCTAAGGATTAGATTAGATTAGATTAGAATACCTAATTCATGCCAATACATGTCCATAATCGGTTGATATTTGATGACTTAGTAAGCAATTACGTTGCGTGCACATCACGGAAGTTCACCTAAATGTGGGTGCCCTATTTACAATCCAGATGAGTGTGCCTACATCACCTACCACCCCCTTTTTACAAAAGTGCGGAAGAGGTTTTTCATGCTGACTGGCACGCTGAATACTCTGCGCCGCTCTGATGCTCTCTATGACCGTCAGAGTAGAGCAGAGCATTCAGCGCACTGGCCGGCATTAAAAACCTCTTCTGCACTTTTGTTTAAAAAAAAAAAAAAGGGGGGGGAGGGGGTTCGTGTGCAGGGGGCGTGGACAGGCGGGCAGAGTATGAGTTGTTCAAGGACGTCTTACCAAGGGACGCATCTGGTGTGCAGCTCAGTGTCCGGCCACTGAGCTGCACACCAGGAACCCTGGCGTTAACCATGAAGCATTTCTTCCCTAAGGTGTCTGAATGTGCATCAAGGTCCCTGAGGGATACTGGCACTTCCTGCTAAAAAGACGGCCATTGTACATTGTGGTGCGAAAAAATACGATTACGTTTCACCCCTTTTGCTCAACGCACATTGGTTACCAGTTTAACACAGAATTAGCTATAAAATTTTACTTTTAACACTCACAACAAAATTAAATAACCAACCGGATTCCATCAACAGACTTCTAATTCCTTATAGCGCATCAAAATCTCTCCGTTCAACTTCTCAGAATCTCCTTGTCTTACCATCTTTAAAATCGATTAATACGTTGCGATCCAATAACTTTGCGGTTGCTGCCCCTATGGAATTCGCTGCCTAACCACTTGCGCTGTGAGTCCGATTTAAAACAATTTAAAGCAAAATTAAAAACATTCTTGTTCCAAGACGCTTTTGGATAACAACTGTCCTTTTAAGGGCAAAATTTAAATCAACTGCTACTTTTTACCCTAACCTATTGTTTTTTTCCTTTTATGTCGCACCTTTTCTATAATAACTGTAGTTCTTCCCCACTACCCTATTGTCTGAGGTAGTTCCGTATGTTTCATCAAAACCTTTTCTTATGTTCAGAAGTTATCTAGTATCCCTTGTTTTTATGTGTTTTTATGTAATTTTATATTGTAAACCGCTTAGAAATCTGAACAAGCGGTCTAAAATTTTTTTTAATAAACTTGAAAACTTGAATCACCACAAATGCAAGCTCTTCCTGAGATCCTCTGCGATGCATATCCCGTAAGGGCCTCTCGCCAGGCGCCATAGAAAAACCTGCTTATGGGAATTGACCTACACATGAAACGTAAATGGGTTCGTAGACAAAAGCGCCGAAGGCAAAGGCGCGCGCCGACAACTGAGCGCAAGATGGAAGCGCGCGCCAAAGAAAAAGTGTTTTTTAGGGGCTCCAACAGGGGTTTTTGTTGGGGAACCCCCCCCCCACTTTACTTAATACAGATCGCGGCGGCGTTGTGGGGGGTTTGGGGGGTTGTAACCCCCCTCATTATACTGGAAATTTAGCTGTTTCCCTGTTTTTTTAGGGAAAAAGTGAAGTTTTCAGAAAAATGTGGGGGGTTACAACCCCCCCAAACCCCCCACAACGCGGCGCGATCTGTATAAAGTAAAGTGTGTGGGGGGGGTGCCCCCCACACCCCCCGTCGGAGCCCTTTAAAACAGTCATTTTCTTCAGCGCGCACCTACGCGCTGCGCTCGGTTGTCTGCGCAAGCCTTTGTCCCGGCGCGCTTTTGACCTGACACCACGTAAATGTCCTCTTAGGCTCTGCATTTGCTTTAGTGTCACTTTCTTAGCGGATTCCTTGGTGATGAGGAGAACTTGAACTTCTGCTAGCTTTAGGATTTCCTTGGACATGTCCTCCTTTTGAGGACATGGCCGGGGGGTCTGGACGGCTTTTCAAAACCTGGCACTATATGTCCGGGTTTTGAAAAGCTTTCCTTCGTGCAGGATGGCGTCCACACCTAGGCGGATGTCCTGCCCGACAAGAGTAGGCGATGGGGGTGGGGAAATGGAGGAGGGGCTTGGTCAGGCTTGGGGGCGGGGATCAGGGGCATGACGGGGCAGAACCAGGACGTGACAGGGCGGGAATTAGTGGATGGGGGCGGGACTAAGCGTCCGGATTTTGCAGACGGAAACCTTGGTATAATACGTCATGTTCTCTCCGTTCCACAGCTCAAAGGCTGTTGGCGGTTCCTTCTTTAAAAGTTATTGGTACTAGACGTCATGACATATATTCGGGGTTGGCCCCTCAGACCTGGAATACTCTACCACAGGGGTCTCAAAGTCCCTCCTTGAGGGCCACAATCCAGTCGGGTTTTCAGGATTTCCCCAATGAATATGCATTGAAAGCAGCGCATGCACATAGATCTCATGCAGATTCATTGGGGAAATCCTGAAAACCCGACTGGATTGCGGCCCTCGAGGAGGGACTTTGAGACCCCTGCTCTACCACAACATATAAGAGAAAAAAAGGACCTTAATCGATTTAAAAACAACCTGAAAACTTTTCTTTTTCAGAGACGCTTTTAATCTTTAAATGACATATACACAGCACACACCATTTATATAAAAAAAAAAAAAAAAATTTTTTTTAATAATAATAACATTTTTTACCCCTCCTCATGTTCTTTCCATTCATGGCTCTTTCTTTTCTTTTTTTTATTAAACATTATCTTTGTAACTTTATCTCTTTTTTCCTTATGTATTCAAGTTTGTCTATATGTTTCTCCGTCTAACCCATTTTAAGCAGTACGTTGAATTGTATGTTTATTTTTATATTTTATTGTAACTCGCTTAGTAACTTATAGATAAGCGATTTATCAAATCTAAATAAACTTGAAACTTGAACTTGGTAACCCTAACTGGCTTAGACTCTGGCAGGTACAGCACCATTTCATTAGAATCAAGCTGCCAGACGCCCTCTTTTTAGAGGACTGTCCAGAGTCCTGGATGGACTTTCCAAAACCCGGCAGTTTGTCCGGGTCTTGGAAAATCCCGACGAGCTCTGGTCACATCTGGAGGGCATCTGAGCATGCACAGATGATGTCATACACATCCACGCATGCTCCAGGCCTTCCAGATGCGGCCGGAGCTTGTTGGGGAGGAAAAGAGGAGGTTTGAGGGGGTGGGGGAGGGAGAGTGCAAGTGTGGAATGGTGACGGGAAGGAGCCGGGGGGTGCGGTGCAGAAGGAAGTGGGGGTGTGGAGAGGAGGGCACGGGGGCATGAGGGGTTGCCATCTTCACCAGCGTGAGTGGCTTCTGCAAGCGTAGCTCCTCGCGCCAGCGTTGTATTCCCTCTGACATCACTTCCTGGCCCTGTGACCCAGAAGTGATTCAGAGGGGAGCCAGGATGGCGCGAGCAACATGTAGAAGTTGCCCGCGGCTAGCAAAGATAATATGGAGGTAGGGGGAGGGGGAGGGATGACGCGAGGGTGGCATGAGGTGGCAGGGCTGGGAGGAGAGGTGCCAGCACCCCCACCGACTAGGCGTCCAGGGCGGTCTGCATCCCCCCTTTACCCCACCGAGGGTCTGATATATGGAGCTGACACATTCCAACACAGGGCATCATAAAGCCCCATGTCCAGCTGTTGTGACTCAGCCTTCAGTCACTCCATGATGGAGGGGAAGGCCAGACTCTTTATTTCATGTGATTCTTTGATCTTGTAACTTTAGAAGAAATTAATACTGTCCACTGTCCAGGAGTGCTTTTCTGCAATGTTGACCTGCCTCTCCAGATCAGGAACACACACATACATCTTTTCCAGAAACCATCGGATAAAGGTAAGGATAAAGTGTAATTAAACTCTTGAATTCATTGCTGGAGAATGTGGTGAAATCAGTTAGCTTGGCGGGGTTTAAAAAAGGCTTGGATAATTTCCTAAAAAAGAAATCCATAGGCCATAGGAAATCCACTGCTTATTCCTAGGATAAGGAGCAGAATATCTGTTTTACTACTTGGGATCTAGTTAGGTACTTGGGACCTGGGTTGGCCACTTGGAAACAGGATACTGGACTTGATGGACCTTCGGTCTGTCTCAGTATGACAATTCTTATGTTCCCTGTGGGATCCCTCAGTGGAACTATCAAAATCCCCAAATTCAACTGGAAATATATTTTTGCTGTTATAACATTCAATTTTTGCAAGAAACCTAGAAAAATGAAGGCAGATATATGGCCTATCTAGTCTGGCTAACCATGCCGTCCAATGTACTTGTCTCAGACTATTTAAAGAATATTTAACCCACAGAAACCAAACAAGGATCCCCAGAGAGAGTGCTTTTGTCCCTGAAACTCAACTGGAAGAGATTTTTCCCTTCATAACCCTTCCACAATCTCATCCACACTCACTTTCGTAGCTAGCTGCCGTCCCTGTCCACATGGAGTTAATTCCCATGAGAACTGAGCGAACCCTAGTGTCTCATGCCTTTCTACAATGACAGCACCTGTCATCAATACAGCCTGGACTTCCTGTCTCCTTTACTCAAAACCAGGATATGTGGTTTTGCCTTGAGGTAGAGCAACACGAAAGTCACGGGACGGAGCAGGATGTGGGTTAATACTATTGACTTTGCTGGTGCAGGAGATGTTGGGCCTTCCCTGGTGAATCCTGAAGTTGAAAAGACTGGCTGGTCCACAGAGATCTGAGGGGAAAGGCTTCTGAAGGCAGAGGGAGCCTAATACACAGAGCAAACAACACTATACACAATAACAGATAACATCACAGAATCCTCTACGGAGTGGTGGTGATGGGATGGGCGGGAAGGAGAACTGCATGCTTTGTTGGTTAGTGGTTCATTGGACCTTATAACTTATGCACGTGCATGCAAAAACTTTAAATTCATTTCAAGGAACCCCCCAAATTCTGCATATCAGGGTGCCTTCATCAGGGGTCCATAGCTGGAAAATTATGTGCCTGAAAACTACACAACCCATATTAGATGTAAAAGTTCCACAAAATGCCAGCACGAGCCTGTGATACAGGTAGAATGGTGCGCGCAAAGTCAGAGCCCTACAAGTAAAACAACGAGACTATAGCAGGAACTCATGGCAGCCATTTTTGTTGACAGCTCAGCAGGGGGCAGGAGAGTAGAAAGATTGCTCCTGCCCCGCTTTGCCTAGGGTTACCAGATTTTACTTTAGCAAAATCCGAACACCCTAGGCCTGCCCCGTTCCACCCATCCCGGCCCTGTTACACCCCAGCCCTTCCCCCAATCCCGCCCTAGCCCCGCCCCCCGCTACCTGCTCTCATTGGGCAGGAGGGCATTTGCGCATGCACGGATGTCCTCCTACCCGATGCTGGGTTTTGAAAAGCCATCCAGATCCCCGGACATGTCCTCGACATGGTCACCCTGCTTTACTTTGCCACTGAGCAGAGGTGTAGTGTAGCTGACTTGTGTTAAGGTGTCCTCTGAGGGAGATGCTCGGGCTTTGGTGTGTCCTGGAGAGAATGTGATTGAGCCCAGGAATGGAAGGAAAAGCGTACGTAACCATAGCAATGAAAATGCACTCACGTGACCCAGCAATGCACCCGTTCTCAATATGTACAAAAAGAGCATACGTAACCATAGCAACGAAAATGCACTCACGTGACCCAGCGATGCACCCGTTCTCAATACGTACAAAAAGAGCGTACATAACCATAGCAACAAAAATGCACTCACATGACCCAGCGATGCACCCGTTCTCAATACGTACGCTATCCGTACTCTTCAATCTCTCCCTCAGTACAGGGAGAGTACCCATGGACTGGAAAACGACTAACGTCGTTCCACTACTCAAAAAAGGTTGCAGAGAAGAGGTTGCGAATTACAGACCGGTGAGTCTAACATCAATAGTGTGTAAACTCATGGAAACACTAATCAAACGAAAAATAGACACGATCCTGGATAAGGAGAATCTACGGGATCCCAGTCAACATGGATTCACCAAAGGTAGGTCCTGCCAATCCAATCTCATCAGCTTCTTTGACTGGGTAACAAGGAGGCTGGACTTGGGAGAATCCCTGGACGTAGTGTACCTGGACTTCAGTAAAGCATTCGATAGCGTCCCTCACCGTAGGCTGTTGAGCAAGATGAAATCGATGGGATTGGGAGAAACGCTAATTGCATGGGTTAAGGATTGGCTGGGTGATAGGCTTCAGAAGGTGGTGGTTAACGGTACCCTCTCTAAAACGTCAGAAGTGACAAGCGGAGTGCCGCAGGGCTCAGTCTTGGGCCCTCTACTTTTCAACTTATTCATAAGGGACCTGACTCAGGGGCTTCAAGGTAAAATAACACTATTCGCCGACGACGCCAAATTATGTAACATAGTGAGCAGCTCTAATTTACACGATAGTATGACGCAGGACCTGTTTTTGTTGGAGCGTTGGTCTTCGACCTGGCAGCTGGGCTTCAATGCCAAGAAATGTAAGGTCATGCACCTCGGCAGTAGAAATCCATGCAGAACTTACACCTTGAATGGTGAAACCTTAGCTAGGATTGTGACAGAACGAGATTTGGGAGTGACTATCAGTGCAGCTATGAAAGCTGCCAGTCAAGTAGAGAAGGCTTCATCTAAGGCAAGACAAATGTTGGGTTGCATCCGCAGAAGTTTCGTCAGCCGGAAGCCTGAGGTCATCATGCCGTTGTACAGAACCATGGTGAGACCACATTTGGAATACTGTGTGCAATTCTGGAAGCCACATTATCGTAAAGATGTGTTAAGAGCAGAGTCGGTTCAGTGGATGGCCACCAGGATGGTCTCGGGGCTCAAGGATCTCTCATACGAAGAGAGGCTGAACAAATTGTGGCTCTACTCTCTCGAGGAACGTAGGGAGAGGGGAGACATGATTGAGACATTCAAGTATATCACCGGGCGTATCGAAGTGGAAGAAGATATTTTCCTTCTCCAGGGACCCTCAGCCACAAGAGGGCATCTGCTTAAACTCAGGGGAGGGAAATTTCAGGGCGACACCAGAAAGTATTACTTCACTGAAAGAGTGGTTGAACACTGGAACAAGCTTCCGATACAGGTGATCGAGGCCAAAAGCGTTCCAGATTTTAAGGGTAAATGGGATGCCCATGTGGGATCCCTCAGAGGGTGAAGTTACGGATGGGTCAGTTAGAGCGGGGGCTCTATAGCAGACTTAGGGGGTGGGTCTGTGGAGTGGGCAGACTTGATGGGCTTTGGCCCTTATCTGCCGTCATTTTCTATGTTTCTATGTTTCCCACCTCCTTGACCCTGCGTGAGAGCCGCGATCAAAAATGCCCACCGCGAATTCTGGTTACAGTCTCGCAAGATTACAATGGGAACTCGTGGCAGGGGTGGTTTAGAGCTGGCTGGGACAGGATGCAGGAAGGATCGCTTCTGTTCCGGCACACCCCTGGACCACCAGGGCTTCAGGGGCTGGGTTGGAAGGGAAGAAAGAATGGCTGGGTGCAAGGCAGGGCAGTTGAATATAAACCTCCCCCCCCCCCTGTTTTATATTCAAATCAAACTTTTTTCCTTCTTTGAGGGGGAAAAAAGGTTACCTCGGATTATATTCAGGCCAGTTTATATTCAAGTATATACAGTAATTGGACTTCATAAACTTTTTTGTTTTCTGTGTCTATTTATAGATAGATCTGTAAATCTCCTGCACAAAGTGAGGGGAATTTCCAAAAGTTTTTTTTCATAATTTTTTTTTCAACTAATTTAAAATTTACTTCTTACATGGTGCTTTGGTTTTATAGTTCCCTTCCTTTTGTTTTTTCCTTTTTTTAACCAAACCCAAATATTGTAACTTTTATCCCTACTCCTCAAACTCATGTATGTATTGTTTTAAATTTGTATTGTGTATTTGTTTTGTAAGTTTCTTCTATCTAAACCACAGGTGTCAAAGTCGGTCCTCGAGGGCCAGAATCCAGTCGGGTTTTCAGGATTTCCCCAATGAATCTGCATGAGATCTATTTGCATGCACTGCTTTCAATGCATATTCATTGGGGAAATCCAGAAAACCCAACTGGATTCCGGCCCTCGAGGAGGGACTTTGACACCCCTGATCTAAACTGTAATATGTACATCGCCTAGAATTTGTAATTTGCGATTCATCAAGAATTAAATAAACTTGAAACTTGAAACTTGAAAAGTCATTCACATGAGTAAATGGCAGAAAAATCCAGCAAAATATTAAAAGCAAGGGGAAGACTTGCAAGGACAAATCGACAAGACAAAATGAAGGACTTAAAATAAAAACAATAGGTACGTTTTGGCGAAATACAATATTTACAGGCAAAGCAGACATAGAAAGGGAAGAGAAACGAGGAGGGGAGGGAGAAGGTCCTCTTTGATAAAGAGGCTGGAAGTGGAGAGAGTGTAGACCAGGGGTGTCAAAGCCCCTCCTTGAGGGCCGCAATCCAGTCGGGTTTTCAGGATTTCCCCAATGAATATGCATGAGATCTGTTAGCAGTGAATGCAAATAGAGCTCATGCATATTCATTGAGGAAATCCTGAAAACCCGACTGGATTGCGGCCCTCGAGGAAGGACTTTGACACCCCTGGGGTAGACATAAGAAGAGGTTTTTACTCAAAGGCGTCTTTGAAAAGGAAACACTTTAGTCCACCTTTCAATTTATCTAAGTTTCGTTCAGCTCCTCAGGGTATTTGGTAGAGAATTCCAGATTGTGGGGGCTGTGACCGAGAAAGAGGTGGTTCGACAAGTGCTGATCCTTTCTAAGGAGGGGACGTGAGGGAGATGTTGAGAGGTGGATCTCGGAGTTCTGGGAGGATCATAGGAGATGAGGAGTCTTTCAATGAAAGCAGGTTCATTGGATTGTAGGGTTTTTAATGTGGAGGATGGCTATTTTATGTTATTCTATGGGGAATTAGGATTCAATGGGCTTTTTTTCATAGAGGGGTGACATGATCGTATTTTTGGGAATTAGTTATGACTTTTATGGCAGTGTTTTGGATTAATTTAAATAAAATAAAAATTAACCTGCACACCCGTAGTGAGCCTTCACCATGCAACACTTCCTTGCGCCCCTCCCCCCTCACAGAAAGGTTGTGTAGAAGGAATGGGTGCCATGGCTCTGACCGTGTCCCACACAAGCTAAAACTCCAGCCTTTGGTCACGACCCTGAATTTAAAAACGATTTGTGTAAAATACTGCTGGAATTGATTATCCTATCTCTGCATTTCATTAGAGTGGATGCTAATGATTTTAGCAGATCTCTAGCCGCGTGGTGTGAGTGAGAAGGGGGGGTATCTGACAGTTCTAAAAACTGTCGTGGCTTTAGGGAATAGAGAGCTTCGTGTCGCTGGGATAAAACCATAATTAGAAAAATCTCTCTCTCTTTTCAACAGCTTCTGTGTAGAGGTTTGGTGATAAACAAGCCCTCTTCACGGCGCCGATTGCTTGGCGTTTCACTTTCTGGGGGGGTGTTTGGAGGAGAGGCAAAGTCAGTTGAGCAGACAGAAATCTTCTGAGCGGTTCCTTATGGAACAGATTACCCTGGAATGGATCTGTGACTTGCCTTCTCTAATGCTGTGAAAATCCCAAGTCGCTCAGATCCCTCTGCTTCGCATGGGGCAAGGGTTTAGGGGGACGTCCTATATGTCTAGGGAAGGAAGTGGGGGTCATAAAATTTTATTCTCATTCTTCAGCACTGAGGGCATCTTTCAGGTAGGTCTCTTCTAGTGTACTTGGATTTCAGTAAAGCGTTTGACAGTGTCCCACACCGTAGACTATTAAACAAGATGAAATCGATGGGGTTAGGTGAGAAGCTAACGACATGGGTCAATGATTGGCTGAGTGGAAGACTTCAGAGGGTGGTGGTCAATGGCACCCTCTCTAAGACATCGGAGGTGACTAGCGGAGTGCCACAGGGCTCAGTCCTGGGACCATCCCTTTTTAACATATTTATAAGGGACTTGACCCGAGGACATCAGGGAAAAGTAGCGCTGTTTGCCGACGACGCCAAACTGTTTAATATAGTAGGTGAAAGCGATCTCACGGATGGTATGACGCAGGATCTGATCAAGTTGGAAAACTGGTCCTTGACATGGCAGCTGGGCTTCAACGCAAAGAAGTGTAAGGTGATTCATCTCGGCAGCAGAAATCCATGCAGAACATACACCTTGAATGGAGAAACACTAGCTAGGACTTCAGAAGAACGGGACTTGGGAGTAATCATCAGTGCAGACATGAAGGCTGCCAAACAGGTAGAGAAGGCCTCATCCAAGGCAAGGCGACTGATGGGATGTATCAATAGAAGCTTCGTCAGCCGTAAACCTGAAGTCATAATGCCACTGTACAGAACCATGGTGAGACCTCATCTGGAGTACTGTGTGCAATTCTGGAGGCCACATTACCGTAAAGATGTACTTCAAGCTGAGTCAGTCCAGCGAATGGCCACTAGGATGGTCTCCGGACTCAAGGGTCTCTCATACGAGGAAAGACTGGGCAAGTTGCAGCTCTACTCTCTAGAGGAGCGCAGGGAGAGGGGTGACATGATTGAGACGTTTAAGTACGTCACAGGTCGTGTCGAGGTGGAAAACAACATATTCTTTCCTAAGGGACCTTCAGTCACAAGGGGGCACCCGCTCAAACTCAGAGGAGGGAGATTTGGTGGTGACACCAGGAAGTATTTCTTTACAGAAAGGGCGGTGGATCACTGGAACAAACTACCGGTGCAGGTGATCAAGGCCACTAGCGTGCTCGACTTTAAGAATAAATGGGACATCCACGTGGGATCTCTACGTGGGTCGAGCAGCACTCTGACTTAATGGGGTGGGACAGTAGAGTGGGCAGAGTTGATGGGCTATAGCCCTTTTCTGCCGTCATCTTTCTATGTTTCTATGTTTCTTCTCAAACATGCAGAAGGGGAGAAAATCACTGAAGAAATGAAAAGACACAACGGTGGATAAACAAATTAAAAACTGGAAACTGATGTGTAGATTTTGGGTTTTTTAAAAATTTATAACCCCGTTTTCCCAAAGCAGCTCACAAGTATAAAGATACATAATAAAAAATACATATTAACAAACGGTCACACTGAAGGTACCTTTTAGGATAAGGCCCTCCGTTAGTAGTGCAGAGACTTGAGCCAGAGACTGAAGAGATTTAAAAAGGCTTTTATTAAACAAGCATATATGCTGGACTTCTGGGCAGAACTGGCTGCATAAACAGAAGACCCTGAGGATCTCGGACACAATGGTTATATAGTGTCCTAACCAGTTCAAACCAGTTTAACCAGTTCTGACCAAAAGGTAGGAGCAAAGAGAAAAACAAAACCATAAATCCATCCTATAATCTATACATCTAGGCTAACAGCAACATCCTTTTGCCTCCTGGCCGTGCCTGGTACAAGACAGATACAAAGAACAGGCCTGCATGCATACGTGATTTCTTAGAGCAATAAAATGGTCTTTGTACTAATTATGACCCATTGATCTAAAAGGAATTTCTTCATCTACACTGTGACCCAGCTATGTCAGCTAGCTAGGGATCCTTCATTCCCAACTTTTCTTCTGTAGGCTAGCTGACTAGCTGGGTTACGGGAGGTCAGGGCCATCTGTATCAGAGGTGGGGACTGGGTGATAGGAGGAAAGGGCCAGGACTAGAGCAGTGGTACTTTTGTCAATCGTAGTCCTAATAGTACGGTTAAGGGTTTTCAATAAACATGGTAACAGGCAAGGAAGAACACAAAATATGACAGAGAATACCAGGAAAATTATGGTGAGGGCTTTAAAGAGTCCCGGTTTAGAGGCCCAATCAGTCAGTGAGTTGAGTCCAAACATATCAGCAGAAAAACCCTTCCAAGTCTGGACAGGAACGTGAGCTAATCTGGTAATTTTATCTATGACCTCTTCAACCACGAATCCTTCATCATCCAGTTGTAGACAGCAGTTGGAGAGATTGAATTTGCCACATACCCCTCCTTCAGCGGCCAATAGATAGTCTAAGGCCAGTCGGTTCTGATAGATGGCGGTACGCATCATAGTGTTCGCTTTGGCCAGGGCTCCCAGGGCCCTAGCTGTTTCATTGGTGATAACTTCTAAAACCGCCTGCAGTCGTATGAGGCGGTTAAGCATGTAGATTGGGGTCCGGTACCCAAACATACCATCATCAGCCCAAGTAGCAGGACCGTAGACAGCAATGATGCGCTCCGGGGGCCAAGTGTCTTCCCATTTACCAATCTCCAGGCTTCTTTCAGAACGGGCCCGTTGATCGAATACTGGGACAGCCAGATGTTCTCCTTCGGATAACAGGAGGAGGAAGAAGGCTGGTTTGATAGTGCCCAGAACACAAGTGCCAGTCCAATTTGAGGGTAGAGTGGGGTATGCCGTTCTCCCACAGATCCAGTAGTATCCTTCCGGTGCAGCCCAAGGGGCAGAAGCAGGCAGGTTGAGGTAGACATTTAATGTGGTAGCATTGCCAGTAGTATTCCATCGTCTGGGTATTTTTAACTTAGGATCTCCGGTCCAATAAGTCCAACCGGGCTGAGAGGTGCTGTTTTTAGTCCATAAGGATTGGCACTGCAGGTGTCCAACACGAGTGGTAAAGGATGGTCCGAGACGCTGTATGCAGTGTTTTGCCAGAATGGAGTTTTTCAGAGGCCAGTTGGGTGCCCCTGCAGACATAACAGTTTGTCAGATTTAAGGTGGCTCCTATGGTTTCAGCGAACTGTATGAAAAGGTTGCGGGTGGTGGCAGAGGGCATAAAGTCTTGTTGGTCTAGTTTCATATGTTCATAAAAGTCAGGAAACACAATGCTGTGTTGTTCAGGGATCCGGTGTCTCTCAACGAGTTTGATGTGTAAGACAGTACCAGGGTCTGTGCCCTTACCGTATATCTGTAGGCCCACAAGATAGCGAGCTTTCCGGAGGCTATCATCGAGGTTCCATTTAAACGGCTGTAGGATAGTGAAGTTAAGTGGATTACAGTTCTGGAGGCCACAGTCAGAGGTAGTCACCCCTTTGGATAATATGGCTCGGGTGGTAGGCAGTCGGGTCATACCCCAAGTAGCCCAGGATACACATCTCCAGTAGTTACAGTAGTAGTGTTCGGAAGACCCTTCACAGTGGGACGGCTTCTGTCCCGCCAGGCACATGTATTTATCGTTGTGCATATATTCCCTCCTCCATGCTAGGGCACCACAACATCCAAGGAAGGTGGGGTTCTGGTCCATGGCATAGCAAGCATCAAAGAGGACTGAGGCCGGGACATAGGGATTAGTGACCAGGGTTTGTTGAATCAGGGGGCCCTGATCCCAGACTGACCTGACCTCTATCCAAGTATCCCTATTAGTTGCTTTGGGGTCAAAACAGATCTGTGAGTCTCCATTATTACATATAGAATATTCAACCTTGTTATATATACATACAGGGGTCACTAGTTGACCCTTACACTCATAATTAGTTTGAAATCTAATAACATTTTCCGTTTTGCCCCCATTGTCCACTAGTGCCACACAAGGGGCACACCCGGGTGTGGGAGGGGTAGGGGACATGGACAATGTTGGCAAGACGTAAATCACAAGCAGTAAATATACAACAGAGTTCATATTAAATATCTTGTCAGATCTCCGGATCAGACGTGCGTGATTACTCTTCCAGAGTGTGGGGCAGAAATGACCCAGTTCTGTAATTTCATAATGGTCTTTCCTAGCTGCTTTATCTCTGCGTCTGTGATAGCGTTCCCTATCTGTTCAAGAGACTCAGGGTCTGGACTGACTATCGGCGGGGGTCGGTCATACATGAGCTCAAATGGGGACAACTGATTGCGTTTACCTGGGGTACAGCGGATGCGAAATAGAACAGAAGGGATCAGTTTGGACCATGGCAGGCGGCTTTCTTCTGCCGCTTTGCCGAGGAGGGTTTTAATAGTTCTATTGATGCGTTCAACTTGGCCAGAGCTCTGGGGGTGATAGGCCGCATGTAATTTCCAGGTGATTTGCAGAGCCCGAGAGGCGGGGCCATTATCGCTGCCAATCACTAGGGGCAGGCCATAGCGAGGGATGATGTCATGGAGTAAAACCTTTACTATTTCCCTACTTTTCTCTGTGCACACTGGGTAGGCCTCTGGCCACCCAGTGTGGGAATCAATGAAAACCAGGAGGTAACGGAACCCATGGGAGGGGGGCAAGTGGGTAAAATCTGTAGAGAGGACTTGCATGGGATGTGAACCGATAGGCTGGTGGCCAGGAACGGGGGGTCTGACAGAAGAGGGGTTGTGTCGGAGGCAAATGACACAGCGGAGCAGAACATGGGAGATGAGTTGAGAGAGATTCGGGATATAGAAATTCTGTCGGAGAAGGGTGCGGAGGGCTGGGTTACCGGCATGAGAAAAATCGTGTGCACGTTGGACAACAGTGAGGGCCAGGAGTTGTGGAACATACAGGAGGGGGGTGGATGTGTGGGAGGAAGGTATAGTAATCCATCCAGATGGGAGGGTGCAATGGCCAGATTGCTGCGTGGCCCACTTGCGCTCGGGGTCAGTGTACTGGGGGGAAAGGGAATGAAGGAAAGGTTGAGGGGAGGAAAGGGATAACAGAAGAGGGGGTGTGGGCGGACCTTGGAGGGCCGCCTGGCGAGCCGAGCGGTCAGCCAAGGCATTACCGCGGCTGATGAAATCACGGAGGCGACGGTGGGCCCGGCAGTGCATGATAGAAACTTTGGAGGGTAGCAGGATAGCATCTAAAAGGTCCAGGATGAGTTGGTGGTGTTGGATAAGGGATCCAGAGGAGGTGAGGAAGGAACGCTGGCGCCAGAGGGTAGCGTGGGCGTGAACAGCTAGAAAGGCAATTTAGATAGGAAAAAAACAAAAATGCAAAAAGGGAGAGAAAAATCTCCAAAAATGGCCAATGGTATAGTTGGTTTCCCTGGGGTACCCCACAAACCAAACAGATAGACAACACAAAGATTACAGGGCATAAACAAACATAGAAAACAGAAAAGGCGTGGAACTTTTCTTCCAGCTGGCAAGGATTCAGAGCTGAACTTAGATCTGCAGAGAAATGCACAGTTATACAAAAACAAACGTCCATCATAGCACGAATCATAATTGTGTGCACACAGTGGCAAAGTAAAGTGCGATATAACACATGGCATAATAATCACATAATCATGAAAGGCATCTATTAATGGTTACTGGAACATCCGAAAGAGAAAACGTAAGAATGTGATCACTCTGGCTTGGTGCCCTGCCAATTACATTCATAAGGCAGACAGGGACGCAACTGCTAGGGTGTGCTTCAATCTTGAAAAATAAGCAAAACTTACTAGGTACAGTGTACAATGTTAAATATAGAGGTATTCTGAAGTATGGCAATGTCAATTCAAAGGGGAAAAAAAAGAAACATGTTAAATGTTAAGTGCAAGGTCATTTCAAGGTTACTGAAAGCAGAACATTGTCCTCCTTCTCTGGGTAGAAAAAGACTCATTGTAACAGGTCCAGAACAGCTCTGTATGTCTGACTGCGAAGACAAAGAAGAGACATTTTAACGTGACACCACCCCTGAGGTCACTTAGCCATGTTCCCTGCAGGCAGACCTGGAACCCTTGTCTGCCACCTGGGTCCCGCTACACTCTGAGGAGTGGGCACTGCTGCAGACTAGATGTAGCTACTTTAGTCTGCACTGTCCTTACATAATAACTACCCCCTTCCTCTGGAGTTTGAGCTACCAAGTTTATTTGAAAGGTATTTCTGTTTCCAATTGTATTTAGAATCTGATTGATAACAACACTTTATACAAACATGCATGGGAAGAAAGAATTCATAAAGAACACCAGGATAAAGACACAATACGGGAAAGCAAGGGAGACTGTTAGCACAAAAGAAGTAATCTCAATCCATCCGTTATCAATAAAACTCATTCATAAAGGGAAAAAAAAGTTTACCACATTACACCGCTATTGATTAAGTCCCATTGGCTACCTATTAGCCACCGAATTACTTTTAAGATATTATTCTTGGTTTTTAAAGTTCTAGCTTTCAATGAGCCTCAATTGATGTCTAGAATGATCATTCCTTATTATGCTCCTCGTTCTCTACGATCATCATCACAAGACTTATTAACTGTCCCTTCCTTAAAAATTGTGGGTACAAGAAGAAATGACATGTTTTCTGTTACAGCGCCACAAACGTGGAATGCACTGCTACTGTACATCAGAAAAGAAAAAGATCTTATCTCTTTTATAAAACTCTTAAAAACTTTGTTATTTAACTTTGTACTTGTGTCTTAAAATTGTTTGTCCTCTAAAATGTTTTTGTTTTTTTTTTTTTTAATTGTTCAGCGCTTAGAATGTTTGTATAGGCGATTCATCAAATAATAATAAAACTTGAAACTTGAACTTGAATTATCAAGCCCATGTTTAGCAAATATTTCAATTTTCAGAAAAATATGGATACTTAACCTCTATCATTGTTAGTCTTGTACTTTAAATCCCCCAACACTGGGATACAAAGGCAGGGATGTGCCAAACACAAATCCCACATGTCTGACAAACGGTTGCTCTTTTTTTTTTTTATTACCAGCAGACACACTTTGACAACTGCGAGAACACATAAACTATCTGGCTCAACTTTCTTTAAATTACTCACTGTCTGTAACAAATCCACTGCACGCAACATATATCTAAAATCACAGTCCTTATTCTCGTTCATCAGTGCGAACTCACATTCTTAATTCTGTCTTGATCCACATGCATTTTACCCTGTTAAGCAACTTACACTATCCTGTCTGCAACTTTCGGCAAAACAATCATGCTGGCTTGCTTTACCAACCTTTCCCAGGTTTCCAACCTAAATGCTACTTCCATCTCCCCGGGTAATTTCTCAACATCACCAATTTCTCGTTCTCTGTGTCTTGTCAGGTGTCCCCAGAGCTTTTGTTTTATTAATTTGACAAAAAGTTGATTAAATTCCAAATACTAAGCCTTTGACAACAATAAAAATAAGGATGAAGAAAACAATAAAAAATCTTAGGGTCGCCATAATCGCCAGAAAAGGCAGTTGTAAAATATTTAAGCATGATCTGAAGGGGGTCGGTGGTGCTCTGACCCATATTATACAATCTATATATGCACCCAACAAAAGTTCCAATTTCCAGAAACCAGAATCCTATATACCTCTCTGAGCTTCACAACGGATTAAGAAGTTACTAGACAGAAGAGGTAGAGACAGGATAGAGAAGGAATCAACTTCTCACTTACCAAGACAGGTCCGGTACCGGCACAACAAAACCAGGAGCCAGAAATCTCCACCGATTTGTTCCTTCTCGAGGTGCAATCCGTTGTCTTCGACGAGAAAACCGTTCCTGGTCAACCACCAGGTTAATGCCGGCTATTACGGGTCTCGTAGGAGGCAAGGTTTGAAATCCTCCGAGGGAGACGATCGTGCCAAACAGGCTCAAGTCTGTAGATCAAGTCCCTGTTCGGCTGCGCCAAATGAAGGTACCTTTTAGGATAAGGCCCTCCGTTAGTAGTGCAGAGACTTGAGCCAGAGACTGAAGAGATTTAAAAAGGCTTTTATTAAACAAGCATATATGCTGGACTTCTGGGCAGAACTGGCTGCATAAACAGAAGACCCTGAGGATCTCGGACACAATGGTTATATAGTGTCCTAACCAGTTCAAACCAGTTTAACCAGTTCTGACCAAAAGGTAGGAGCAAAGAGAAAAACAAAACCATAAATCCATCCTATAATCTATACATCTAGGCTAACAGCAACATCCTTTTGCCTCCTGGCCGTGCCTGGTACAAGACAGATACAAAGAACAGGCCTGCATGCATACGTGATTTCTTAGAGCAATAAAATGGTCTTTGTACTAATTATGACCCATTGATCTAAAAGGAATTTCTTCATCTACACTGTGACCCAGCTATGTCAGCTAGCTAGGGATCCTTCACACACAAATAAGCAACCAGCGCTTATACCTAAACAGCTGACTTAATGCCCATATCTCATATTGCAAAATAAGTGTCACTTCAATCACTTCTTGAACCCATTGAGATTGCCTTGCTTTCTGATATACAAAGGTAGGAGATTCCATTCCTGGGGTCCCCTACAGGAAAACATACTCCAACGTGAGGAATTCAATCTCAGGTCCCTTACAGATGGCACAGATAAATCGCCATGATGGACAGAACGCAATTTTGACAAAGGGCCATAAGCATGAATAATACCCACCAGACTTGCAGGAGCCAAACCATTCAGGCCCAAATATACCATCACAAGCAACCTGAAATGTATACGATCTTCTAATTTTAGCCAATTTAGCTTTACATAGTATTCGGTGACATGCTCAGTAGAGAATGACACGGTGACAAAATTCATCACCGTTCCCATCCCCGTGGATAACCGCGGGAAATAATCCCATGTCATTTTCTAGTGTCTATTTCAACCTCAGTCCTTCTACACCAGCATTCTTCAAAGCAAAGCTTGCGGGTCAGTGGTTGTGGCCATTCATACTCTGATTCTTCTGTGAGCCAAGGATAATGAAGCCATTGTGACATCACTGATGTGATTGGCTCTTAAGCACTGGTGAAATGAGGCATTATGACATCACAATATCTGCTCTGGATACCAGAGACTGTCATTCTGTAGTGTCTGTTTCAACCTCAGTCCTTCTACACCAGTATTCTTCAAAGCAAAGCTTGCGGGTCAGTGGTTGTGGCCATTCATACTCTGATTCTTCCCTCTCTCCTTAAAGAATGACATGAAGATGGTTTCCCGCGGTTATCCATGAGGACAGGAACGGTGATGAATTTTGTCACCGTGTCATTCTCTAATGCTCAGTCCTTTCCAAACGGAAAAGGGTTCTAACCACTGAGTTCTGAGTGACCTGTAAAGCGCTCAACATGATAGGACCATTGACTGCAAAATGACCTTGAAAATACCAGGAGACAAATATGGCTGAATTCTATTGAAAAGGCGCAACCTGAAAAAAATTTTTTTATCAATAGATGAGGTGTGTCATGTTACCTGATACAAAAAAAACAGAAGACTTGGTCCAGAGTCTTGAAGAAGAAAGAGGATTGACCCATTTTCCTCTGATAAGCAGGGGATAGGGCCTTAGCTATTGCCAGCCATGACAAAAGGACTCGGGCACTTCCACTTGTTAAGGATATGAGGAAGTCATCAGTGAGAGAGCTCGGGAAAACCAATGCTTTTCCCTGGATATGAGCAAGAAGGATTTGCAGACCAGCAAGAAGGCATAGGCAAATTAAGCACACGCCTAGGGGGTCTACTAACTGTTTAGGAGGCCCCTGATAGAGAATGACACGGGGACAAATTTTTTCCCATCCCTATGGGATCTCATTTCCCCCGACCCGTCCATGCCCCATTCCTGCAAGTTCCGTCCTCATTTGCATAAGCCTCAAGCACTTTAAATCCTAAATAGCAACATTCTAGAGCTCAGATTGTGATGTCTTAATGCCTCATTCCACCAATGCCTAAGCTCCGCCCTCATCTGCACAAGCCTCAAACCCTTTAAAATCACAAGCAGCAACATTCTAGAGTTGAGATTGTGATGTCATAATGCCTCAGTCCACCAATGCCTAAGCTCCGTCCTCATCTGCACAAGCCTCAAACCCTTTAAAATCCTAAGCAGCAACATTCTAGAACTCAGATTGTGATGTCATGATGCCTTATTCCACCAATGCCTAAGCTCCGTCCTCATCTGCACAAGCCTCAAATACTTTAAAATCATGTGCCCAAAGATTGTACAGTTAAGTCAGCGCTTACAGGAATGGGGCAGGGACAGGGACAACACTCACAGGACCGGACAGGGAAATTGAGTTCCTGCGGGGACGGGGAAAAATTTGTCCCCGTGTCATTCTCTAGCCTCTGATTCTTGTCCTAGCAAGTTACCTGCTGGCAGAAAGAAGAATGGGGGTGGAGGGACCAAAGCCACTGTGACACACAACTCTGTCTTTTCTCCCCAACCTGTTTGCATTGTCCTTTAAGTCAACAGAAGCTGACATTTCTGCCTTTTCCTCTGCCAGTTTTCTGTAGCATTCTTACTCATACAGGGCTAGCTGCATGAGAAAGTTAACAAGTATTTATATTATAATGGAGAATCCAATATACCATATTAACTCTAATAATCACCTAGGCTATTATTAGAAACATTGCATTTTCTTAGGGTGGACTATTATTGGAAGCATTTCATTGTTTTTAGGAAGCCTTGCCTGCCCCCAATGCAGCAACTTGCCCCTCCTTGCACCCCACCTAGTGCAGCAAATCTCTCCCTTTCCCCCCCCCCATGTAGCAAATGCCTCCCTCCTTGCCCCCGAGTGTTTAATGGGTGTTGCTGCTGGCTCTGCCTGACTCCAGAAACAGGAAGTTACATCAGAGCTTGATGTAACTCTCTGTTCCTGGGTCAGTTAGAGCCACCAGCAGCATGCACATGCGGCCACTTTTTCAGATCCGGAGAAGCAGTGGACCAGGAGCAGGAGACCAGGTAATCACGTTAACGCATTAAATTTGCGTGTGTGTACTGCAGGAGAGGTGAAGCTTGGGGGGATGGGCAATTATTGGAGGAAATAAACATTGCATGTTAGCCTCAAATTTTAAAGGCTTTTCTGGCCCTGAAAGGGAGGAACGATTGAGAGAATACGTTACTTGTTTGCCTAGGCCACACCAAAGGGTAAATTCTGCTGTTAAGAATTGGATCTACTTTGGATTCTTGCCAGGTTCTTGAGACCTGGATTGGCTACTGTCAAAAGCAGGACAATGGGCTTGAAGGGCGTTTAGACATGAGCCAGTATAGTAATTATATTCTTGTGACGTAGAGAATGACACGGGGACAAATTTTTCCCCTGTCCCCGCAGGAACTCATTTTCCCATCTTGGAGAGTTTTTTTCCTGTCCCTGCCCCACTCCTGCAAGCTCTGTCCTCATCTGCACAAGCTTCAAACACTTTAAAATAATAAGTAGCAACATTCTAGAGCTCAGACTGTGATGTCATAATGCCTCATTCCACCAATGCCTAAGCTCCGTCCTCATCCGCACAAGCCTCAAACACTTTAGAATCCTAAGTAGCAACATTCTAGAGCTCAGATTGTGATGTCATAATGCCTCATTCCACCAATGCCTAAGCTCCGTCCTCATCTGCACAAGCCTCAAACACTTTAAAACCAAAAGTAGCACCATTCTAGAGCTCAGATTGTGATGTCATAATGCCTCATTCCACCAATGCCTAAGCTCCGTCCTCATCTGCACAAGCCTCAAACCCTTTAAAATCATAAGTGTTTGAGGCTTGTGCAGTTAAGGCAGAGCTTACAGGAATGGGGCAGGGACAGGAACAGCGACAAAACTCGCAGGGACAGGACAAGGAAATTGAGTTCCTGCGGGGATGGGAAAAAATTTGTCCCCGTGTCATTCTCTATTGCGACTAGCAGGCCAACCCTTAAAGGATCCCTTGTGGCTATATCTGATCATGTTTTGGATTATTAGATTCTTGATTAGGACTGGCAGCACCCGAGCAGCAGCAGCTAGAATAAGGCTAACGCTTTAAATAAACAATTTCTTATTGTTCCAGCCTGGATTTTGGATTTATCTCGTGCCATTTTGATTTAGTTGTAGCTCAAGACAGATTGCATTCAGGTGCAGTAGAATTTTCCTCCCTGCCCCTGGACGGCTCACAAGCTAAGTTTGTACCTGAGACCATGGTGTGTTAAGTGACCTCCCCAAGAACAGGAGGAGCGACACTCTGTACCTACAGGCAAGTTCAAGTTCACGTTTATTTGATTAATCGCCTATATAAGAAATTCTAAGCGATGTACAGTTAAAACAAATTAAGGGAAGACTAACTGTCAAATTATTAAAAAGTTAAAAAGCGTAGAACAAAATTGTTAACAGCTTATATAAAAAGTAACAAGTTTAAATAAAAACTTATATCTCATTAATAACAAATAAAACAATAGTAACCTGCAATTTAGGGATAAAACTGTACATTTAGTTTTCTGACAGACATGACTAAGAGGAAAGGAGGGAAAAGTTACAATTTTTACTCAAATAGAAGTGAAAAACATGTAATGGAAAAAACAAAAGGATGGGGAAAAGAAGAAAGAAAAATCAAGAGACTAACTAATTAGTTGGAAAATGCGTCGTTGAATAAAAAAGTCTTTAATTGTTTTTTAAAAGAGATAAGATCTTTGTCCTTTCTAATAAATAGAGGCAGAGTGTTCCAGAGTTGGGGGGCTAAAACAGAGAACATATTGTTTCTCCTTGTTCCCACTATTTTTAAAGAGGGAATCGATAATAAATCTTGTTGTGAAGATCGAAGGGGTCGAGTTGAATGATATGGAGTAATCATTCTTGATATGAATTGGGGCGTGTTAAATAACAATACCTTGAAGACTAAAAGAGCTATTTTGAAGGTTATTCGGTGATTAATAGGTAACCAGTGTGACTTAATGAGTAGTGGTGTTACGTGATCGTATTTTTTTGCTTTGTGTATAAGTTTTATGGCAGTGTTTTGGATTATTTGCAGCCTTTTCTTTTCTTTTTGCGGTATATTATAGAGCAAAGAATTACAGTAATCTATTTTGGTGATAATCATGGAATGAACAAGGATATTAACTGATTTTGGTTCTAGGTAAGAAGAAATGGATCTTATCAAACGGAGTTTATAGAAGCAGGATTTAACAGTTTGATTTATGTGGTCATGAAAAGATAAGTTCGAGTCAATAATTACGCCTAAAATTTTCACGGTTGATACAGATTCAATTGGGTTATTGTTTAGGACAAATGGAGATATTTGGCAACATGACAGCACAGTTGGAGGAAGGAGTGGCTCGAGCTACAGCTTCAGCACCCTGAGGTTGTGAGTTCATATCCCACACTGCTCCTTGTGACCCTGGGTAAATCACTTAATCCCCCACCGCACCCCCACCCATTGCCCCAGGTACATTAGACAGATTGTGAGCCCGCCAGGACAGACAGGGAAAAATGCTTGAAGGACCTGTATGTAAACCCCTTTGAGTGTGGCTTTAAACTACAAAAAGGAGGTATACAAGTCCCAATCCCTTTCCCTGATGTCTTAATGCCTGGCAGAAACCCAAAGAGTAGCAACATTCCAGAGCTGAGATTGTGATGTCATAATGCCTCATTCCACCAATGCCCAAGAGCCAACCTCGTCAGTGATGTCACAATGGCTTCATTGTTCTATACTTGGCTCACTGATATTGTATTGGAGGAGAGTGTGGAGCCTCAGCACCCTGGGGTTGTGGGTTCAAATCCCACGCTGCTCCTTGTGACCCCTGGGCAAGTGACTCAATCCTCCATTGCCTCAGGTCCGTTAGATAGATTGTGAGCCCACCGGAACAGAGAGGGAAAATTCTTGAGTACCTGGTTGTAAACCACTTAGATAACTTTGATAGGCGGTATATAAATGCCTACTATAAATAAATCCAGTCCATTTGAGAATTCAATTTAAATGCATCTGTATCACTCTTGTCCCTTTGGACTGGAATGTGTGCGGAGCTCTCAGAGATGAAAACTTTCCTTTCCTTAAGGGCAAAATCAAATCTATCAGAAAACTTAGCCATGCTTTCTCCTACAAACTAACTGTGCTTTGGAATAACTTGCAACTCTCTCACTAATAATAATAAATTTATTCTTTTGTACCGCTATTACCAAAAGTTCTAGGCAGTTTACACCATAAGAAACTGAACAATCAGCGAAATACATTCATACTGTAAAAATAAAATCTTACAAAAAGTTAAAAATATGATTACAATCTTAAAATACCGAGCAAAGTAATAAATTTGTCAGAGAAGACTTGACTAATTTTCGGAACGAACAGTAAGACATGGCTTGATGAATACATTCACCAAGCCAGAATTGTAGTTTACCTGCCTGAAACGCTATGGGGCTCATAATCAAAAGAGAAAAACGTCCAGAAGTCGGCACTTGGATGAACATTGTCCAAATACGTCCAAGTGCCGATAATAAAAACGGGTTTGGACGTATTTCTAAACGACCTAGGCCTTCATATTGCCGCTGAATGACCAAAGCTAAACGGGGCATTTCAGGAAGTGTCGAGGGCGGGAGTTGGGCGGGACGTGGGCCGGTTTAGACTTAGTCGCATAGCATGTATAACCGAAAATTATATAGCCCTGGATCGACGGAACTTGGATGTTGTGACTTAGACCATGTAAAACATGGCCTAAGTCACAAAAACCCACCTAAAGTCACCAGATAAGCACTGCAAACACATAAAACAGACCCCCACACCCTACCACAGTGATCACTGACCCCCCCACCCCCATAAAAATATTAATCACACTTTTAAAATTCAGCCTCCAGACCATCCATCACCTGGCAGCCTGGCATAGGAAAGCCTAGTCGTCCAGCACAGAGGCGGCTTAAGCCATCTTGAGGGTGGGTTAGGGACTCATGGAGAGGAGGACCCATGCCCATAAGCCCCTGTAATCACTACATTGATACTTAAACATGTGCACTCCCCTATACACCCCCAAAACTCTTTTGTACTGGCATATAAGTGGCTCCTGCAGCCATAAGGGCTATTAGGGTGGTAGATAAGTGGGTCTAGGGGATTCTGGAGGTGGTTTTGGGGGCTGTAGTGGTGGAGCTGTAGTGAGGGAGCTGTAGTGGGGAGCTGTACTGAGGAGAAGACATGGCACCCTTTTTGTGAAGTTCACAGTAGAGCCCTATAAGGTACCCCACTATTTAGGTGCCATGTCTGGGTGTTCAGTCCATCACTTTGCATACCCCTCCCATGTCCAACAGGGCTTGTTCTAGGCATTTGTAACTTGGATGAAAAGTTGGACGAAACTGTGGTATAAAGATGGACGATTTAGTGGCTTGGACGATCAGATAGGCAGGACGTATAGTTAGACGATTTTCGAAACAAAAAAAATTTTGGACGTATTTTTCAAAAATGTGTCCTAGGCTGTTTTTTAACTTTGGACGACTTGCGACCTAGACGAAAACGGATATAGAGGTCCCTTTCGATTATGCCCCTCTAAGGTCCTATCAAAGAAGGTCTTCTGTCTGACACCATTTGGCTTAGGATAGGCAAATAAGAAAGAACTTTTTGTATTCCTTGATGGTCTCTATAACTCGAAATGAGGAGACAGATAAATTGGAGACTCTCCTGATATCATCTTAAAACAAATGCAAGAAAATTTAAATAGTACTCTTGCTTCTAGCACTAACCAATGCAATAAACAATAATATGGGCTAATGTGGTCAATAGCTTAGGCCCCTTCTTATCTTTCAGGAAGGCTCTGAAGATAGTCTTTTTTGCCAAACATTTTGGAAATTAATTATTCTACTTTTTCCAAATTAGATTTCTTTTCTTCTGTTCTTTTGTATGACTCTATTCTTAATGTTAACCGAGTCGAGCTCCAATTTGGTTGATGACCCGGTGTATAAAACTAAAGTTTTAGTTTAGTCTAGTTTAAATTCAAATTTGCCTCTTTGTCGACTTATGGCCTCCTCTTGCATTCTTATAACCTTCCATCCACTTTGTTTAATGTCTTATGTTTTACTCCTCTTTGGCAGTGAAGTCGCTTGCACTTCGTCATGCCCCCACTTCCTCTTCATGAAATACACTTCTCCCTCCATATTCGCGGTGTCAGCAACTGTGGTTTCGATTATTCACGGTTTCTAGCTTGCTGGCTCCTCCCCCCCCCCAAATGACATCAGCTTGCATAGAGAAATTACTGATTCCAAACGTTTACAGAGAAAATCGCCGATTCCCGGCACTTTCTTCACCGTGTTTTGCCTCTCTTTCAGGAACAGGGCTCAGTCCTGGGTCCACTCCTTTTCAACATATTCATAGGGGATCTGACTCAAGGGCTTCAAGGTAAAATAACACTATTCGCCGATGACGCCAAACTATGTAATATAGTAAGTGAATGCAGTTTACAGAATTATATGGCGCAGGACCTGCTTACATTGGAAAGTTGGTCCTCAACCTGGCAGCTAGGCTTCAATGCTAAGAAATGTAAGGTCATGCACCTCGGAAGCGGAAATCCATGCAGGACGTACTTCTTGAACGGAGAAACTTTAACTAGGACTTCAGCAGAACGAGATTTAGGAGTAATCATCAGTGCAGACATGAAAACTGCCAATCAAGTGGAGAAGGCTTCATCTAAGGCAAGGCAGATATTGGGTTGTATCAATAGAAGTTTCGTCAGCCGAAAGCCTGAAGTCATAATGCCGTTGTACAGGGCCATGGTGAGACCTCATCTGGAGTACTGTGTGCAATTCTGGAGGCCACATTACAGTAAAGATGTGCGCAGAATTGAATCGGTTCAGCGGACGGCCACCAGGGTCTCTCGTACGAAGAGAGACTGAACAAATTGCAGCTCTACACTCTCGAGGAACGTAGGGAGAGGGGAGACATGATCGAAACATTTAAGTACCTCACGGGACGTGTCGAAGTGGAAGATGATATTTTCTTTCTCAAGGGACCCTCGGCCACAAGAGGGCACCCGCTCAAACTCAGGGGCGGAAAATTTCATGGTGACACCAGAAAGTATTTCTTCACAGAGAGAGTGGTTGATCATTGGAACAAGCTTCCAGTGCAGGTGATCGAGGCAGGCAGCGTGCCAGACTTTAAGAATAAATGGGATACCCATGTGGGATCCCTACGAGGGTCAAGATAAGGAAATTGGGTCATTAGGGCATAGACAGGGGGTGGGTAAGCAGAGTGGGCAGACTTGATGGGCTGTAGCCCTTTTCTGCCGTCATCTTCTATGTTTCTATGTTTCTATATGTTATTTGTGGTTTCACCATATTCATGATGGTTTTTAATCGAAAACAGCAAACAACATATGAAAATTTTATTTGCGGTTTTTCTGTATTCGCGGGTCTGTTGATCCCCTATCACAGCGAATACGGAATTATAAGTGTAGTCCTTCTCTCTTTAGATCTTCCTGCGATATTTATTCTTTGCATATGAAGCCCAGCACAGCAGCTCCCTCTAGTGTCTGTACTGTTCAGTTTCTATTGGTGGGAGTGATTCTGAATCTTATCTCATCGGGAACAAGAACAATCGGAACAAAAAAAAAAAAAAAAAGGAGACTCGCATAGTTTGGCTCATTTTAAATATTGAGTGAATCCTCTAAAGCAGTGTTTCTCAACTCGGTCCTTGCCAGTCAGGTTTTCAAAATATTCACAATGAATATGCATGAAAGAAATTTGCATATAATGGAGGCAGTGTATGCAAATTCAATGTAGCTATCCTGAAAACCTGACTGGCAAGGGGGGGGGGACTCCAGGACCGAGTTGAGAAACGCTGCTCTAAAGGAGACAGAGAGGGTGATACAAGATAGACAGTCAAGTAACTCCAAGGCCTACATAAGGCACTAATGGCAAAATTTTCCAGTGGAATGGAATTCCTGAACCGGGAGTTATGGTAGGAGACTCCAAGATGACGGACACAAGAGAAACATTTTCCATTGTAACATACCCCCCACCCTCTCTTTTACAAAACCATAGTGTGGTTTTTAGCGGCGGTCGCGGAGATAACAGCTCCGATGCTCATAGGATTCCTTTTAAAACCAATAGGAGGAAATATTTTTTCACTCAGAGAATAGATAAGCTCTGGAACGCGTTGCCAGAGGATGTGGTAAGAGCTGATAGCGTAGCTGGTTTTAAGAAAGGTTTGGACAAGTTCCTGGAGGAAAAGTCCATAGTCTGTTATTGAGAAAGACATGGGGGAAGCCACTGCTTGCTCTGGATCGGTAGTGTGGAATATTGCTACTCCTTGAGTTTTGGCCAGGTACTAGTGACCTGGATTGGTCACCGTGAGAACGGGCTACTGGGCTTGATGGACCATTGGTTTGACCCAGTAAGGCTAGTCTTATGTTCTTATAATTATATTCCGCATATCACTACAATTCTACCCGGATTACAAATTGTTCAGGTACTCAAGCATTTTTCACTAACTGTCCCGGTGGGCTCACACTCTATCTAATGTACCTGGGGCACTGGGGGATTAAGTGACTTGCCCAGGGTCATAAGGAGCAGTACTGGATTTGAACCCACAACCCCACGGTGCTGGGGCTGTAACTCTAACCACTGCACCGCACCATTCCAAAATCCCCAAATCCAAAATATGCCTGGTCCCAAGGATTTGGGATAAAGGATCTTGTACCTGTAGTTTTAAAAATTCTCTGGTGTCTCTGAAAATTATATTGTGTTATTTTTTTATTTTTATCTATTTATTTTTTTCCATTGTTTTCTTTCTCCTCTCACACTTTCTGTCATTAGGAGATATAGTCCTCATTTTTCTCTGCCTCCACTCCTGTTCCCAAATTCTCTTCTTTCTCCGTCTCATCTGATGGCTCCTGCGGTGCTCTTGAATTTAGCTCCTGCCCTGTGCACAAGATGGGGAGAAACCTGATGATTTTGTTTGTTTTAATGGCCACGTAAATTGTTAAAAACTGCTTCAGCTGCTGCCCTGAGCCTTATTTGGAGATTTTCGGGAGCCTAATGAGTTTTGCAGATGTGAGCTTCATGTTAGATCGCTTCCATCACTCTCTTTCACCAGGTGTCTGGGGCAGGGGAATAGATATTTTGTTTATAATTGGAGGCTGGATGGCTAAGGTAGAGTTAAACAAAGGGACTGCTAATTGAATTACCAGATCTGGAAGCAATTAGATGACCTTCATCTCCGAAGTGAGCAAAGCGCTGGGACTTGTTGAGGGACTAGAGGTGGCGACGGGGGGAACAAAGCGAGAATACTGGCTCTTCTTCTGGGTTATACCATTTAAGATAAGTGCTGCTTTCCCTCTTCACATATAATTTGAGGGTTTATATTTCCAGCAGGGTACCCGACACCATCTTCACTCCTCCCCCATTCCGAAGGGTCTACCTCTGAGGATCTCGCATCATGTGCGGCAGCGGTGGAGATTACCTTGCCAGAGATGTCGCCTGTTCTTGGAGGAAACTCAGGTCCCAGATGATAGCCATCAAAACTGGGGTTGACGGCAGTTAAAGAATAGAATGGGAATGGTGGTTGAAGTGAATTGGGGTGGAGATGGAGAGGGATAGGGATATGATGTATTCCGGAAAGGCATTTAAGACCTGGTGTTAAATGATCATAATAATTACAAGTCAAAGATCTTGATGCTTTTTTGGAGTGTGTTTCTGTTTCTCTCTATGCTTATTTTTATCTCTATTTTGTTTACTTGAATTATTATTTTAATTCTACCTTTAAATTATTTATTCATTACTTGTTGGAATATTTCATTTCTATCTCTGTCTCTGTCTTTTTATTTTTATTTTTCATACTGTTTCTTCAGGTACTTTAGTTAGACTGTGAGCCTTTGGGACAGTTAGGGAATTTCCAAGTATCTATCTTATTTATTTAGTTTTTATTTATTGTATCTTTAATGCATCATTTTTGTAAACCGCTTAGAAACCTCACGGTTATTAGCGGTATAGAAGAATTAAATTAAATAAGAATTGCCACTAGCTGGGTCAGACCAGTGGTCCATCATGCCCAGCAGTCCGCTCACGCGGCGGCCCTGCGGTCAAAGACCAGCACCCTAACCGAGACCAGGACCTTTCAGGTTCTGTTCTTGGGCCTGTTCTTTTTAACATTTCTGTAAGCGATGGAGCTGAAGGGTTGTCAGGTAAGATTTGCCTCTTTGTTGGACGATACCAAAATATGCAATAGAAGTAGACACTCAGGATGGTGTGGGCGACATGAGGAAGGACCTAGTGAAACTTGAAGAATGGTCTGAAATATGGCGACTAAGATTTAAAGCAGGCTGCAAAAACCTGAGGGAGAGGTATCGTTTTAAGGGGTGACATACCTCTGAGCCCCCCCCAAAAAAGCAGGATTTGGGAGTGATTATAAGATGGCCAGGCAGACATCAAAAGGGTGTCCAGGGAGAGGAATGGCGATAGTGCCTCACTGTCCATTTTTGTGAGTAGTGCATCAGCCTAGCGCTGCTAGCAGTCAGCATTTTCGGTTGGCCTAACCAACGTCAGCAAAGGCCTATGGGACATTCTATCAATCTGACTCTGGAATGTTGATGCAGATAGACCCTAAATGCTCCTGCACAGAATTTACATCCATTAAACATCCAGCCAGACTGGATTGTTTATTACATTACATTACATTAGTGACTTCTATTCCGCCTGTACCTTGCAGTTCAAAGCGGATTACATAAGAAGATGGCTGGACATTTCCAGGAGATTACAAAATGGGTTGGATGCATACTAGAGGCTTTGAGGGGTAATTGGGAAAGATAGTAAGAGGGGAGGGAGACATCGGAGAGGTTGCGGGGAAGGGAGGGAGAGCTCTAAAGATAAAGAGTTAAGAGGACTCTAAAGATTTTTTGAATAGCAGAGTTTTGAGATCTTTTCGAAATGATTTAAAGTCTCTTGTTGCTGTCAGCAGGTTGGAGATAGTGGGGTCAAGTTTCGCTGCCTGCGTCGCTAGGAGGGCGTCAAGATGAGCTACTTGAATGGGACAAAGAAGCCAGAGACTTCTCCAATCTCCCACGCCTGGTTTTTCATTATTCTATATTATATTTTGATGATACAGCTTATGAAGTACACACCTGCAGATGTGGTTCTGTAGTTTTTTTTGTTACACAAAATAGGTGAGGTAGGTAGGATGGGACAGGCGTAGTTGATTAAAATTTGAAGCCAGGATGTGGACCTGAAATAATATGGAAATTATAAGAGGTCCTATGATCTGATTACCTACAGTTATGATACGCCTGTCTCCTACCACAAGGAAATCTGTGGTTTAGAAAAAGATAGTAGCTTATTTTGTTTTATATGAGAATAGCTAATATTGAAGACAGACATACTTAAGCTAGCCTGTGGTAGGCCTTTTTATATATTCTTCAAGTCTGTTGGAAACATTCATATCAGACCCAACTTGCTCTATGCTATATGGCATTCTGGGTAGGCTGATTATACAATCAGGAAGTCCTCTTCTTCTTGGTCTTCTTCTGAGTCTTGCAAGGGCTGAGGATGGCTAGGAGAAAATAAACTCCACAAAAGGTCAACTCACTTACTCGTGCCACTTACATGAAGGAAAAGACCTCAGAACACCATACCATAGAACATATGGAGGGACATAATCGAAAGGGACGTCTAAGTCCGTTTTCGTCTAAGTCGCAAGTTGTCCAAAGTAAAAAAACAGCCTAGGACACATTTTTGAAAAATACATCCAAAATTTTTTTTCTTTCGAAAATCGTCTAATTATACGTCCTGCCGATCTGATCGTCCAAACCGCTAAATCGTCCATCTTTATACCACATTTTCATCCAACTTTTCGTCCAAGTCCAAAATGCCTAGAACAAGCCCTGTTGGACGTGAGATGGGTCTGCAAAGTGATGGATTGAACACCCAGACATGGCACCTAAATAGTGGGGTACCTTACAGGGCACTGCTGTGAACTTCACAAAAAGGGTGCCATGTCTTCTCCTCACTACAGCTCCCTTATAGATCATGGTGAGCCCCCCAAACCACTTCCAGAATCCCCTAGACCAGTGGTCTCAAACTCAAACCCTTTGCAGGGCCACATTTGGTTTTGTAGGTACTCAGAAAAAATAGTTAATGTCTTATTAAAGAAATGACAATTTTGCATGAGGTTAAACTCTTTATAGTTTATAAATCTTTCTTTTTGGCTAAGTCGTAATAATAATATTGTAATTTATAGCTAAAGAGACATATGATCAAAAAACTGTTTTATTTTACTTTTGTGATGATGATAAAACATACCGAGGGCCTCAAAATAGTACCTGGCGGGCCGCATGTGGCCCCCAGGCCGCGTGTTTGAGACCACTGCCCTAGACCCATTTATCTGCCACCCTAATAGCCCTTATGGCTGCAGGAGCCACTTATATGCCAGTACAAAAGGGTTTTGGGGGTGAATAGGGGAGTGCACATGTTTCAATATCAATGCAGTGATTACAGGGGCTTATGGGCATGGGTCTTCCTATCCATGGATCCCTAACCTGCCCCCAAGATGGCTTAAGACGCCTCTGTGCAGCACAGCTAGGCTTTCCTATGCCAGGCTGCCAGGTGATGATGTTCTGGAGGCACAATTTTCAAGTTGTGATTAATATTTTTATAGGTGTGTAGGGATGGGGTGGGGGGATTGGTGATCACTGGGGTAGTGTGTGGGGGTCTGTATTATGTGTTTGCAGTGCTTATTTGGGCTGTATAACTTTCGGTTTTACATGTAGTACGACTAAGTCTAAGCTGGCCCATGTCCCGCCCAACTCCCGCCCTCGACACGCCTCCTGAAATGCCCCGTTTAACTATGGTCGTTCAGCGGCACTGTGAAGACCTAGGTCATTTAGAAATACGTCCAAAACCCAGTTTTATTATCGGCACTTGGCCGTCTTTCGTTTATGATCGTCCAAGTGCCGACTTAGGCCACTTTTTGGACGTTTTTCATAAGAAGTTGTCTCCACCGGGTCAGACCAGAGGTCCATCCTGCCCAGCGGTCCGCTCCGCGGCGGCCCATCAGGTCCGCGACCTGTGAAGTGGTTTCTGACCACTTCTATAACCTACCTCCAGTTCTATCTGTACCCCTCTATCCCCTTATCCTCCAGGAACCTATCCAAACCTTCCTTGAACCCCTGTACAGAGTTCTGGCTTATCACCTCCTCCGGAAGCTTGTTCCATGTGTCCACCACCCTCTGGGTAAAAAAGAACTTCCTAGCATTCGTTCTAAACCTGTCCCCTTTCAATTTCTCCGAGTGACCCCTAGTGCTTGTGGCTCCCCACAGTTTGAAGAATCTGTTCTTATTCACTTTCTCTATGCCCTTTAGGATTTTGAAGGTTTCTATCATGTCCCCTCTAAGTCTCCTCTTCTCCAGAGAGAACAGCCCCAGCGTTTTTAACCTGTCAGCATATGAGAAATTTTCCATACCTTTTATCAGTTTAGTCGCCCTCCTCTGCACTCCCTTGAGTACCGCCATGTCCTTTTTGAGGTACGGCGACCAGTATTGAACACAGTACTCCAGGTGCGGGCGCACCATTGCGCGATACAGCGGCATGATGATTTCCTTCGTCCTGGTTGTGATACCCTTTTTGATGATGCCCAGCATTCTGTTTGCTTTCTTTGAGGTTGTTGCACACTGCGCCGATGGTTTCAGTGATGTGTCGACCATCACCCCCAGATCCCTTTCAAGGTTACTCACCCCTAGCCGTGTTCCCCCCATTTTGTAGCTGAACATCGGGTTCTTTTTCCCTACATGCATGACCTTGCATTTCTCTACGTTAAAACTCATTTGCCACTTTTTTGCCCATTCTTCCAGTCTCCTTAGGTCCCTTTGCAGGTTTTCACAGTCTTCCGTGTTCCTAACCCTGCTGCAGAGTTTGGTGTCATCAGCAAATTTGATAACCTCACATTTTGTCCCCGTCTCCAGATCGTCAATAAATATATTGAACAATAGAGGTCCCAGCACCGACCCCTGCGGAACTCCGCTCGTGACCCATTGCCAGTCTGAGTATTGGCCCTTTACTCCAACCCTCTGTTTCCTGCCTGCCAACCAGTGTTTGATCCATCGGTAGATATCCCCTTGCACCCCGTGGTTCCACAGCTTTTTTAGTAGCCGTTCGTGAGGTACCTTGTCGAAGGCTTTTTGGAAGTCAAGGTAAATGATGTCTATAGATTCCCCCTTATCCATTTGGCTGTTTATTCCCTCGAAGAAGTACAGCAAGTTCGTGAGGCACGACCTTCCCTTGCAGAAGCCATGCTGGCTCGCCTTCAGTTGTCCATTGTTTTCTATGTGTTCGCTGATTGTGTCCTTTACCATTGCTTCCATCATCTTTCCCGGAACCGAAGTCAAGCTCACAGGCCTGTAGTTTCCAGGGTCACCCCTTGATCCCTTCTTAAAGATGGGCGTGACATTTGCTATTTTCCAGTCCTCTGGGATCTCCCCAGTTTTTAGGGAGAGGTTACATATTTGGTGAAGTGTCTCTGCTATTTCATTTCTCAGTTCTTTTAGTACCCTTGGGTGGATGCCGTCCGGGCCCGGTGATTTGTCGCTCTTCAGTCTATCTATCTGTCTGAGGACATCCTCTTTGCTTACCTCTAGTTGTACCAGCCTTTCGTAGTGTTCTCCGTTTATAATCACCTCGGGTTCTGGGATATTGGATGTGTCCTCTCTGGTGAAGACTGACGAGAAGAATTTGTTTAACCTGTCAGCTATCTCTTTTTCCTCCTTTATCGCTCCTTTCCTGTCTCTGTCGTCCAGTGGTCCCACTTCCTCTCTGGCTGATTGTTTCCCTTTCACATACCTGAAGAAGGGTTTGAAGATTCTTGCTTCTCCTGCCAGTCTTTCCTCATATTCTCTCTTTGCTTTCCTGACCTCTCGATGGCATTCTTTCTGGTGTTTTTTGTGCTCTTCCTGGTTTTCCTTTGTTGGCTCCTTTTTCCATTTCTTGAAGGATGATTTCTTGTCGCTTATCGCCTTATTAACTGCAGTTGTTATCCATGCTGGGTTTCTAGTTCGATTTTTTTTGCACCCTTTCCTGAACCTTGGGACGCACAGGTCTTGTGCCTCGAGCACTGTGCCTTTAAGCAGTGTCCAGGCTTCCTTTACGGTCTTCATCTTCCCTGAGCTGATGCTGAGCTTTTTTTCTACCATTTTCCTCATGTCTTTGTAGTTTCCTTTTCTGAAATTGAGTGCTGTCGTTGTGGTTCTTTTCACCTTTGATGTTCCCATGTTTAATTTGTACTGGATCATGTTGTGATCGCTGTTCCCTAACGGTGCTAGTACCACCACTTCCTTTGCGGGCCCCTCTAGCCCGTTGAGAATTAGGTCTAGAGTGGCATCCCCTCGCGTTGGTTCTGTGACCAGCTGCTCCATGAAACAGTCCCTTATCACCTCTAGGAATTTAGTTTCTCTCGTGCAATTTGAGTACCCAATATCCCAGTCTATTCCCGGATAGTTGAAATCCCCCATAACCACCACCCTTCCACTTTTGCACACCTGCCTCAGTTCGGCCTCCAGGTCCAGGTCGTTTGCTTCTGGCTGTCCTGGTGGGCGATAGTAAAGTCCCAATTTGATGTCAGCTCCTTCCCCTCCTGTTAGCTTAACCCATAGTGACTCCAGACTGTCTGCCCTTATTCTTGTTTCTGTTCTGGATGAAGGAATGTAGTCCTTTATATACAGTGCTATTCCTCCCCCCTTCTTGTGCGCCCTGTCCCTCCTTTTTCGATTATGAGCCAGTGTGGGTCAGTGTGAGTATAGGTTTACTGCAAATGTATTCAAGAAAATATTGAAACTGGTCAAGTTTTGACAGAGTTATGCAGAAAACAAGTTTTGTATAGTTTGGGGTGTTTTTGTTTTGTTTTTTTTAAACACAGTATATACAGTTGGCTCCAGTATTTAGACAGAATATACAATAGGCTACAGTTAAATATAGGATAAGTTTCTAGAGTTACAATAGCTGCTAATGACAATGGAATGTAAATGTCTATTTACTGTTGATACATTGTAGACTGTTACACAATGGGCCTCTGCCATCAACTCCCACCGGTCAACACTTCTCTTCCTCTTTATGCTGTGATTGTCTCCTTTCAATTCATCCTGTTTTTCCAATGAACATTGAAAGCTCAGTCACTTCCTGAAACAGTCATTATAATTAATCTTTTGCTCCACTTGTGCTGCCTCTGTTAAGGTAAGGTGCTGCCAACTGAATCCAGGCTTGCAGGTCAGGGTCGATCCAGTCCTGGGATTACCCCAGTGCATGCTGGGGCTTGTAGTTATTTTTCTTAAGGCATGAAATGGGGAAATCATAACGTCCTCTAGAGTTGGCAGTCCCTTTCACCATCCAGAGCAGACTCCTGTGAACGTATAGGGTTACCAAATGGCCCCAGAAAATGGAGGACAGATTGAAATATCCGGGTTTTACTTCCATTGCTTTCAATCCAATTAGACTTTTCAGAGTGTCCCTGAATTTGATTCTCTTTCTAATGCGTTCGGAAAATTCTGCATTGTTGAAAACAAATGTCAGTCCAAAATATGCGGAAAACAATGCGTTGACCTTTTCATGTGCAGGAGTAAAATTGTGGAACACCCTTGTTGGCCAAATTCGGAAATGCAGTGATAGGAGTTCATTCAGAAAACTGTTAAAAAATTTAAGGATGTGTGGAGGCCATTAATAGAATATTGCAATAATTAGAAATTATTTTCCCTGAATAAAAATTTTAAGACAGTAGGGGGGGTGGGGGGAGGAAATTCTGTTTTGATTATTGATAAATAATATTTATGTACATAATTGGTTTGGGGGGGATATTATTTTTATTATGAGGAATATTTGGAAGATTTCAAGTGTATTTGAAAGTTTAATTGATGTATGTTATTATTATACTTGATTTTAAGTTTTGAAATGAATAAAGTTTTTTTAAAAAAAGAAAACTGTTAAAAACACAACCATAGGTTGATGCATTTCTTTGAATATTGATTTTTCTTTTTAATTGTTGTAAGAATTAACTCTGTTTCTACTTGTCCTGATTTGTTTTAACATTTTGATATAAAACGGTATAGAAAATTTTTAAATAAAATAATGTGGATAGTCATGACGTACTATCCCACCTACCAACCCCCACCTACCAACCCAGCCTACACTCCCATCTTGTGCAATTATGGGTGGGAAGGGAAGCACTGGTCCTGGGCATAGAGACATACTAGATAACGGTAGGTACCCCAAGATTTTATTAGGTGTGTGTGTGTGTGTGTGGGGGGGGGGGGGTTACAGCAGAACACAGGATATAAATGGTAATGACTGGACTGAAGCTTCATTGTGCAAAATCTCATCAATAATAATAAAAGGCTAAGCACGCACGCGCTTTTCAAGGAGCGTGATTCCTGGTGGCGTGAGGTGTGCCTCCATGCCTAATTCGATTTTCGAACACGGAGGCAGGCCAGAACACGGAGACACTCCCCCCTTGCCTCACTCACTGCTAGAGTCTGCCGCTGATTCGGAGGGGGAGGGGGGGGCACAGGCGCACCTGCCAGGATCTTCTCACCCTCCTCACCTGCCCGCCACGGCTCCTCTCTCGATCCGCACCAGGCGGGGATCGAGAGAGGAGCTGTGGCGTCGGCTTTCAAGTGAAACATGGGCGGGCGGACGGCCTGCAGACAGGAGGCTGCCTAAGCCGGAAACGAAGCTTCCTGGGGGGAGGGGACGGCACGGCAAGCGATGGCAAGGAGGGAGTGGGAGCAGGCTGCAGAGGCTGTTGGTACCTGCAGGCCGCGGCGGCTTTAGGCAGATGTCGGTGGAGGTAAGGGTTGCTGCTGGACATGGGAAGAGGTGCTGATGGACCGGGGGGAGGGGGGCAAAAAAAAGGAAGGGAGGCCTACTGCTGGACAGGGGGAACAGAAAAGAGGTACTGCTGGACAGGGGAAGAGGTGCTGATGGACGGGGGGGGGGCAAAAAAAAGGAAGGGAGGCCTACTGCTGGACAGGGGAAGCAGGAAAGAGGTGCTGCTGGACAGGGGGGGAGTTAAAACAAAGGGAGAAGGGCTGCTGCTGGATAAGGGGACCAGTGAAGGGGTGGTGGTGGACACAGGGGAAGAAAAAGGAAGGGAGAATGGACAGGGGGAGCAGGCAAGGGGTGGTGGTGGACAGCCGAGGAAAAGAAAGACAGAAATAAATAAGGCTAAGGAGAGAGAGGCTAAGGAGAGAGAGAGAGAAAGAAAGAAATACACACACACACACACACACACATATTCTAGCACCCGTTAATGTAACGGGCTTAAAGACTAGTAATAAATATAATCATTAATATATAGGGTTGCCAACTAGCTTCATATCCATCCAACCGGATTGATTGAGTCCAGGGTTTACCCCATAGGCGTTGGCACAGGGGAGGCCATGGCCTCCCCAAAATTGGCGATCGCTGGTTGGTGCCTGTCCTCCCACCTGTTTCCTGACGTCAGCCGCTGCGCAGCACCGATGAGCGGGCCTGCCCCGGAACCCTTCATTTTATTTCCAGGGGCACGCCTGCTCGTTGATGCACGTGGAGGCTGCCTCAAAGATTTAAAGTACAATGCCAGGAAGAGGTAGGGGGTGAAGACAGAAGCTGGTGACGAGCCGAGCCGCAGGATTCCGTTGGGGCTAGGGCGGAACTCCCGGGCCCCCCAAACCAAACAGCATAACACTGCCTATGGCTTACCCCATTGCAGTTCTGATTTCTCCATTGCATTCCCTAAGAAAACACGTCTACAGGCCCCTGCAAATAACTGGGTAAACCCAGGCCTGGATCAATGCTATTGGCTGAACATGGGACCTATTGGCAACCCTAGTAATATACCATAGAGAAGTGGATTAATGCATAGGCAAATTAGGCATGTGCTCAGTATTTAGGCTAGGATTGCCCACTCTTTGGATTTTTTCAGGATTCTGCAAATTTGCAAACTACCTTTCTCAAAGCTAGAAGGATGACTAAGTGTGGGATATTTTTCAGAGTTTTGTTCACTACAGCTCTCCAAAGTTTACCCCTTCCAGGAGCAGGTGTGAAGTTGTTACTCGTGACGGTGAACAACTAGAGGTACGGGGAAGGGAAGGGTTTGCGTGCATGGCAGGGGGGATCAGGGAAGGAGCAGGGGCCGGAGACGAGGGTGGAAGAGGGGCGCCTCTCACCCTCGCTATGCCATTGCTTGGCAGCTCTGCAGCTCTAACCATTAAGTGTCTCCATTGAAAGCAAGTAATCCCCACGCTCATTCACAAACTGTTACGCCATCATACCCACAGCTAAGCTATGCACTTTTCTCTGCTGCATTTGGAGAGGTGAAATGATGGCTGGGGATGTTGACCCAGAAGAAGGAGCACGAGAGCTGGTCTCAAAGGGCGGAGTTTAACACGGGGCTGGGAGGCCCTGGGGTTGTATTCAGGCAAGGTAGGAAGGGGGGGGGATGAGAACCGTTAGAAGGAGAAGTGTATCGAAGAAGGGGAGGGGTTCGCGCCAAAAGAAGAGGCAGGGGTAGGGTAGTGTAGAAAAAGGGGGCGTTTCTGCAGAGGGTTTTTAGATACGAGCCTTGGAGGACTAAGTTCGTTGCAGGTCCTCCAAGGCAGAATTTGCCCACCCTCCCTCCCTTTAATGAGATTGAGTGGCATGGGAGGCGGGTCTCCCGAGCTACTGGGTGCTGGGGCTCATCCGGCGATGAGCGGTGGGCCGGCTGGGAGCCGTGCCTTGGGATCAGGTGACCCGGGTTAAAGGGGCATGAGGTCATGCCACCCCTCAGACGCTTGCTGTTGGTGGCGGGGTCGGGGGCAAAGGTACTGTTTACACAGGGTAGCTCGGGAGGAGCTTGCTGAGGTTGATTGTTAATTGAGGTTCAATATGTTAATGATGTTAATTTATGCAAGTTAATTTATTGGTTAATGTGATTTAATAAAGAGCTGCGGCTATTTACCACAGTAATGTGTTTGGTGTTATTGATGTGGGGTGCAGAGAAAGGAGGGATAATGACAACTGAAGGGACCCAATATAGTGTTAATCTGAAGCTATCTAGAAATCAGTGGCATAGTAAGGGGGTCAGTCCGCCTCGGGCACCGTCTTGGTGGGGGACCGGCCCCTCGCTCTTTCCTGACACCCCCCTTCACCTTCCCTTCCCTCATACCTCTTTAATTTTCCCGGCGTGAGCAGTATTACAAACTTGCTGCCCGCGTCGGTGTCGGCTCTCTCTGACTTCACTTCCAGGTCCCGTGCCTAGGAAGTTATGTCAGAGGGAGAGCCGACATGACGCAGGCAGCACGTTCATGATGCTGCTCGTGCGGGAAGGAGTGAGGGCACGGGAGGGGCACCACTCGCCCTCGTACACCACTACTAGAAATGCTTCTAGAACAATCATAGTTCCCCAGCCCACCTCAGACTCAGCAAGGCTGATAGACTCTCAGGCATCATTGGCAGGACACCCTGCTATGCAGCAAAGCAAACCAGCAACTGGAGCAGCTGAGCCCAGCTGTCCCATGCGAGCAATGATAAGGGTCCAACAACCCCTTTTTATTCTCTGGGGACCAGTGTAAACTAGAGAATGACACAGGCACAAATTTTTCCCCGTCTCCGCAATTTCCCCCTCCCATCCCGGCGGGTTTTGTCCCTGCCCCTGCCCCATTCCTGTAAGCTCTGCCTTAACCGCACAAGCCTTCGAACACTTATGATTTTAAAGCGTTTGAGGCTTGTGCAGATGAAGACGGAGCTTAGGCATTGGTGGAATGAGGCATTATGACATCACAATCTGAGCTCTAGAATGTTGCTACTTAGGATTTTAAAGTGTCTGAGGCTTGTGCAGGTGAGGACGGAGCTTAGGCATTGGTGGAATGAGGCATAATGACATCACAATCTGAGCTCTAGAATGTTGCTACTTAGGATTTTAAAGTGTCTGAGGCTTGTGCAGGTGAGGACGGAGCTTAGGCATTGGTGGAATGAGGCATAATGACATCACAATCTGAGCTCTAGAATGTTGCTACTTAGGATTTTAAAGCGTTTGAGGCTTGTGTAGATGAGGACGGAGCTTAGGCATTGGTGGAATGAGGCATTATGACATCACAATCTGAGCTCTAGAATGTTGCTACTTATGATTTTAAAGGGTTTGAGGCTTCTGCAGATGAGGACAGAGCTTAGGCATTGGTGGAATGAGGCATTATGACATCACAATCTGAGCTCTAGAATGTTGCTACTTAGGATTTTAAAGCGTCTGAGGCTTGTGCAGATGAGGACGGAGCTTAGGCATTGGTGGAATGAGGCATAATGACATCACAATCTGAGCTCTAGAATGTTGCTACTTAGGATTTTAAAGTGTCTGAGGCTTGTGCAGGTGAGGACGGAGCTTAGGCATTGGTGGAATGAGGCATAATGACATCACAATCTGAGCTCTAGAATGTTGCTACTTAGGATTTTAAAGCGTTTGAGGCTTGTGTAGATGAGGACGGAGCTTAGGCATTGGTGGAATGAGGCATTATGACATCACAATCTGAGCTCTAGAATGTTGCTACTTATGATTTTAAAGGGTTTGAGGCTTCTGCAGATGAGGACAGAGCTTAGACATTGGTGGAATGAGGCATTATGACATCACAATCTGAGCTCTAGAATGTTGCTACTTATGATTTTAAAGGGTTTGAGGCTTGTGCAGGTGAGGACGGAGCTTAGGCATTGGTGGAATGAGGCATAATGACATCACAATCTGAGCTCTAGAATGTTGCTACTTAGGATTTTAAAGTGTCTGAGGCTTGTGCAGGTGAGGACGGAGCTTAGGCATTGGTGGAATGAGGCATAATGACATCACAATCTGAGCTCTAGAATGTTGCTACTTATGATTTTCAAGTGTTTGAGGCTTGTGTAGATGAGGACGGAGCTTAGGCATTGGTGGAATGAGGCATTATGACATCACAATCTGAGCTCTAGAATGTTGCTACTTATGATTTTAAAGGGTTTGAGGCTTCTGCAGATGAGGACAGAGCTTAGACATTGGTGGAATGAGGCATTATGACATCACAATCTGAGCTCTAGAATGTTGCTACTTATGATTTTAAAGGGTTTGAGGCTTGTGCAGGTGAGGACGGAGCTTAGGCATTGGTGGAATGAGGCATAATGACATCACAATCTGAGCTCTAGAATGTTGCTACTTAGGATTTTAAAGTGTCTGAGGCTTGTGCAGGTGAGGACGGAGCTTAGGCATTGGTGGAATGAGGCATAATGACATCACAATCTGAGCTCTAGAATGTTGCTACTTATGATTTTCAAGTGTTTGAGGCTTGTGTAGATGAGGACGGAGCTTAGGCATTGGTGGAATGAGGCATAATGACATCACAATCTGAGCTCTAGAATGTTGCTACTTATGATTTTAAAGCGTTTGAGGCTTGTGTAGATGAGGACGGAGCTTAGGCATTGGTGGAATGAGGCATTATGACATCACAATCTGAGCTCTAGAATGTTGCTACTTATGATTTTAAAGGGTTTGAGGCTTGTGCAGATGAGGATGGAGCTTGTAGGAATGGGACAGGGACAGGGAAAGAACTCGAGGGGATGGGATGGGAAAATGAGTTCCAACGGGGATGGGGAAAAATTTGTTCCCGTGTTATTCTCTAGTGTAAATCACTCTGAATTGAACGGTTGTTGCAGTATATAAATACATTTAATGTTTAATGCTTTTATACACTGCTTATAGCCTAAGCGGTTTATATTCAGGTACTCGGGTATTTCTCCTTATCTGTCCTAGTGTGCTCATAATCTAGCTCATCTACAATGCTCTTGGCATGGGTACTCCAACCACCAAAACCGTAGTTGCGACACTTAAAGAAACAACAAGCCAGGCATGTGGGAGGGAGGGTCCACCTGCCCTCCAAGCCCTTGGTGGCAAAGAAAGGCCACTGCAAGGAACGCTGGCGCTTTAAAACCACAAACACCTCCCTTGACAGTAATGGAGGTCTCAATGTGCCCTCTTTAATGGAACTATATGGCAACCCTAGGTAGAAGCAGACTCAGGCTGGATAAATGAGGTGGAAGAAGTAGAAGCAGGTTTCCTTTACTTCTCTTTCCCTTTGCCCGGTAGCATTTTATTTAGGGAGGAACCCAAATGGAATCTGGACTTCTTGACATGGATGGTGCCATCTGAAGACCCCCTGGAATCCCTTGTGCGTATAACTTTTCACTAGGAGAAAAGGCTGAATGTTTTATTGGATTATCAGGTCTGATATTCTTGGAGATTAGAGTGGGTTTTATTTGGTTGGGTAAGCTTTTATGATCAGGATGATCACCTTCCTATTTGACTGCATGAAGATGTAGCTCTGGGTTCTCTAAAGAAAGCTGCGGGATAATATCATTTTGTTTGGCCATGGAATAAAACCAGGACTGGATCAAGGCAGTCACCCTAATACAAGAGTGTCCTGAGCTGGAATCATGCTCTGTGCCTTCTCCTTAACCCACCCTGCTTCACCCACTGCACTGTAGCCATCACAGTAGAGACAATGGGCAGGATGTGATTTTTGTGCCCCCCCCCCCCATCTCCCTTGCACCCTGTGTGGCCACACCACCCACACAGCTCTTGGGACAGCCCTGCCTTAAGATGCAGTCATTTTGGGTTTCCTGTTTTATTCCATGCTCAAAACCAGATCCTAAAGTAGAGTGTCTGTCTTTACCAAAGCAGAACAACTGCTAATAATTTCTTGGAACAACAGGAAGGTTACACTTTGGATGCTCCAGAAGGAACCTATCTGGCTACAACAGAAACTTGAAACCATTCTTGTATTCTGATGTGTCTGGGACACAAGAGCTCCATCTATAACAGTGAGAAAATCCTGTTGCTGGCAGGCTTTAGATGTTCTCACAGAGAGTTTGTAGCAGAAGTCTAAATATGTTGGAACGCATGTACCAAAAAGCAAGCCTAAGGCTCTTTTCTTTTAAATTAGCAGCTCTATCTCACAAAGGATGCTAAACAAGCCAATGTTTCATTGCTTTTTCATTTTTTATTTTTTTTCAGTTAAATGTAAAACAGCTGAGGAGTACATGCATTATCCCGACATTGCTGGTGACCATTGACGGTGAAAGAAAACAAATATGAAATCTTAAGGTGTGTGAATTAATGAAAGTAGTGTTTTTGTTTGGTGTTCAAAGTGAGCCCTGAATGAATGACACAGTGACAAAATTCACCACCATTCCCGTCCCTGCAGATAATCGCGGGAAACAATTCTGTGTCATTCTTTAGTGTCTCTCTCAACCTCAATCCTTCTACACCAGCATTCTTCAGTGCAAGGCTTAAGGGTCACTGGCTGAGCCCATTCAATCTCTGATTCTTATGTGAGCCAAGTATAGGATAATGAACCCATTGTGACATCACTGATGAGGTTGGCTCTTAGGCATTGGTGGAATGAGGCATTATGACATCACAATATTTGCTCTGGATACCAGAGACTGTCATTCTTTAGGGTCTATCTCAACCTCAGTCCTTCTACACCAGCATTCTTCAGTGCAAGGCTTGAGGGTCAGTGGCTGGTCCATTTATACTCTGATTCTTCCCTCTCTCCTTAAAGAATGACATGGAGATGGTTTCCCGTGGGGATGGGAATGGTGAAGAATTTTGTCACCGGGTCATTCTCTACTAAGGAAGGATGGATTTCTTTAGCATTGCCTTAGCCAAACAAAGAATGGCAGTGGATAGAATATACTTCCTTTATTTACTTAATATACTTATTACCTGCTCCATCTGCAGTTCTACAGTAGGTGGGGGGTACAACAAAACCGTACATAAGATATACGTAAAGGGGGGAATTCAATAAATGGTGCCGAAAGTTAGGTGCCAGGATGATCCATGCTATGCTAGGATTCTGTAAAGGGTGCTGTACGCAAAATATTGACCTTTACAGAATACTGCAAGGGGCCGCTGATAAGTTCTCGGCCTAACTAAGAAGAGAATAATGTGGAGCCACGAAGCTTACGAGCTGTCCACACTCTTCGTGACACTTTTCATTTCAACGATGTGACACAAAACGAAAAATGCCAAGAAAAGAGTGGACTAACTCATAGGTTTCGCGGCTCCACCTCATTTTCTTGGCTGGGCTGAGAACTTCTCAGCGGCTCCTCATAGCTCGGTGGCATTTTGGCCCTGATTCTATAAAATGTGCCCAAGGCCAGGTGTCTCGATTAGCACACACAGCTGATATCGGTGCCTAACCTAATTATTAACCTTAATCAGCGCCGTTACGTGAAATTTACAATTAATTTTTAGGCGCCAACCACTGTGCAGGGCAGGAGCAATGTTTTCAATCTCAAGCCTCGCCCCCGTGCCGCTTTCTCAATGGCTGCCGTCAGTTCTTGTGACGACAGTCATTCAGGAAGCGGCGCGGCACAGCTAGGTACGATTCTAAAAATGATTGACACTTGTGCTCCTCGGTGCCTACGAGCTAGGCGACGATTATAGAATCAGGGCCTTTGCGCCGAATTTAGGGTATAAGCATGCACGCCTGCCAAAAGCTGGTATAAATGCTGGCATCCGAGTAATGGCAGGCATGCCTTGCAAATGACTGTATTTTGTAACATTGCACCTAAGTTCAGGGAATGTCCCTGAACACGTCCTTGGCCACACCCCCTTTGAAGTTCTACGCCATGAACATTAGGTGCAGATGTAAGAGTAACTCCTAATTGCTGCCAATTAATGCTAATAATCGGTTGTTATCACCTAATTAGGCAATTAATTTAGGGGTGGATCTGTGCGCATCCAACTTTTGGGTAACTTATACAGAATATGGGTAAAAATAACAAGACAAATAGTAGACATTAGAACTAATAATAATAATAACTTTTTTTTTGTATACCGCAATACCACAAACAGTTCAGAGCGGTTTACAATATAAGAGACTGTACATTTACAGCGAAGATACAATGTGAGGGGATGTACTATGCAGTTGGGAGCAGTTGACAATGCAGGGGACTGTACATATTCAGTATAGGTGTTTATACAGCGAAGAACAATGCAGATTTACAATGCAAGAGACTGTACATATACAGCGGAGATATTTATACAGTGAAAATACAGTGCGAGAGACTTATAGAGCAAGATACTAGGCAGATCACACCACTCTTTGTTTTTATGACTTGAAGTGTCCTGTAGTCCAGATTCGGGATGCGGGAGAACCGGCAGCCTGGCTAGGCAACTTCACCGACAAAGGCAGGCAGGCCTATGGCGCCTTTCGGAAAGAAATCAAGAAATCAATAGATCAATAGATTTATTTCCCAGCCAAATAACCCCTCCCCCCATCCTAAAACCTTTCTCTTTATGCTGATACCACACTTCTTCACAAATGTACTCTGTCCTTCTCTTGACTATTCAGGGTCTTCCTCCCCACCTGTATTCTGTAACTCGCTGACCATCCAGCCCCTTGATGTAAAATGCTTAAGATTACACTGTAACCTATTTGTAACCTGTAAACACTGATTACTCAGTGACTCCTACCTGTTTCTCACCTTGTAATTCGCTGATTGTACAGCTCTCTTTCACTGTAAACCACCTGGAAGTCGCAAGATTATGGCGGTATAGAAAAAATAAAGTTATTATTATTATTCATCTAATTATTATTCTTCTTGTAAGAACATAAGAAGTTGCCTCCGCTGAGGCAGACCAGAAGTCCATCTCGCCCAGCGGTCCGCTCCCGCGGCGGCCCATCAGGCCTATTGCCTGAGCAGTGGTCCCTGACTATTTCTATAACCTACCTCTACTCCTATCCCTATAACCTACCTCTACTTCTATCTGTACCCCTCAATCCCTTTGTCCTCTAGGAACCTATCCAAACCTTCTTTGAAGCCCTGTAGTAAGATTATTCCATTCTTAACACTTCACTTTGTCTCCCTACTTTATTCCCTCATCAAAGAAATAGCCGACATTAATCTACCGGTAGCGTGACTGTGACTACAGGTCTGGACCCTTCACTCCTTCTCATTTGACCCTGGTCTTACTCACTGACGCTGTAATGGTTTTTGCTAATTCAGTTTGTCAAGGATGTTAAAGGTACAAACGCTTTGGCGTAACCTAATCTTGGAAGGGGACTCGGGGGAGCATGCCCTGCTGAGGCCCTCGCATCCAACGGATGACCATGGAGGACAGGAATGCTGTAGAGCTGGACCAGATGGTCTCCTTTGATTGTGCAACTCTCTCATTTACATGTCCTGGAGCTGGTAGAGTTTATTGATGCCCATTGGTAGGTTTACTGTATCAGGCTGTGGTTTTCCAAAAACTGTTCCTTCCATGACTGCTAAAAGGGTGGCAAGTCAAATGTGCACAAGACAAAAGTGCGTGGACAATTGCGCACAGACAACTGAGCGCTACAATTGCGCACAAGACAATTTACGTCATTGTGTTACGCGCATCTGACTATAAACTGTCTTGCTAACACAGTCACGCGCAAGACGTTGATGTAAGGATGTGATTTACGTCGTTGTCATACGTGACTGTGTTTTGCAAATGCATTTTTTAATCACTATGGTTACCTAGCCTCTTGTCTTGCGCTCACTTATCTTGCACTCACTTGTCTTGGTGCTCACTTGTCTTGCGCTCAGATGTCTTTCCGCGTGCATATGTCTTGCGCGCATCTTACTATGAACCTCTAAAAGACTCTCTGACAGGAAACTGCTTTGTAGATTGGGATATTTTTGTTGGATTCTCCCTTCAGCTCTTCTCAGTGGCACAGTAAGGGTAGGAGGCAATTGCCAAAAGTTGTGTCAAATTTTGCTTTATGTCTTTAGTGTTGTCGAATCACTTTCCTTTCAGCGTGGATTTAAGTTTAGGAAACAAGAAGTCAGCAGGGACCAAGTCAGGAGAGTCAGGTGGCTGGGGAAGAACTGTTATCACATTTTTTGCGGTTGTTCTTCTGTCATCAGTCATCAACCGTGGAACAAACTAGGCCGCAATACGATACATCCCAAATTTCTCTGTTAGAATATTGTGGCATGAACCAATGGAGATGTTGCATCCCTCTACCAATTCTCTAACAGCTAATCGCTGATTAGCTTGCACGAGAACTCTCACTTGATCAACATGATGATCATCAGTTGACGTTGATGGTCTTCCCGTTTGCGAATCATCTTTCACTGATTCACAACTACTTTTGAAGCATGAATACCATCCAAAATACCTTCCACGACTCTTTCCATGTTCCCTTTAAGCCACTTTTAACATTTCATAAGTTTATGCAACGGCGTCATACCCAATTCAATACAGAACTCCACGCTGTAGCGCTGATCATTGAGGTCGCACATGATGAAAAATAGCCAATCACGAAGACACACTTTCACGAAAACTGCTGTAGCTTGGAGACAAAAACAGATATCAACAAACGGAAAAAGGAGGCTACTCATGAGATTTCAAGCCGTCTAGCGTGTCTCAAAAGAACTTCCCATTGGCATGCAATTCAAACTGACCTGGAACCTTTTGGACAGACCTCGCACTTGTATATTTGTAGAGATTTTGCCATCATCTCTTAATTAGTTTCCAAAAAAGCAACTGTTATAAAAATTTTAATTGCAGCTCAGTTTTGAACCACCAATGGGTTTATTGCCATTAATTAGGCAAATCTGTAATTTAGAAAAAGAGTTTGGTTGTCTTCTGTCCTAGGAAGGACCACATAGAGAGAGAATGGGAGAGAGAGACAGACAGAGTGAGAGCAAAAGAGAGAGATATGCTACAATCTACCACATCAGAGAAGAGAAAGGGGTATTGCTAAGGAGGGAATATTAACACTCTCCAGATTTAATGGCTCTTTTAAAAAATTATTCGATCATTCTTGATTATTTGAAACTTACAAAACGCAAACATCTGCATTCATCCTGTAAGCTACTAGGAATCTATTAAATTGTGAGGAGTGGAAACTGAACGGCTTGAAAGGAGATCTTCACAGACTATACAGATGCACGAAACCCCAGAAACTTGTATCTTTCCAAAAAATGAACATACTGTGTGTATTACAAGACATGCTGAAGACAGATAAAAAGGTGGATGGGTAGTTTATTGGTACTGTATACAACTAATTGTTTAAAAAGTGCTTAAAGCTGCAAGGAATGATACCATGGAGCATGCTGGCAGGAATTGTTTTAAAAGCACCAAGAGAGGGGGGGGGGGGGGGAAATGCCTCCAGTTTAGATTTCAAAGCAGATTTCAGGCCTGGCCAGGGAGCAGCCACGGCTGCTCTTTAGTTTGTAATTTAAAACAGGGGGATTAATTTTGCCTTTGTGGCTGGACTCCAGAAGACCTGAAGAGACCCCCTACTGCCAGGGAACAGATCCAAGTCAATGACTGGCATTCCATCCCAAGGGAGGAGACTCAGGCCCGGACGATCGTCGCTTAGCGATGGACCTAATTTGCCGATCCGGCCCGCCGCGTGCTTTTCCGTACGTTCGTTCATCTCTGACTTTGCCATGGAAATGACATCATTAGCATTAAAACGAGGTCATTAATGTTAAAACAAGCCCTCCAATCAATGCCCTAACATCGCTAAGTCATCTAGCGACGGCTGCTAAGGGCCCGAAATTACTGACAGTTCTGTCCTATTTTTTCTTTTTCCTTTTTTTTTAATGGCCACAGATGTCCTGTGTGTGTTATACACACACAATATCTGTCTTCATAAAAAAACGTCATGCCATAGTGGTGCCATGCTGTTCTGCTCCCCCTCCCAACAATGCCCCAAAACTAAAAAAGAGGCACAAGGGATGCCCACTTCCTCCCAACCACCTGAACCCCTCAACACTCCCGATCTCCCACCACCACTTCGTGCCACCCAGACCCCATCACATTCCCAACCGTCCCCCCCAAAGATCACAGCCCCTCTGCAAAGATCCTTGGCAAGAGGGATGCCCACTCCCTCCTGCTTCAGTATGTTTTAGTGCATCTGGGCCCACCACCACCACACTTCCCTCCAAAATGAAGGCCCCCCCTTTCTGACCCTTCCCACCAACCCACCAAAGTCCCCAAAAGAAGGCCCTGGCAGGATTGTGGGCTGGGGGAGTCAGGTCAGACTCCCTCAGCTCAAGGATCCCCCCCACTTCACCATAAGTTGTTGTAGGCATCATCATAGAAATCCAGCAGGAGGAATGTGCACTCCCTCCTTCCAGCAGGTCCTGCATAAAGGCAGGCCTTCCCATTCCTAGTGCATCCTGGGATACATTAGGAGGAGCCTAAGGCCCTGATTGGCCTGGATACATAAGGCCCCTCCCATAGGCTCCTAACATTTGGTACACCAATGCAGCTTTGTGCTAATATTCTATAATGACTTAGGCATTCCCAGAAGCCATTATAGAATTAACAATAAGTGTACTCCATTGTAGCGCTTACATCATAGAACTGCACAGGACTGCAAACTGAGAGAGCTGGGGGTGGTTTTTTTTCATGTTTAGGACCAGAAGCGTGGAATAAGCTGAGTTGGCGGTTGGAGCAGAGTTGAGTTGTTATGTCAGGGGTAGGGAACTCTGGTCCTCGAGAGCTGTATTCCAGTCAGGTTTTCAGGATTTCACCAATGAATATGCATTGAAAGCAGTGCATGCAAATAGATCTCATGCATATTCATTGGGGAAATCCTGAAAACCCGACTGGAATACGGTTCTTTAGGACCGGAGTTCCCTACCCCTGTGTTATGTGATCATTGCGGTTTGCTCCAGAAAGAAAAGATTTATGTGTGTGTAATATTACTGCTGTTATGTTTTTACTTTTTATGTCCAATGATTATGTGGAAATTTTAATTACTAAATGAATGTAGTTTTGTTCTTGTAAATTTATTGTGTTATGTTGTGCTCCGCTTTGTGAAAAGCAGATTATAAATAAAAACAAAAAAACCAATTTATATCGCCCTATAGGAATTCAGCATAGTATTTCACCATAATCTTCTGAAGGCATGCCTAGGCAGTCTGGTTTTCAGGATTACCACAATGGATATTCGTGAACAGCAGCATAGTGAGGGAAGGAGGATCCCAGGATGTTGGCACCCAGCAATGCCGCGCTGCATACCCCCCACTCCCACAAACCTCTTCCGTGTCATGCACCTGCTCGTGCCAGCCTTAGTTCTTCCTCTGATGTCACTTCCTGCTCTCGCAACCAGGAAGTGACAACAGAAGGAGAGCTCAGGCTGGCGCCAGCAGGAGCTAGAAGTTGCTGCTGGCTGCCACTGAAGATTTTGAAGAGGTGGGTGGGAGGAGAAGTCTGCCTCCTCCATCTCCCCTCCCTATATCACTTTTCATGAGGTCAATTAACATATGCTGGATTTGCACGTGATAATCTTGAAAACCAGACTGGCTAAGTGTGGCTTCAGGACAGGACTGAGAATCACTGATGTAGAAGGGTGACAGACTCACACTGGTGTCAGGTATTCAAGCCAGGGAAACACATTTGAGCCAGTAAAAGCTATGGACAGTGTAGAATATATTTACACTAGGGCTGGGAGAGCAGGAGAGGATTAGATTCACATTAGAGAATGACATGGTGGCTGTTACCCGTGGCTAACCCGCCAAAACAGTGGGGAAAAAACAATATTCACCGCGGCTACAGGGCAAGGCCATTCACCGCCCCATGGAGCGGTGAATGGCCTTGTCCCCACAGTTAAGGGAGGGAATGTGCGCGGTCACCTATTGCGCTCCCTCCCTCCTTACTAATCGTCTCCGCTGCCGCCGCCCAGTCCAAACGTCTCCCTACTCCCTCCCTGCCCCTGGAAGTTGCATCAGAGATGACCTTTCCGGCAGCCATATGCAACTTCAATGCTCCGGCTGCTTGTAGGAAGGAAATTTAGAAATCAACCGCCACGAAGGTAAGGGGCAGGGAGGTTTGCCAGCACAGTTGTTCGCTGCAAGCAGGAAACACTCCTGCCTTTTAAATTGAGGAGCACATGAGTAGGACTTACTGTTTAGTTTTTTTAGTTGTACCGGGGCCTGTTGTTCGAGGGAGGGGGGGGCACAGTGTGCATGGCGGGGGTGAAAGCGCAGACCTGGATTTTTTACAGGCAGGATCCATGTCTTTTTCCTCGGAGTTTGTTCTTTTGTTTCACAAAGCTTTTCTGTTGCAACAGGCCAACAGATCGGGCAGGAGAGAATCTAGGGAGTAGTTTGGCTCAGGAGACGCTGGCCCGACCACCGTTTGAGGTGGGGGTAGGTCAGCAGGGAACCAAATGGCGCAGGGTGGATTTTGATGAGGAAGAGGAGGAGGAAGGAGCGCAACCCTGGACTCTCTCTTGCTCAAGCTGGGTCCCCTGGGGAACTAGATATGGATTTTGATGAGATACCAGGGTCAGAGGCAGATGGACCTCTCTGGCAGCAGGAGCCATGGCTGCAGGGGGTGTGTGTGAAAGCACCACGAAGGTAAGGGGCAGGGAGGGAGAAAGGGAGGAAAGGTGAGGTGGAGAGGAACAGACGCTGAATGGAAATGGGGGAACAGAGAGTGGGGAGAAGACACTGGAAGGGAAGAAGACAGAGATGCCAGACTATGGGGGGAGTGGAGGGAAGAAGATGGGTGCCAGACCAATTGGGGGGGGGGGGGTTGGAGGGAGAGATGGAAGGGAGAGGCACAGTAATAGAGCAATTGGAAGGTGCAGAGAGAAGGCAGACAGTGGATGGAAGGAATTGAATGAGGAGAAGATGAGGAATGCAGAAACCAGACAACAAAGGTAGAAAAAAAATTTCTATTTATTTATTTTTTTTTGCTTTAGGATAAAGTAGTATATTAGTTGTGTTGATAAAAATTTATAAACAAAGCCCTGCCAGCTGAACTTCTCTTTCTCTAGTTCAGAAGCCAGAACTTTGATTTATAAGGAAGGAAGGAATAAGCTAAATATTGCAGTACTGAGGCTTGTATGGATGCAGGGACGGGCGGTGGCAGGGACGGTGGTCATGGGGACGGGGCAGGGTGTCAGGGACAAATATTTTCCCCGTGTCATTCTCTAATTCACATCAGTATGAGATGCTCAGTACCTAAGATGACCCGTTTCAGAATTTTGAGTTTACACCTGGGGACGTTTACAACGAACTGGCAAGGCTAAAGGTAAACAAGGCCATGGGACCAGACAATTTACACCCAAGAGTGCTCAGAGAATTGAGAGACGTTCTGGCGGAACCGTTTGCAGTGCTCTTCAATCTCTCACTAAGTACGGGGAAAGTTCCGTTAAATTGGAAAACAGCCAACGTCATTCCTCTACATAAAAAGGGTTGCAAGGCTGAGGCTGCAAACTATAGACCGGTAAGCCTCACCTCAATAGTGTGTAAACTCATGGAAACACTAATTAAGTATAAATTAGATACGATCCTGAACGAGGGAAATCTCCGGGATCCCAGCCAACATGGATTCACCAAGGGTAGGTCATGCCAGTCAAATCTAATCAACTTCTTTGACTGGGTAACAAGAAGACTGGACTCAGGAGAGTCCTTGGACGTCGTGTACCTGGACTTCAGCAAAGCGTTCGACAGCGTCCCACACCGCAGGCTGCTGAACAAGATGAAATCGATGGGGTTAGGAGAGACTCTAACTGCATGGGTTAAAGATTGGCTTCATGGCAGACTTCAGAGGGTGGTAGTTAACGGTACCCACTCTAAAATGTCGGAGGTGACTAGCGGAGTGCCACAGGGTTCGGTCCTGGGCCCACTCCTCTTCAACATATTCATTGGGGATCTGACTCAAGGGCTTCAAGGCAAAGTAACCTTATTCGCTGATGACGCCAAACTATGCAATATAGTAAACGGCCATAATCTACAAGATGCTATGGAGCAAGACCTGCGTACTTTAGAAAGTTGGTCCTTGATGTGGCAGCTGGGCTTTAACGCCAAGAAATGTAAGGTCATGCATCTCGGTAACGGAAATCCTTGCAGAACTTACACCCTGAATGGAGAAACTTTAACCAGGACTACGGCAGAACGAGACTTAGGAGTAATCATCAGTGCTGACATGAAGGCAGCCACTCAAGTGGAGAAGGCTTCATCTAAAGCACGGCAGATGATAGGTTGTATCAAGAGAAGCTTCGTCAACAGGAAACCTGAAGTCATGATGCCACTGTACAGAGCCATGGTGAGACCTCATCTGGAGTACTGTGTGCAATTCTGGAGGCCACATTACCGTAAGGATGTGCTCAGAATTGAGTCGGTTCAGCGGATGGCCACCAGGATGGTCTCGGGGCTAAAGGGTCTCCCGTACGAGGAAAGACTGAGCAAATTGCAGCTCTACACTCTTGAAGAGCGTAGGGAGAGGGGAGACATGATTGAGACATTTAAGTACATCACGGGACGGGTCGAGGTGGAAGATGATATCTTTCTTCTCAGGGGACCCTCGACCACAAGAGGACATCCGCTCAAACTCAGGGGAGGGAAGTTTCGTGGAGACGCCAGGAAGTACTTCTTCAAGGAGAGAGTGATCGAGCATTGGAACAAGCTTCCAGTGCAGGTGGTCGAGGCACGCAGCATCCCAGACTTCAAGAACAAATGGGATACCCATGTGGGATCCCTACGAGGTCATGCCAAGGGATAGGGTCACTAGGACTTGAATGAGCGGGTCAGTAGAGCGACAGTATAATTACAATTATACTTAAGGGGTCAGAAGACTTAAGGGGGTGGGTAAATAGTGTGGGCAGACTTGATGGGCTATATGGCCCTTATCTGCCGTCATCTTTCTATGTTTCTAAGAAACAGACCCATGCCAACATCTGTCAGCCATGCAAGACGACTTGTTATAACTCTGGGATCTCATGTTATGTAGGACATGCAGCAATTTTCTGCTCACCTCTGTCCAGCTTCCTCTCCTGCCGTTCTGAAGAAGCCTGTCAATCTTCCTGTGTCTCCCTTTGCACAAACTGCTCTGTCAACAAGTCTGTTCCTTTAACCAGGAATTGAGAAAGAGGACTCTATTGTTTTCTGAAATTGGCCCAATGCACAAAAAATGCATTCATTAAACCAATATATCCTCTTTCTATTGTCCTGTACCTTTCAGTGCACTGGAAGTCTCTTCTGTAAACATTTCGTGTTCCTTTAACAGAGAGTCAATTAAAAGGGCTTCATTGTATTGCTCTATGCTATGTACCTTTTGAGTTTTGTGGACAGAAGCGCGATTGTTTTTACAACCCTATTCCTTTCCCAGGTATACCTACTCCTTTGTGCCTTTTTTTTTCTTTCTTTCTATGCCATACCGAAACAGTGGATAGCGAAATGGGGCAGGCAATGGGACCAGGTGTTGCCTGCTGTCAGTCATTAGCATAGGGTAACGTGCTTCCTCACTTCAAGGCCGCTCTCAGGTAACAGGAGGGGTAAGAACATAAGAATAGCCTTACTGGGTCAAACTAATGGTCCACCAAGCCCAGTAGCCTGTTCTCACGGTGGCCAATCCAGGTCACCAATACCTGGCCAAAACCCAAGGAGTAGCAACATTCCATTCAGAATCCTAAAGAATGGCAAGATTCTGGAATCCCAAAAAGTAACAAAAGATTCCGGAACCCCAAGGAGTAGCAGCATTCCATTCAGAATCCTAAAGAATAACAAGATTCTGGAATCTCAAAGAGTAACAAAAGATTCCGGAACCCCAAGGAGTAGCAACATTCCATTCAGAATCCTAAAGAATAGCAAGATCCTGGAATCCCAAAGAGTAACAAAAGATTCCGGAACCCCAAGGAGTAGCAGCATTCCATTCAGAATCCTAAAGAATGGCAAGATTCTGGAATCCCAAAGAGTAACAGAAGATTCCGGAACCTAAAGGAGTAGCAGTATTCCATTCAGAATCCTAAAGAATAACAAGATTCTGGAATCTCAAAGAGTAACAAAAGATTCCGGAACTCCAAGGAGTAGCAACATTCCATGCTACCGATCCAGGGCAAGCAGTGGCTTCCCCCATGGCTTTGTGTAGGGCCAGACCTATGCCAACAGCAAATGGAATAACTTCATCTCTTCCTTCTTGTCTTGGAGTCTGGGGTCACCACGGCGCAGATGGTTGTACCACATTTAATGGTGCGAAGAGAGGCGGTCCCAAGCTATGAAGTAACTCTGGTGTTAGACAGAGTGAGGAAGCCCACACTGCACAGAGTGAATTATCGTGAATTTCTATGCTTATAATAAGAGCTTCTTTGCATCATTATTTCCCAGGCTTTTCGGCCTTCGATGTAAACCCAGAGATATTGTTTTACTCCCGTTTATGTCTCTGTTCTCGTTCAGTTGTCCATTTCTCACACCTCTCTGCTCTTGGTGGTGCTGTATTGTGCTTCATTACCATCTTTGTCTCTTGATCCTTCATTTCTTCTCCCTTAAAGAATCTCTTCATTAGTCTGTTGTTGCAAACGGGAGTGTCCTGAGCTAGAAAAGTGAAGGCAGATAAAGACCATATGGCCTATCTAGTCTGCCATCCTAAATATGCCTAACCACCCTGGGCAGCACACCTACTGGGACAGACTGATTATTGGGCCAATAGGCAGCATCCAAGAGTCCACCACACTAGAGGGACCACTATCCTTCAGCTCCCATCTAGTTTAATCAATTTGATGCTTACTATGATTGACATGATGATTCGAACAGAAGAAACTCCAAAAAGAGCACTGCCAGAGGAACTTGCAAAAGAAACAGCCCAAAAGCAGTAAAAGTCAATAGGTTCTGAGGGTGGTATCTTGGACAAAAACGTGTGAGCAGGGTAAAACACCCTCAACTAACATGCACCTAAACCCAAAATAATGACAATGAAACGGGATATCCTCGGTGTGGAGGATTAGCGAGGGGAGGAGAACCTCCAGCGCTTAACACACTAAGGCAGAGACGGGAAGCCCCTACCTGCACACCATCACTGGATATCTCGCGTGTGCCTAACACAATTACTGGATAATAGTGCAGTAAATAATAAATAATGCGGTGAATAATAAATGAATCACACAAAAAAATGAGGGCCAAGATACCACTCTAAGAACCCCCCAGCCAACTCCAGAAAAAATTAAACTTAGCTTGAATTGACGAATGGATGATATCCTTCCGATGACAAAACGTCCCAAACGAATTCAAGAGCTTGTCCTTCAGGCTGACATGATGATTTAGCATTTGCTGGGAGTTCTCCACCCCTCCTATTCACCCATGCCTCTTTCCATGGACTATTCTGCATAAGAACTTAAAAACATAAGAATAGCCTTACTGGGTCTGACCAATGGTCCATCAGCCCATTCTCACGGTGGCCAATCCAGGTCTCTAGTACCTGGCCAAAACCCAAACAGTAGCAACATTCCAGCATCTCAAAGAATAGCAAGATTCCAGAACCCCAATGAGAGCTGAGATTGTGATGTCATAATGCCTCATTCCACAGTACCTCAGAGCTAATCTCATCAGTGATGTTACAATGGCTTGATTGTCCTATACTTGGCTCATGTAAGAACATAAGAATAGCCTTACTGGGTCAGACCAATGGTCCATCAAGCCCAGTAGCCCGTTCTCATGGTGGCCAATCTAGGTCACTAGTACCTGGCCAAAACCCAAAGAGTAGCAACATTCCAGCATCTCAAAGAATAGCAAGATTCTGGAACCCCAATGAGAGCAACATTCCAGAGCTGAGATTGTGATGTCATAATGCCTCATTCCACAGTGCCTCAGAGCCAACCTCAGCAGTGATGTCACAATGGCTTGATTGCCCTATATTTGGCTCACATAAGAACATAAGAATAGCCATACTGGGTCAGACCAAAGGTCCATCAAGCCCAGTAGCCTGTTCTCACGGTGGCCAATCCAGGTCACTAGTATCTGGCCAAAACCCAAGGAGTAGCAACATTCCATGCTACTGATCCAGGGCAAGCAGGGGCTTCCCCTATGTCTTAATAACAGACTGTGGACTTTTCCCTCCAGGAACTTGTCCAAACCTTTCTTAAAACCAGCTATGCTATCCGCTCTTACCACCACCTCTGGCAACGCGTTCCAGAGCTTAACTATTCTCTGAGTGAAAAAAATTTCCTCCTATTGGTTTTAAAAGTATTTCCCTGTAACTTCATCGAGTGCCCCCTGGTCTTTGTAATTTTTGACGGAGTGAAAAATCGATCTACTTGTACCCGTTCTACTCCACTCAGGATTTTGTAGACTTCGATCCTATCTCCCCTCAGCCGTCTCATTTCGAAGCTGAAGCGCCCTAACCTTTTTAGTCTTTCCTCGTATGAGAGGAGTTCCATCCCCTGATTATTGGGACAATAAGCAGCACCCAAGAGAATGGCTTGTCTTTCTTGAATCATAAGATTTACGGCCGGCACAGCAACCTGTGGAATTTTACCAGCAATATTAGAGAATCCGATGCACACCTTCTTGATGCACACCTTCTTGCAAATCATATCGAGGGATTTGGGAAATCCGGATCTCCTACAGGGAGTACCTAACTGGGCCTCCGCGTGTGCAGATCGCCGGACTAGATGGACCAAGGTCTGATCCGGTGAAGACGTTTCTTATGTTCTTAAAAATAAGCAGTTATAGACTCGCAGAGTTTGTAGTTTTCCGAGTTTTGCTACGGTGGCCATTTGCGATGGGATTGGGTGGGAGGGGGGTGGAGATATTATAGCCTGGTTCCTTGAGTTGTCAGCTTTCCTTTTCATGTTGGAATCGCTGTTGCATGTTGGAATCACTTTTCATGTTGGAATCGTTGTTGCAATGCACTATTATGTCTCTTGATTTGCCTGACATTTGGGTCTTTATCCGGGGAGATGTGGTCCACTTTCTTGCTGTTGTCTTCGTATTTTTGTACTGCATCCTGGAGCATGCTCCCTGCTTCGGGTGAGGTATAAGCTGTTTAGTTTTGCTTGTTGTTCCAGTTTTGTATGAGACTTGTTTTGGTCTGGGGCCATGCCCTGAGTGCTTGTTTGTACTTTCTATTTGAAAACCAATAAAAATTGTTGTACCATTAAAATATGCAGTTATACACATAAGTTGCTTGAATCCAAATCATCTAGACTTTCAGATGAGTCATAGGCATTTGAGTACAGTATATGAAAAGGGGTGTTCTGGGATGGGGAGGGGATAGGGATGAATTTGAAGACGTGTTATGAACTTACATGCAGGCTTTCGGTATTGTAAAATTATGCATATTGATAACAGGCTGTGCACGCACATCACTTTCCCTCGCCTTTTCTAATACGTAGCGCGGGTTTTAGCACTTTCAGCGGCGGTAACCGCTCCAACGCTCGTGGGAATTCTATGAGCATCGGAGCAGTTACCGCTGCTGCCGGCGCTAAAACCCTCGCTACGCGTTAGTAAACGAGGAGGTTTATGCCTTGTTTTGCAATCAGTAAAGTAATTCTCGTATCCTTAATCAGATAATGGACCCTTAAACTTAGTTTATACCAGATTGTGGTTGAAAGTTGCATTGTTTTCTGCATGCTCATAATTACGAATGGAACTGTGCGGTCAGACGCGCCGCTGAAAAGTTATTCCTTAATTTCATCATTGGCTCCCGTCTTTTCATGGTGATACTCAGCTCTAGGGACGGGGTAAAACGCGGACTTTACGGACCTCACGGATCTAAAACCGCACATCCTTAAAAATCTTCCGTCGTTTATTCACAGGTCTGGTTTCAGATTTCATGACTTGCAGGTCCACCTTTTAGCTTATTCCACCGCTCAGCTCTGGTCTAGAGAGTTGCGCAGGGACAGAAATCCCACCCATCCCCACCCGTCCCCACTATGATCCTCTCTGTCCCCACCCATCCCCGTCAAGATCCTCTCCATCCCCACCCGTCCCCGCCAGGATCCTCTCTGTCCCCACCCGTCCCTGTCAGGATCCTCTCCATCCCCACCCGTCCCCGCCAGGATCCTCTCTGTCCCCACCCGTCCCTGTCAGGATCCTCTCCATCCCCACCCGTCCCCGTCAGGATCCTCTCCGTCCCCGCCAGGATCCTCTCTGTCCCCACCCGTCCCCGTCAGGATCCTCTCCATCCCAACCCGTCCCCGCCAGGATCATCTCCATCCCCACCCATCCCCGCAAGGAATTACCTCAATCCCCGCCCATCCCCATAAAAAGCAGCAATTACTTCTGACAGGATCATCAATTCCACAGTTTCTTTTGCTGTTTTCCTTGTGGAATCTCTTTGGTGGAACCCTTTTTTTGTTTTCTGTTCAGGTAATTAACTTATAAACCCCCTCTTTTACTAAGGCTGATGTGTCCATTATATTATATAGACAAACCCTGCTTCCAAAGCCTTCTATCCCCTTGGGAGTCCCGTTGGCCAGAGGGGGTCCCCGTGGGAGTCCCGTGGGTTACGGGGGGGATTCCCGTTCCCGTGCAGATCTCTACTCTGGTCCCCAGCTCTGCCTTCCCTAATGGCTAAGGAGGGAGGAGGCACACTGCGTTTTTTACTAATTAGCCCGATCGTCCCTCCAGATCTCTCCCTCCTCGCTGATTCCGAGAGCCCCCGCGATATGACACTGGATGGAACATAGCTGTTTTTTTTAAATTAAAAAAAGATGTGTGCAAAGGTCTTCAGTGCATCTGACCTGGCGGACCTCATGGATCTGAACGGCACATCCTTAAAAATCTGAGGTCCTTGCCACTTTTAGTCTCGGCAAAGGTTACGGCTCTGACAGATCTCTATGACACTTTAGCGCTAACGGATCCTAATGCTTTTCCCTCCCTTTGCTGAAGCTAAAAGTGGCACGGACCTCAGATTTTTAAGGATGTGCGGTTTTAGATCCGCGAGGTCCGCATTGTACCCCCTTCCCTAGAGCTCTATGTTTTCTTCTGTAAAAACATCATTAAAGCAAATAAATTAAAAACTAAATTTAAAAAAACACAGTGTTATCTGACCTTTCATCAGCTATGCTGCTGACACTCCAAATATCTTGTGTGTTGTGCTATAATGGAGAAGAATTTGGGGCAGGGGTGGGCGGAGTTTCTATATAAGAGCTGTAACCTTTACTTCCCAGCGGATCGGTATTTTAGACTAGAGCATGAAACCCTGCTAAGACAGTGTTTTCTCCTATTTTCCTTTCTCCTACCCCCTTCTGATCATAGGTTACGTTTCTCTCACACTGCGTTCCTTGATAGGATGAAACGTTACCGCTGGAAGGCAAGGAATTCAGAAGAGCAGATGGCCAGGGAGAGAGCGAGGTTGACTGAACAGCCTGCAGGCACTGGGAATGCAACACCCTGAGACCAGAGCGAGGGAACAAGCAAGGAAAAAAGTGATCTGGCGAACGCCATCGACAAGGACAATGCGTTTCCTTCCTTTGTGCGAGGCCAGGCCCCAGGAACAGAGCAACATATGTCCCGAAACAAATATCTGTTGACCTCTTTCATTTTTTTTTTCCTGGCCTTCCCTTCGCATGCATAGTTTAGGTCCGAAAATAGAAAAAGAATCACAAAAGAGTTTTTTGTAAAAACCAAAACAAAACATTGTTTCTGTTACCCTTTGATTACTGTATTTTGTTCTGAAATACTCATGGAAGGATGATCCCGAGATTCTGTGGATCAGCACAGGTACATTGAGTTTTCCCATGCAATCATTTTCACCTTCACACGGAATAGGGGACCTGTGGTCCAGTCCCCTGGACAGTTGTCACGTGTCAAAAACTGCTGTCATAGTGAGAGCAGGCAGTCTCGGGAGGTGAGCCAAGAATCAGATTGATAAGGGGTACAGAATTAGCCTTGCATTCCTAGAGAGGGTCACCCCAGAGTATTTTATAGACCTCTCTCATATCACCCCCTCATAAGAACATCAGAATAGCCATACTGGGTCAGATCCAATGGTCCATCAAGCCCAGTAGCCCATTCTCACGGTAGCCAGTCCAGATCACTAGTACCTGGCCAAAACACACAGAGTAGCAACATTCCAGCATCTCACAGAATAACAAGATTCCGGAACCCCATTGAGAGCAACATTCCAGAGTTGATATTATGATGTCATAATGCATCATTCCACAGTATCTCAGAGCCAACCTCATCAGTGATGGTACAATGGCTTGATTGCCCTATACTTGGCTCACGTAAGAACATAAGAATAGCCATACTGGGTCAGACCAATGGTCCATCAAACCCAGTAGCCCATTCTCACGGTGGTCAATCCAGGTCACTAGTACCTGGCCAAAACCCAAAGAGTAGCAACATTCCAGCATCTCAAAGAATAGTAAGATTCCGGAACCCCATTGAGAGCAACATTCCAGAGCTGAGATTATAATGTCATAATGCCTCATTCCACAGTACCTAAGAGCCAACCTCATCAGTGATGTTACAATGGCTTGATTGCCATATATTTGGCTCATGCAAGAATATAAGAATAGCCTTACTGGGTCAGACCAATGGTCCATCAAGCCCAGTAGCCCGTTCTAATGGTGGCCAATCCAGGTCACTAGTACCTGGCCAAAACCCAAGGAGAAGCAATATTCCATTCAGAATCCCAAAGAGTAACAAAAGATTCCGAAACCCCAAAGAGTAGCAATATTCCATGCTACCGATCCAGGGCAAGCAGTGCCTTCCCCCGTGTCTTTCTCAATAACAGACTATGGACTTTTCCTCCAGGAAATTGTCCAAACCTTTCTTAAAACCAGCTACGCTATCCGCTCTTACCACAACCTCAGTTGTATCTTCTCCCCTCTAGCTTTTGTCCCACCTTTGCTTCCTTTGTAAGGTCTTGGAGAAACTAGTCATGGATCAGCTCTCCCAGTTTCTTGATAAACCACTAGTCCTACATGTTAAACAAGCTACAAGTATATTCTAACCAGGATACAGTACAGAATCACTATTAACAGCTATGAACAGTGACAGAGATCGGCCATTGACCAGTTCAACACCATGATCTTTTTTTTTGTTGTTGTTCAATCTTTATTTGGCCTTTGACCTAGTGGATCATGATCTTCTCTTTCATAACAGAAACCTTGATTTTCATGATATAGTTCTTACTTGGTTTGCCTCTGCACCATGAGGTTGTGGGTTCAAATCCCTCGCTGCTTCTTGTGACCCTGGGCAAGTCATTTAATCCCCTCATTGCCCCAGGTACACTAGATAGAGTTTGAGCCCACTGGGACAGATAGGACATGATAGAAACCTTCAAAATCCTTAAGGGCATAGAGAGAGTAAATAAGGACAGATTCTTCAAACTGAGGGGAGCCACAAGCACTAGGGGTCACTCGGAGAAATTGAAAGGGGACAGGTTTAGAACAAATGCTAGAAAATTCTTTTTTACGCAGAGGGTGGTGGACACATGGAACGCGCTTCCAGAGGAAGTGATAGGCCAGAACTCTGTACAGGGGTTCAAGAAGGGTTTGGATAGGTTCCTGGAGGATAAAGGGATAGAGGGGTACAGATAGAACTTGAGGTAGGTTATAAAAGTGGTCAGAAACCACTTCACAGGTCGCAGACCTGATGGGCCTCCGCGGGAGCGGACCGCTGGGCGAGATGGACCTCGGTCTGACCCAGTGGAGGCAACTTCTTATGTTCTTATAGGGAAATGTGAAAAAGTACCTGAAAATAAAACTACTTAGGATATAAGTGGTAAATAAATAAAAAAATAATAATATAATTTTTGGTTTGCCTCCTGCCTCACTGATCAGGCTTATCAAATTTAGAACCCCAGGATCTCTTATCCCCTCTTCTACAAAGCCTTGCGGCAACAGCCCCGAAGACCTTTAAATCTCTATGGGCTTCGGGGCTGTTACTGCATGGCAGCGTGGCTTTGTAGAACAGGGGGTTATTCTAGTGGGGTTCCCCAGGAATCTATATTGGTGCCCTCTCTTTTTAATGTTTAGGGCATTGGTTACTGCTCATTTTGCTGATTACCATGGAAAACCAGTTCTAACCTGCTACGTCATAAGCCCATCTAGGACCTGCTGCAGCTAAATGTGACCACTCTGTGAATTTAGGCAATTAAATTTATCTGGACAATAAGAGATAGGTTTTAAAAGCAGAGGTGTAACTAGCTAACTCCCAAATTAAAGTAATTTAGTAATAGTAGATGACGGCAGATAAAGACCCGAATGGTCCATCTAGTCTGCCCAACCTGATTCAATTTAATTTTTTTTAATTTTTTTTCTTCTTAGCTATTTCTGGGCAAGAATCCAAAGCTCTTCCCGGTACTGTGCTTGGTCTCCAACTGCCTAAGTCTCCGTCAAAGCTCACTCCAGTCCATCTATACCCTCCCAGCCATTGAAGCCCTCCCCAGCCCATCCTCCACCAAACGGCTATGTACAGACACAGACCGTGCAAGTCTGCCCAGTACTGGCCTTAGTTCTTCAATATTTACTATTATTTTCTGATTCGAGATCCTCTGTTTTCATCTCACGCTTGTTTGAACTCTGTCATCGTTTTCTTCTTCCCCACCTCTCTCGGGAGCATATTCCAGGCATCCACCACCCTCTCCGTAAAGAAGAATTTCCTTACATTGCTCTTGAGTCTACCACCCCTCAACCTCAAATTATATCCACTGGTTTTATCATTTTCCTTTCTCTGGAAAAGATTTTGTTCTACGTTAATACCTTTCAAATATTTGAACGTCTGAGTCATATCTCCCCTGTCCCTTAAACCTTAAAACTCTACCACAAAATACTTTGTATATTCAGTATAGAAACTGCAGAGCTGCCAAGTTACCCAGCTCCAAGAGGCAGATTTCTGGGGGCCAGTTCTAGTTTTAAATGTACATTCCCAAAGCTGTATGGTAATTGTAATCCCTGATTCCACCCATCAATGTATAAGGAAGGGTTGGTTGTTTTTTTTTTTTTTTAAGTATAAGTTTGTTTTTGGGTTTGTTTGTTTTTTAAGTATAAGTTTTATATTAAATTTAATGTTGAGTTGCGTCTATACATACAGGCTCACTTTTTCATTTGCTCTTTTTAGTATTTAGCATTTGATCCACGTTTCTTTGCCTTAGGACTTTTCAGGGTATTTATTTATACTTTAATATCGACGTTCATTCTGTTTTAGTTTTTCCTTCCTCTACGGCATGATGTAGATACCCATCACATTGTTCACTGGAAGGGCTTTCTCCACTTCTTATGTTCCCCTCACAACATCAAATGTAAGTTCACTAGTTTACCTTCTCCTAATGGGGGTTAAGATCATGGTTTGATTTCTGTATACACTTTCTCACACACTTTTTATTCGGTCACCTTCACATTTTTCAATAGATATTTTCTTGACTCCAGTCATTTTTTGACTTGCTAAGTTAATCACTACTCACTATACATTTATTCACAAACAAACCACATTCATAACATTATCTCAAGCCATATTTTACTCAACTTTTATTCATAGGACCCCTGAGGAAGACAGGGTAGTCGAAAAACGGACCGTATTGGGTCCTTAGTTCCCATTCTTTGGGTCCTAGACATTTTATCATGTGGATTATAAGATTGTATCTTCAATAAAGCCTGCATATTGGACATCTTCTCCACAGTTGTTTTTGTCTGTTCCTTGGATCTGTGGAGTACCCAGAGTCAATTTTTGGTTTGCTTGTAGTGCTGCATGACCCATAATGCATCATGATGAAGCTCACAGAAATCCAGGACTGGCCTCACAGCTCCCTTCTGGAACTGGGTAGCTTGGAAGCTCCGAGATTTGCTCCTGTGCTGACAGAGAGGGTTCCAATCCACATTCAATTTTCAATCATGATTGAGGATTGGACCCTTTGCTGACAAGGGGCCAATCATTGCTAAGGTGAAGTGAAGGAAGACGTGGTCTCATTTGTCTCAGTTTGATTGCCCATGAATTGTATGTAGTCTCTGTCTTGGGCACTGGGTGACTTTTTTGTTAGCCATTTCACACGGCTTATGTTCTGCTATTATTTGGGACACATGCCTCTTTCGACAGCGTTTCCTTTGCAAAATAATTACTTTGTGTTTTTTTTGGGAGATTGGCTGGCGATGCAAACAGGAAAGAGATAATTACTGAAGTGGGGGGCGGAGGTGTGCCAAAACTCTTTTTTAACTTTTTAATTCTCTTGGAAAAAAACACAAAACCTTAATCTCAGTTGGATGCCCTTGTCTGCTTATTTACAGAGAGGGATGTTACTGGCAGAGCTCAATGAGAAGATGACTTCCAACCTCGGCAGATTCTGAACAATTAGTTCGTCCAATGAAAGGACAGAAGCGTATAGAATTCGCCCAGTCTGATGGTCAGACTTCTCATGAGGGCCTTGGGTCCTATTAATGGTAATGAGAAGGATTATCCAATATTCACCTCTAAATTTTCTTCTGCTAGAAGTCTCTTTCTCTCTACCACTACCATTCTTTTCTTATTGTATTTAAAATCTTTATTAACAAGCATATACAGCACGCCCCATGTGCTCAAACAAGTGACATAGAAACATGATGGCAGATGAAGACCAAATGGCCCATCCAGTCTGTCTATCCGCAATAACCATTATCTCTTCCTTTCTCTACGAGATCCCACGTGCCTATCCCAAACTTGGAAATCAGACACGGTCTCTGTCTCCACCATCTCTTCTGGGAGACAGTTCCACGCATCAGCCACTCTTTCTGTAAAAAAGTATTTCCTTAAATTACTCTGGAGCCTATCACCTCTTAAGAACATAAGCATTGCCCCTGTCGGGTCAGACCAGAGGTCCATCGTGCCCGGCAGTTCGCTCACGCGGCGGCCCCTCAGGTCCATGACCTGATAGTGCTCATAACCTAAAACTTTCATACCCTTTTCGCTTAATGTCCTGTAAAGTAACCCTCTATCTCAGTGTTTTTCAACCTTTTTTGGGCAAAGGCACACTTGTTTCATGAAAAAAATCACGAGGCACACCAACATTAGAAAATGTTAAAAAATTTAACTCTGTGCCTATATTGACTATATATAAAGTAATTCTCTTGAATAGGAATCAAATAAACACAAAGAAAGTATTTTATAATGCTGCCACCGCCAACACCACCATTGGCGGCGGTGGCACTCAAGTGGCTAAAGAGCCGCAGTTTGCCGGCCTAGGGACAACACTGGAGGGTGGCCAGCTGTGCACCCCCTTGGGACGTAAACCCGGGGTGGGGCAGACTGCCCCCCCCACCCTGGTATGCCACTATCTATACCTCACTCCCTCCCTATGACCAAAAATTCTCCTTTCTTCTATTCCCCGTGTACACAACCATCTCTTTCCCTCCCTTCCTCTCTCCAAAGTCCATGCCTTCTGTGTCCAAACTCATTCCCTCCCTTCCTCTCTCCAAAGTCCATGCCTTCTGTGTCCAAACACTCATTCCCTCCCTTCCTCTCTCCCAAGTCCATTTCTTCTGTGTCCAAAAACGCATTCCCTCCCCCACCTCAGCATCTCTTTCCCTCCCTTCCTCTCTCCCAAGTCCATGCCTTCTGTGTCCAAAAACGCATTCCCTCCCCCACCTCAGCATCTCTTTCCCTCCCTTCCTCTCTCCCAAGTTCATGCCTTGTGTCCAAAACGCACTCCCTCCCCCCTTTTGTGTTCCGTGTTTGCCTCCCAGCCCATCTTTGCAGCTTTCTCAGCAAAACGAAGCTCAAGCCGTGAGGCTTGTCTTCTGCTTCCTGCCTGCCCTGCCGCGCACAAATAGCCGAACGGAAGTATTCTCCGACGTCAGCGCTGACGTCGGAGGGCAGGCTTTGCTTAAGCCCTCCCTCCGACATCAGCGCTGACATCGGGGAACGCTTGCGATCGGCTATATGTTAGCTGCAGGGCAGGCAGGAACAGAAGACGAGCCTCGCGGCTCGAGATGTATTGAACTCCGCGGGTCCCCCGTCCAGCTCTCTCCTGTCCACGTGGGGCGGACCGCCCCTCTCCCTAGACTGGTGGTACTGCCCTGATGGCGGCCCTGACCGTACGGCACACCAGGCAACATCTCGCGGCACACTAGTGTGCCGCGGAACAGCGGTTGAAAAACACTGCTCTATCTGTACCCTGCAATCCCCTTCGCTTCCAGGAAGTCATCCAGTCCCTTTTTGAACCCCAGTATTGTACTCTGTCCTATCACCTCACTTGGAAGCGCGTTCCAGGTGTCCATCACCCTCTGAGTGAAGAAGAACTTCCTTGCATTCGTTTTGAATCTGTCCCCTCTCAGATTTTCTGAATGACCTCTGGTTTTTGTTGTCCCCGCTAGTCTAAAGAATCTGCCCCTCTCCACCTTCTCTATGCCTTTCATGATTTTATAAGTCTGTATCATGTCTCCTCTCAGTCTCCGCTTTTCCAGGGTAAAGAGCCCCAGTTTGTCTAACCTTTCGGCATATGAAAGGTTCTCCATTCCCTTTATCATCCTTGTTGCTCTCCTCTGAACCCGCATTGCCATGTCATCCTATGCCCTCTCATTCCAGGGCTTCCTTTCAAATGAAAGAGATTCGACTCATGCGCATTTACATCATGTAGAAACATAGAAGATGACGGCAGAAAAGGGCTACAGCCCATCAAGTCTGCCCACTCTGCTTACCCACCCCCTGTCTATGCCCTAATGACCCAATTTCCTTATCTTGACCCTCGTAGGGATCCCACGTGGGTATCCCATTTATTCTTAAAGTCTGGCACGCTGTCTGCCTCGATCACCTGCACTGGAAGCTTGTTCCAATGATCAACCACTCTCTCTGTGAAGAAATACTTTCTGGTGTCGCCATGAAATTTTCCGCCCCTGAGTTTGAGCGGGTGCCCTCTTGTGGCCGAGGGTCCCTTGAGAAAGAAAATATCATCTTCCACTTCGACACGTCCCGTGAGGTACTTAAATGTTTCGATCATGTCTCCCCTCTCCCTACGTTCCTCGAGAGTGTAGAGCTGCAATTTGTTCAGTCTCTCTTCGTACGAGAGACCCTTGAGCCCCGAGATCATCCTGGTGGCCATCCGCTGAACCGATTCAATTTTGCACACATCTTTACTGTAATGTGGCCTCCAGAATTGCACACAGTACTCCAGATGAGGTCTCACCATGGCCCTGTACAACGGCATTATGACTTCAGGCTTTCGGCTGACGAAACTTCTATTGATACAACCCAATATCTGCCTTGCCTTTTTGAGTGTAGGTATTTAAACATCTCTATCATATCACCCCTCTCCTGCCTTTCCTCCAAAGTATACAGATTGAGATCGTTAAGTCAGTCCCCATACGCCTTATGACGAAGACCACGCACCATTTTAGTAGTCTTCCTCTGGACCGACTCCATCCTTTTTATATCTTTTTGAAGGTGTGGCCTCCAGAATTGACAGAATTACATCAAAGCTGCTAAACACAAACCAAAAACAGAGTGTGCCCAACTAAGAAAACATAAATGCTACAATCAAACTGCATTCTGCTCTCCTCAAACAATAAGTTTGATACTATTTTATGTTTAAACCACCCCACCAGCATATAAACTCCCCCCCCTCCTCAGCCTACTATAAGGCCCTGCTCCAGTAGTCTCAAAGAACAGGGCCTAACTCCCCTCCACCTCCCAACAACAATTGAAAAATGCAATTGGGTGTTGCTTAGTTCAACTCCAGCGAACGCAAAACATTATGCATCCCTCTTTTCTTATGCTAAACTTGCAGTTACTTAGGTCCTTGGATTTGTTAAGATGTTGACTATTTTATTTAATAATAACAACATAAGAATAGCCTTACTGGGTCAGACTTAATGTTCCATTAGGCCCAGTAGCCCATTCTCACAGTGGCTAATCCATGTCCCTAGTACCTGGATAAAACCCAAGGAGTAGCAACATTCCAGCATCTCAAAGAATAGCAAGATTCTGGAACCCCAATGAGAGCAACATTCCAGAGCTGAGATTGTGATGTCATAATGGTTCATTCCACAGTGCCTCAGAGCCAACCTTATCAGTGATGTTACAATGGCTTAATTGTTCTATACTTGGCTCACGTAAGAACATAAGAATAGCCCTACTGGGTCAGACCAATGGTCCATCAAACCCAGTAGCCCGTTCTCACGGTGGCTAATCCAGGTCACTAGTACCTGGCCAAAACCCAAGGAGTAGCAACATTCCATTCAGAATCCTTAAGAGTAGCAAGATTCCGGAATCCCCAGAGTAGCAACATTCCATGCTACCGATCCAGGGCAAGCAGTGGCTTCCCCCATGTCTTTCTCAGTAATGTTTAAAGTGGAGCAGAAGGATGAACAGTTAACTGTTTAAATATTATGGGGCTTGCCCTATCGCTGATACACTCATCAGAATAACTTAGGAACAGCAGCAGACAGTGGACATGTAGAGTCAGATTCTGTATAGTGCGACCAAAGTTGCACACTCAAATCCGTGCACGTTGCCATTTTATGCACACAACTTACCTCCCCTTTTACAAAGCCGCCATAGAGATTTAAAGAGCTTCGGGGCTTTTGCCGCGTGGTAGTCGCTAGTGCGGTTTTGTAAAAGAGGAGGTTAATTGTTTACCGAGCTAATCAGCACCAATAAGTGGCAATTAGCAAGTAGTAATTGGCACTAATTAGATGTTATGCGCACAGCTTTCTAAGCGCATTTTATAAAGTGGCGTGCGTGAATCTGAAAAGGGACATGGTTAGATGAGGAGCATTTCAAGAAAAGTTAAGTACACCGTTATAGAAATGAAGGCGATCTCTCATCCTCACCCTGTAGTGGGGACGAGTGGCTTCTCTACCCTGCTGTCTTCTCCACCCCCTCCCACTCCTTCCGGACCTCCCCTGCTGTGCGTGCGTCCCTTTCCCTCCCCCCGTACCTCTTTAAATTTTCCAGCGCAAGCAGCATTTCGAACTTGCTGCCTGTGTCGTGTCTGATCTCTGCCTGTGCCTCTGGCTGCCTATGTCGTTCCTCTGACATCACTTCCTCTGACATCACTTCCGGAAGTGACATCAGAGAGAGCCGACAGCCATGCAGGCAGCAAGTTTGCGCTATTGCTCGCGCCGAGAAAAATTAAAGAGGTATGCGGGCAGGAGCATGCGCTTGCGGCAGGGAGGGGTCAGGAAGGAGCAGGGGAGGGAAGAGAGGAGGACTGCCCCCCCTTACTTACACCACTGCTCACCCTTTCTCCACCAGTACAAGCAGTGTTACGTAGATACAAATCTCCTGGCTTCAACCTTGATTGTGAGCCAACACTGAGACTAGATTGAGTCAATTCCAGGTTACTTCAGTGCACACAGCAGGTCTCAGTCTGGTAACAGTCCAAAAGATTTTCAGCTGCAGAGTTCTTCCTTCCTTTGGCTTAGCACGTAGATCAGCCCTTTAGTATAACCCGATGCGCACACAACTTACGTGCAGGAATTTAAGCCTGCTAAGCACCAGTGGCGTACCTAGTATATCTGACACCTAGTGCCGATCATTTTATAACCCCCCTCACACACACACACACTTTTAAAAAATATATTTCTTTTTTTGGTTCAAAATTTTTTTATTGAGTTTAGTAGATGAAGTACAATAAATGCTAACAAGGCAAGAAACATGCATGCCGTACCAATGCAAAGATTCACAAAATATTATCTACATAATGTAATACAGCAGGCAGAAAAAATATATTTCTAGTAATAATTCACGAGTCACACAACAAATGTGCACCTAAGAACATCAATACACCCATTGTAAAACAAAACAAGCCAGATTACTGTATGATCAATCCTGCACAGTCAATGCTAACAGAAAACCATGTCCTTTTCATACACGCAGAACACAGATATGCTCTCGCCCAGTATGGCATAAGTAATCACAAACTAAAAATAGAAATGCAGAAGTTAAACTGAACCGCCAAGAAGCCAGACTCTGCATGAAGTGCAACACCGTAGAAGCAGAAACAGTGATATGTTCCCTAATACTGTGTAAAATATAAAAATACCAATCACTACTTTATAAATGAACAAAAATATTGTAGAAATAAAATAATGGAAAGTAAGAAAATACCATTTTATTGGACTAATCCATTTTCAATTAGCTTTCAGAGGCCAAAAACCTCCTTTCTCAGGTCTGTAAAGAATACTTCTGTTATAGTAACCTGTCAAGATTTATCTAAGCCAGGGATCTCAAAGTCCCTCCTCGAGGACCGGAATTCAGTCGGGTTTTCAGGATTTCCCCAGTGAATATGCATTGAAAGCAGTGCATGCACATAGATCTCATGCATATTCTTTGGGAAAATCCTGAAACCCCGACTGGATTGCGGCCCTCGAGGAGGGACTTTGAGACCCCTGATCTAAGCGGTTTTTGCAATCAGGCACTCAAGCATTTTCCCTATCAATACCTACCCATGGCCACTCACCCCTTTTGGGTTACACTTGAGACAATTTAGGCGTGTAGCGCATAAGCAGATCCTCCTACATGTCCTAACTAGTGCCAATTAATGCCAGTTCCTGGCATGAGCATCAACCCCCAACCTGCTGTCTCGCCAGCATTAGCTCATGGGTTTTGGCTAGGTACTGGTGACCTGGATTGGCCACCGTGAGAACGGGCTACTGGGCTTGCTGGACCATTGGTCTGACCCAGTATGGCTATTCTTATGTTCTTACATGAGCCAAGTATAGGGCAATCAAGCCATTGTGACATCACTGATAAGGTTGGCTCTAGGGCATTGTGGAATGAAGCATTATGACATCACAATCTCAGTTCTGGAATGTTGTTCTCATTGAGGTTCTGGAATCTTGCTATTCTTTGAGATGCTGGAATGTTGCTACTGTTTGGGTTTTGGCCAGGTACTAGAGACCTGGATTGGCCACCGTGAGAATGGGCTACTGGGCTTGATGGACCATTGATCTGACCCAGTATGGCTATTCTTATGTTCTTACGTGAGCCAAGTTTAGGGCAATCAAGCCATTGTGACATTACTGATGAGGTTGGCTCTGAGGTACTGTGGAATGAAGCATTATGACATCACAATCTCAGCTCTGGAATGTTGCTCTCAATGGGGTTCCGGAATCTTGCTGTTCTTTGGAATTCTATGTGAAATGTTGCTATTCTTTGGGTTTTGGCCAGGTACTAGTGACCTGGATTAGCCACCGTGAGAACGGGCTACTGGGCTTGATGGACCATTGGTCTGACCCAGTAAGACTATTCTTATGTTCTTATCTTCCTCTGATGTCACTTCCTGGACCCGTGCCTAGGAAGTGACAACGGAGGAAGAGCCGACTCTGGCGTGACAGCAGCTTGGGGGTTGATGCGCGCACCAGGAACGTTACAGAGGTATGGCGGAAGGGAAGCCGTGTGCATGCGGCAAGAGGAGGGGAGGGGGGAGGTCCACCGCCCTGGCTGCCTCCCACCCTTGCTACACCACTGAATGGCCCACAGGATTTTAACGGTAAGTTTAGAACATCAGGGCCTTAAGCATCAGAACAGGATTAAACACAATGATAGAAAACAGATCCAACCACACCCTTTATAGAATCCAGAGGTGAATATGGACTGTTTCTCTAATATTTTGCTCCAGGCTGGAGGGAAACTGTTTTCTTACCTCTGAATTTCCTTCTACCTCACACTAAGGGCCTGATTCTGGAAACAGCGCCTGCCGCAATAGGTGCCTGGAAAACAGACGCCTACTGAATGCCAATCACTGGTAGGCGCCGTGTCCAGAATTGCATCTATTTTTTGGTACAGATGCCATAAATGTAGGCCAGCGTTTTACAGGCCATCTGACTCGTGCCTACGGAAGCGCCTAGGCACACCTACAGATGCCTAAGGTCACTTCTGGCGTAAGCCATGCCTACACCGGCCGTAGGCGTGCCTAGGCGCATCCATAGGCATGAGTCGGCCATCTACATTGTAGACGTTGTTCACCCCATTGATTTCTTTTTTAAAACACATGCATCCCGAGTCCGCATCTACTACCGCCTACAATCGGGATGTCGTTTTTGCGAATCAGGCCCTAACTGTCCCTCTAACCTCCAGCATGGATGGGGACTATCAAACTCTAAACTCCAGAGCAGTCCCTTACAGTAGGATGGGGCCATCCCCTCCCTTTGGATGCTTTTGTGCTCTCGTAGGAAAGAGCACAGATAACCTCCAACGTGCTGGCAGGATGTGCTGATTGCAATGGATTCCCTTTCTGCGATTATTTTATGACCATCCTTTCCTTTCCTTGTTGCTCCAGGTCCCTCTCCCCTTCCCTGGAGTAGATGTCGAGGTTTTAATGGGCTGCGTTTGACTGATGAGTGGTCTCTAATGACAAAATTGGCTCTATTTGTTATTTTTTTTTCTACTCATTATTATTATATGGAAGGGCGGCCTGACAGGAAGTGCCCTGAAGCAGTCCTGCCTGTTCAGTTGGTCCAGGTCCAAAGAGTGCGGCGCCTTGAATTTCCTTAGTGTTGGGAGGGGGGGGGTGGTGGATAGGAGACCAGATGAGAGGTAGGCAAAGCGGGTACCTTACTTCTGGATCAACAGTTCAGGCTATGGTTGAGGATGTTTATCTGCCTACAGCATATTTCTACTTATTATCCATTTCAACTATTTATCATCTGCTCCATTCTCAATTTTGGGTGGAGAACAATAAAAACACACACACACCAAGTAACTATAAATAAATTAAAAACACAGAGAACTGTTTGACAAAAATAGATAACAAAATCATGCCTAAAATAGAAAAAAAAAAAATTAACCAATATTATAGACCAGGGGTAGGCAATTCCGGACCGTGCGAGCCGGAGCCAAGTCAGGTTTTCAGGATCTCCACAATGAATATGTATGAGATGGATTTGCATGCACTGCCTCCTTGAGATGCAAATCTATCTCATGCATATTTATTGTGGATATTACATTACATTACATTAGTGATTTATATTTCGCCATTACCTTGCGGTTCAAGGATATCCTGAAAACCTGACCTGGCTCCGGCTCTCGAGGACTGGAATTGCCCACCCCTGTTATTACAGACCGGTGAGTCTCACATCGATAGTGAGTAAACTTATGGAAACACTAATCAAACGCCAATTAGATGCAATTCCGAACGAGGAGAATCTACGAGATCCCCATCAACATGGTTTTACGAAGGGAAGGTCTTGCCAATCAAATCTGATCAGCTTCTTTGACTGGGTAACAAGAAAGCTGGATTAGAGAATGACACAGTGACAAAATTCATCACCGTCCCCATCCCCGCGGATAACCGCAGGAAACCATCTTCATGTCATTCTTTAAGGAGAGAGGGAAGAATCAGAGTATGAATGGCCACAACCACTGACCCACAAGCTTTGCTTTGAATAATGCTGGTGTAGAAGGACTGAGGTTGAAATAGACACTAGAAAATGACATGGGATTATTTCCCGCGGTTATCCGCGGGGACGGGAACGGTGATGAATTTTGTCACCATGTCATTCTCGGGAGTCCCTGAACGTCGTGTACTTGGACTTCAGCAAAGCGTTTGATAGCGTCCCACACCGCAGGTTATTGAGCAAGATGAGTTCGATGGGATTAGGTGAAACATTAACTGCATGGGTTAAGGACTGGCTTAGAGGTAGACTTCAGAGGGTAGTGGTAAATGGTACCCTCTCCGATACAACGGAGGTTATCAGCGGAGTACCGCAGGGCTCGGTCTTGGGCCCGATCCTATTTAACATCTTCGTAAGAGACTTGACTAAAGGGCTTCGAGGTAAAATTACATTATTCGCCGATGATGCCAAACTATGCAACATAGTAGGCAAAAGCACAACAGACAAAAGCACAGTGCCCGACAAAAGCTCAATGCCCAACAGTATGACGCAGGACCTACTCCTGCTGGAGCATTGGTCAAAGACTTGGCAACTAAGTTTCAATGTCAAAAAATGCAAGTTCATGCACCTTGGCGGCAAAAATCCATGCAGGACTTACACCCTACATGGTGAGATCCTAGCAAGGACTGTAGCAGAACGTGACTTGGGGGTGATCATTAGCGAAGACATGAAGACTGCCAATCAAGTGGAGAAAGCTTCATCCAAGGCCAGACAAATCATGGGTTGTATCCGTAGAAGCTTTGTCAGCCGTAAGCCCGAGGTCATAATGCCGTTGTACAGATCCATGATGAGTCCCCCATCTGGAATATTGTGTACAATTCTGGAGGCCACCTTATCAAAAAGACGTGCTGAGAGTTGAATTGGTTCGGCGAATGGCTAACAGGATGGTCTCAGGACTCAAGGATCTCCCGTATAAGGAACGGCTGGGTAAGTTGCAGCTATACTCACTCGAGGAACGCAGAGAGAGGGGAGACATAATTGAGACGTTCAAATATGTCACGAGCCGTATCGAGGTGGAAGAGGATCTCTTTTTCCTTAAAGGACCCACGGCAACAAGAGGGCATCCGTTGAAAATCAGGGGTGGGAAATTTCATGGCGACACCAGAAAATATTTCTTCACCGAAAGGGTGGTTGACCGCTGGAATAATCTTCCACAAAAGGTAATTGAGGCCAGCAGCGTGCCAGATTTTAAGAAAAGTTGGGATTGGCATGTGGGATCTCTTCATGGAGGTAGTTAGGGGATGGGTCATTAGTGTGGGCAGACTAGATGGGCCATGGCCCTTTTCTGCCGTCATGTTCTATGTTTCTATTTGGCATGTGGGATCTCTTCATGGAGGTACAGTGGTGCCTCGCATAACGGACGCCTCGCAAAGCGAACGCTGCGCATAACGAACTTTTTGTCTTGCTCCCTATAATGAACTTCGTTTCACACAACGAAGTCGCCCGAGGGGCCCGGGGGGGGGGCGGAACTACTCTCGCCGCTTCCTAATGTGAGCCGGGAACAGCAGCACCCTCCTGTCTGAATGCAGTGTTCCATCATCTCCCTCCACCTTACCTTAGATGCCGAGTTTTTCGGCCAGCCACACACTTTCAAAGAGCAGCACATGCGCGCATGCTCTGTTGTTCAATCTTCTCCTCTGACGCAACCGGAAACCGGAAGTTGCAGGAGAGGAGAACATTGATCAACTCCAGCAGCTGCGCGTGCACAGCTTTTTGAAAGCGTGCGGCTGGGTGAAAAAGAAAGCTGGCAAACTCTGCATATAAGGTGAGGTGGAGGGAGGGAAATGTAGGGCTGCAGAACGAATTATTTTGTTTTACATGTATTCTTATGGGAAAACGCGTTTCACACAACGAACTTTTCGCATAACAAACTTGCTCCTGGAACGAATTAAGTTCGTTGTGTGAGGCACCACTGTAGTTAGGTGGTGGGCCATTAGGGTGGGCAGACTGGATGGGCCGTGGCCCTTTTCTGCCGTCATGTTCTATGTTTCTATTTGGCATGTGGGATCTCTTCATGGAGGTAGTTAGGGGGTGGGCCATTAGGGTGGGCAGATTGGATGGGCCGTGGCCCTTTTCTGCCGTCATGTTCTATGTTTCTATTTGGCATGTGGGATCTCTTCATGGAGGTAGTTAGGGGGTGGGCCATTAGGGTGGGCAGACTAGATGGGCCGTGGCCCTTTTCTGCCATCATTTTCTATGTTTCTATTTGGCATGTGGGATCTCTTCATGGAGGTAGTTAGGGGGTGGGCCATTAGGGTGGGCAGACTAGATGGGCCGTGGCCCTTTTCTGCCATCATTTTCTATGTTTTTATGACCTGATGCAAACATAAGAATTGCCATTCTGGGACAGACCGAAGGTCCATCAAGCCCAGTATCCTGTTTCCAACAGTGGCCAAACCCAGGACCCAGGTACCTGGCAGAAACCCAAAGAGTAGCAACATTCCAGAACTCAGATTGTAATGTCATAAAGCCTCATTCCACCAATGCCTAGGAGCCAACCTCATCAGTGATGTCACAAAGGTTTGATTACCCTATACTTGGTTCATGAGGTCCATCAAGCCCAGTATCCTGTTTCCAACAGTGGCACAACCCAGGTCCCAAGTACCCAGCTAGATCCCTAGTAATATTTATTTATTTAATTCATTTTCTATCCTGTTGTCCCCAAAGAGCTCAGAACAGGTTATAGGTTAAACCTGCTTAATTTCAGTACAAGTTTATGATGCAAGTTTTTGTCCTAACTTGATACATACTAGGGTCTAATATTAATCTATACTGTATATTTAAAATCTGAATGTATGTGTGTGTGTGTGTGTATGTATGTATTATGTTCCAGCATAACTCTGAAACGCATGGACAGATTTCAACCAAACTTGGTACACATATGATTTACCATCTGGAGAAAGACACTAATATCTGTGGGATGGGAAGGGGGTGACATGTAAAACTTATCAAAAATGGCAGATATTAGTGTCTAATCCAGTGTTTTTCAACCTTTTTACACCTATGGACCGGCAGAAATAAAATAATTATTCTGTGGACCGGCATCGGTCCGTGGACCGGCGGTTGAAGAACACTGGGCTAAGTTGTTGGCCAGACCCCGCCCATCTCTACCCAATGTCCACCCCAGACCCCGCCCCCCATAATAGTACTAATTGCACCTTGCACGTCCCGTGCCTCATCTGAAAGCCTTCCCTCTGGCGTTGCAACATCAGAGAGAAGGCTTCCGGTTCAGGCGCAGGATGCCCGTAGGAGCCACGGCCCGTGGCTTTGTGCACTGAATCAGTGAGGAAGAGGGAGCTGGCTCGAAGATAACGCCGCATCGATCGCACCGTGAAGAACACTGTTTTGGGCCTGATGCACGTGCTGGCCCTGAGGACCGGCAGGAAATTTCTGTGGACCGGCACTGGTCCATGGACCGGTGGTTGAAGAACCCTGGTCTAATCCATAAATGCATGGAGAGATTTCAACCAAACTTGGTACACATATTATTTACTCTCTGGGAAAAAATACTGAGTAGGTGGGAAGGGGTGACATGTAAAAATCGATCCGATCCTGGAAGATTGGGATAAATAAAGATCCGGGCAACACCAGGTGATCAGCTAGTATAGTTTACTGATTTCAATTTGCCGTAATTATCCTTACAGTGCAAGGTTTTCAGTATAAGTTTTATCCTAATTTGACACACAGATAGTTTACAGGTTAGATTGCCATAGTTTTACAATACAAGTTTTTTTTACATGACACATACTGGTTCTGGTACCAATATACATTTCTTTGTAGTCCATCAGCCAAGGGCAGGGGGTTAGGTGAAGAGGTAGGTTTGTATTGCTTTTCTAAAACGGAAGAGTTCTTCAAGGGATCTGATCTGCGGGAGGCAGTCGATTCCAGTGGCTCGGTATGAAGTGGGAGGAAGGCCATCGCTTGGCCATTTGCAGTTGAAGGGCACGACCAGGAGGGAGGCGCTGTGAGGCGTATTTCAATCTGGGAGTGGAGCGACCGGTTCGGCACTAGTCATCACGTAGCTCAGCGCCAGGTCATGCAAGGATTTGAACGCTAGCATCTACCCCAGACACGTTTGGCTGCGGGCAGCCAGCAAGCCGACGCTAGAGCCTGGGAGACAGGGTTGCGGGCATGGAGGTTTTTGAGAAGCCTGATCGCTGCATTTTGAGCACGCCGGAGACGTCATACATTCTTCGCCGTGGGACCATTGATTAGTCTTCCCTGAAAATCTTCCATCAATCTTCCCTTGAAACAATCTACTTATGCTGACAACATCCTTGTCCTTCTCGAGACAGACTCGAACCTTACCAACCTCTCTGAGAACATAACAGCCTGTATAACTAAACTCCAATCCTGGTCCCTCTCTGTTCAAATGAAACTGAACGAGTCCAAAACGAAACTTCTCTGGCTCGGTCCAAAATTAGAACAGTTGCCCACCCTCTTCGCACTGCCATCTGGTGCCACGCTGCAGCTTGAGTTCTCAAGCAAATTTCTAGGCATCATCATCGACTTTTCTCTTTCCTTCAACGACCACCTCAACTCCCTGGTAAAATCATGCTTTTTCAGCCTCCACATGCTGAGGAAAGCGAGATCCTGCTTCCGCCAACAACATTTTGCCGTCCTTGTTCAATCCATCATCCTTTCCAAACTAGATTACTGCAATTCCATCTACCTTAGTCTAACCAAAAAGAGTCTTTATAGACTTCAACTAATTCAGAACACTGCGGCCAAGTTGATCTTCGCAAAACGTAAATTTGACCATGTCTCCCCACTTTTGTCCAAACTCCACTGGTTCCCAATAATCGCCAGAATACATTTTAAATGTTCCTGCCTAGCTTTTAAAATCCTAAACGGCATTCTCCCTCCTCTAATCCCTCTATCTTGGAACTCCCCGAGTCCCGACAATACCAGGCCCACCCAAAAACTTAAACTTTCCTTCCCCTCACTAAAAGGTATCGTCCATGCGGGAAAATTGGGAAAATCTCTCTTCTTCAGAATTACAGGGCTTTGGAATAACCTTACTACCCCACTGCGGACTCAGGTCTCCTTCCAACTATTCCGTAAGCAACTGAAAACCAGTCTTTTCACAAAAACGTAACGCTCTCCTCTCCCCCTATACTCAATCCACCAAACTCAATGTGCTATTCTTTTCCTTTATTAAGCTCTTGTAAACCGTGCCAAGCTCTATATTCATGGAGAGGATGCGGTATATAAACTTAAGGTTGAGTTTAGTGCTTTGCAGTAATCCATCCGGGAGAGTACTAAAGGCTCCTTTTACAAAGGTGCGCTAGCGTTTTTTTAGCGCACACACTGGATTAGCGGGCGCTAGCTGAAAAACTACCGCCTGCTCAAGAGACGGTGGTAGTGGCTAGCACGCGTGGCATTTTAGCGTGCGCTATTTCATGCGTTAAGGCCCTAACGCACCTTCGTAAAAGGAGCCCTAAGGCATTGAGTAGTTGGGTGCAGTAGTTCCTTATTTAAAACAGATTTTATGCTGCTTATCCTAGGACTAAACAGTGGATTTCCCCAAGCCATCTCGAAAATGGCCTATGGACATCTCTTTTAGGAAATTATCCAAAGCCTATTATGTTGGTCTATTCACAGCCTCCATCTTGCATCCCCTTTTGTGGAGTGGAATGACGTTAGCTGTTTTCCAGTCCAACGGGACTCTTCCTGTACCTAGGGAAAGATTGAAGAGCGTGGATTACGGTTCCACCAGGACGTCACTCATCTCCCTGAGCACCCTGGGGTGTAGTTTGTCTGGTCCCATAGCTTTGTTCGCCTTGAGTCTTGATAGCTCATAGTAGACACTGCTGGACGTAAACTCGAAATTACGAAACGGGTCTTCCGGGCTTTCCCTTGTCTGCAGCTGAGGACCGGATCCCGGCGTCTCGCAAGTGAAGACTGAACAGAAGTATTCATTTAAAAGTTTGGCTTTATCGGAGTCCAATTCTACATAGTTCCCGTCGGGTTTCCTAAGGCGTACTATCCCATCTGTGTTTCCTTTTTCTGTCACTAATATTCCTGAAGAAGGATTTATCGCCCTTCTTGATGTTCTTTGCTAGATTCTTCTCCATTTGGAGTTTGGCCTCTCTGACTACTGTTTTGACTGCTTTTGACTTGGCCAGATAGTCTTCCTTAGATTCTTGCTTCCCTGATTGTTTGTAGAAGATAAACACTCTTTTCTTCTTTTTTATGAGGTCTGAGATTTCCACAGAGAACCACTGTGGTCTGTTTCGGCTTGGTTTTGCAGTGCCCAATGGACAAAATCTTCCATGCTTTCGAAGTTTGTGCCCTTAAAGTTGAGGACCTTGGTTGATGTGTTTGACTTAGTGAACCCTTTCCTGAGGTTGAACCATATCATGTTGTGGTCACTGGAGACCAACGTATCGCCTACCGAGACCTCTGTGACACTTTCTCCATTGGTGAGTATCAAGTCCAGTATCTCCCAGTCCCTAGTGGGCTCTAATACCATTTGTCTGAGTCTCGCTTCCTTTATAGAGGTTAATAGCTTCCTACCGCTGCTGGTCGTAGTGGAAAGTTTGTTCCAATCCACATCAGGCATATTGAAGTCTCCTAGCAATATTGAAGTCTCCTAGCAATACTGTGTCTCCACGCAAAGTACTTTTATTCCAGAAATCAATAATGGCTATGGTGCACTCTTTACAATATACTATAACTTCCTATTGGAACATATATGCTTCCAATGCTTTCTCAGATGCAGCAGGACTTTCTTCTACTCTATTGGTCCTGCCACCGGACAGATACAGTTATCTAATTGAAAGGATATTAATCAAGTGCGAGCTCTCTGATCTCAAAGTAACAAGAGTAACAAGAGTGAGTTCTTCCAACTGGTTGGAAGTAATCGTCCACATCTCAAAAGTGTATTTGGAATTTATTTGTTTTGGATAACAGTATGAGATTTGTTTTATTGTTCCCACAAAAAGAAATTCCTTTAGGATCAGAACTGACCTCTCTCTCTCTCTTTTCAGCTCCCCCCTCCCCAACCCCTGTCTCTCATTCCTTCCCTCCCTCTTTTTCTTCTGCATGTTTTTCGTTTTCCATCCTCCTTGCCTCTCCCATCTCTTTTTCCTCCATCCTCACACTCCTTCTGTTTATCCTTTGCTCTTCTCGTCCCATGTCCTCCCTCCCTTTCCTTCACTGCCCTTCTCTTCCTGTCCTCACTTCTTTTATTTTTTCTCCTGCTCTTTCATCGCACTTATCGTAACAGAGTTAACATTTTCCAGGACCGACATTACTCCCCATGTTTCTTATTAAAAGAAGAAAGTGTTTAATGCACATTATTACCATTCCCCTGGCACTTTTTTTTTTCTGCAGACTGAATATGTTTGAATACATCACATTCTCACCAGCTTAGTGACTACCAGCCAGGACTCCTCCGAGCTTTTATTTAGGCAGCTGTGTTGACACTTACAGTTTTTTTTAAAAAAAATTTAATGTTTATATGAATGTGTTGCTGGAGAGGCACCAGAATGACTCTATTCTATAAAAATGTCTTCTCTCCCACTTCCTTCCCCCCCAGGGACCTTGCCTCCCCCTCCCCTTCTCTTCTCCCCGGCATGGTGACAACTTCTTCCAACCCTCTTCAATAATCTCAGTTTACAATGTTTCTCTTATTGTCTCTTTATCTGTCCAGTGGGAAATCTACTGCCAAGAGAAGGACTGAAATAGATATTCTGTCTCCTGCTCTCGTCTTGATCTGTCTAAAGGGGAAAGAAAATCATGATTGTGGCTCTCCCTGTTTTCTTTATTTCAGTTCTTCTCCACACATGGTACAATAAAACCTTGGATTGCAAGTGTTTTGCAAGACAAGCAAAACATTTTATTAAATTTTAACTTGATATACAAGCAATGTCTTGCAATACAAGTATATACAGTATACACACATCACAACTGAGCCGATGGTTCTTCTCTCTCTGACGTTGCAAGAGTGTAGTGACTGTTCTAAACGAATGAGGTCTTGCAATATAAGTACGTACAGTATACACGCGTCACATCATCACAACTGAGGCGATGGTTCTTCTCTCTCTGATGCTGCGTGAGTGTAGCGACTGTTCTAAATGAGCGAGGTCTTGCAATACAAGTACATATAGTATTTTGTATTGAAGTTTTTGGGTTTTGGAACAAATCGTCTGAGTTTCTATTATTTCTTATGGTGAAATTCACTTTGATATATGAGTGCTTTGGATTACAAGCATGTTTCTGGAATGAATTATGCTTGCAAACCAAGACTTTACTGTATTTGTGTGCTATAATACTCATTGAAGGTCATTAAAATTTTGTGTTGAGGAAGGAGATGGACAGATAATACAGAAAACTATGTACATATCTTGAAAGTCTTCAGAGACCATAGAGACCTTTTATTTTTATAGTACTATTGGATATATGTACAGTAGTGCCATCCCTAGGCTAGAAATAGTACTGCAACCATTGCAAGTAAAAAGTTAAAAAATATAGTTGTTTTCAAGAGCTTACACTCTAAGGGGGTAATTCTCTACAGGTCACCAGTCAGGTGCTGGCAGGATATGCTCCAAGTGTGAATTCTTCAATGTCAATTATATGTGTAATTGCCTTTGGTACCATGAGCGATGGCAGGCCCTGGAGCCAAGAGGAACTGAGCCACACAGCAGGTTAAAGGTGAACAAAATAATGCATTATTGAAAGTGTCAGGTAGAGGTAACAAACATAAAAACTGGAGGGTCCAACTGTGGTCTACTCCTGCAGGGGCCACAGCATACAGCACACCCTGCTGGGCTCTGGTCTGGCTCCCCAGCACAAGTGTGGGCTGGGGCCCCACCCAATTTGAATCCAGGCCCACTGAAAATCGTGGCACTCTTGCTGTGACTGGCAGCAGCACTTGCCTTGAGTTGATGCCAACACTGGCCCTTCTGCACATGCTCTGTTTTTGCACCTGCACAAGCACTCTGCACATGCTCAGTTTGCACACATGCACAAACACTGTATATTTGTGGCCTGACGACAGCGTGCAAGGGGGGGTGGCTTAAGGCACGTGGTGCCAGATGCCATTTGGAAGAACGCTGACTGCCTGAGGAGAAGGCTGGTGGGGTTTGGGGATTTAATATTTGGAGTTTGCAAGTGGGGGTGAGAGTGGGGCCAAATTCCATACCCACCTTTGCTCAGCATTGACCATCTGACTACGCCGTTGAGTATCAGAAACAGGATTTGAGCTTCAAAGAATGCTGCTGGGACCAAATAAAACTGTTTTGTAAAGCAGAAAGATCGTATCTTGCAAATTACTCTACATAAGAGTTGCCATACTGGGACAGACCACAGCTCCATCACGGTCAGTATCCTGTTTCCAATAGTGGCCAACCCAGGTCACAAGTACCTGGCAAGATCCCAAACAGTAAAACAGATTTTATGCTGATTATCCTAAGAATAAGCAGTAAATTTCCCCAAGCCATCACAATAATGGCTTATGGACTTTTCTTTTAGGAAATTATCCAAACCTTTTTTAAACCATGCTAAGCTGACTGATTTCCAAAGAATTCCATAGTATAATTACATGTTGTGTGAAGAAGCATTTTCTCTGGATTTTAAAAAATCTACTACTTAGTGGCATCATTGAATACCCCCCTAGTCCTAGTACTTTTGGAAAGAGTAAAGAAGCAATTCACATCTACCCTTTCCACTCCACTCAGTATTTTATAGACCTCTATCATGTCTCCCTTGAGCTGTCTCTTCTTCTAGCTGAGAAGCCCTAGTCACTTTAGCCTTTCCTTATAGGGAAGTCGTCCCAACCCTTTTTTCTTCGCTCTTCTCTGCACCATTTTTTAATTCCGCTATATCTTTTCTGAGAAACAATGACCAGAATTGCACACAGTATTTGAGGCATGACCATACCACAGATACAAATGCATTATGGTTTATTTTTTTATTATATTTAATATACCGCCCTTCCTTATACAATAACAGAGTGGTTTTCATCTTTGTGTTCTATTCCTTTCCTGATAATTCCTAACCTCCTATATGCTTTCTTAGCCCCCACCGCACACTGAGTTGAAAGTTTCAATATATCATCAATGATGCCACCTAGATCCTTTTCCTCAGCCAATCAGGGCCTTAGGCCCCCTCCCCGCGCATCAGATGATGCATCGGGGCGTGGCCTAAGGCCGCACTTGTTGGTGGAGGAGGCATGGAGCAGGAGGGACTGAGAACCCCTCCTACTCCCAACAATATTAAGGTATGGGGAGGGGGGTGAGCCTTGCCCGGTCATCCTGCCAGTCTTGGAGGAGGCCTGTAGCAGGATGGAATGAGCACCCCTCCTGCTCCCAATGATTCTTAAAGGTAGGGGGGAGCTGGTGGGCTGGGCCCAGCCGTCCATCTGTCCGTCCTGCCAGCCTAGTTGGGCCGCGTTTTAGGGGGGGGGGGACATTTTGTAGGGGTTTGGAGAGGGAGAAAAAAAATTACAAGTCCTGATAGCAGTGACAGGAGGCTGCTTCTCCTGTCACTACTGTCAGGAGCTGCGCATGAGCGGGGATCGCACATTTGCGATCCCTGCTCGCAAATGGGGGCGTTCCTCCGATCGCCCCCATTTGAATATGACTGATTTGTGAATCAGTCGGACCTGCCCGAATCGGAAACGGATTGTTCCGATTCGGGCAGGTTAGTGAATCTAGGCCATAGAACCCAGCATCACGAAGATACAGTTTGGGTTCCTCTTTCCCACATGCATCACTTTGCAGTTGCTCACATTTCATGCCATTTCATACCATTCTGTTTCATTTTTTCAATCAAGTTCCTTATATTCAACTTGATGCATTTGATCTGTTCTATGTATTACTTCTTTCCCTGCCATTATATTGTAAATGCTTTCTGTCTTTATCTGTTTAAGTCCATTATTCTAATTTGTATTTTATCTGTATCCCATGTATTAGCTCACCTTGTTGTGAACCGTCTAGAACAATGGTCTCAAACTTGTGGCCCGGGGGCCCACCAGGTTTTATTTTGAGGCCCTTGGTATGCTTATCATAATCACAAAAGTAAAATAAAACAGTTTCTTGATAATGTCTCTTTAGTTATAAATGACAATATTATTATTAAGACTTAGCCAAAAGGAAAGATTTATAAACTATAAAGAGTTTTACCTCATGCAAAGTTGTCATTTCTTTAATAAGACATTAACTATGTTTTCTGAGGCCCTCCAAGTACCTACAAATCCAAAATGTGGCCCTGCAATGGGTTTGAGTTTGAGACCACTGGCCTAGAACCTTTTCGGTATATAAGAATAAAATTATTATTGTTCTTTGAGATTCTGTATGGAATGTTGCTACTCTTTGGGGTTCTAGAATCTTGTTACTCTCTGGGATTCCAGAATCTTGATAGGCTGCTATCTTAATGCATTCTGCTTCATTTTTTCAATCAAGTTCCTTATATTCAACTTGATGTATTTGATCTTTTCTTTGTATTACTTCTTTCCCTGCCATTATATTGTAAATGCTTTCTGTCTTTATCTGGTTTTAAGTCCATTATTCTAATTTGTATTTTATCTGTATCCCATGTATTAGCTCACCTTGTTGTGAACCGCCTAGAACTTTTTCAGTATGGCCAGTCTCACAAGATCCTCATGCAATTTTTCACAATCCTCTTGCTTTGAATAACTTTGGGTCATCATTTAATTTAATTTAATTTTGAATACATTGAGGTCCATGTCTAATTTATCATTTGCACACACCTTTTTCCCCAATGCACTTGTGGAAAGAAAGCACATATGTCTTCAGGTTTGATTTTTATTCATTTTGTTGTCTGAGTTTCTCTTTATTTTTAATAAATTGTGGTCAGGCAGTTTTACATGGGGGTAAGAGATGATTCTTGCTGACTCTTGAAGGGGGTCTGTTTTATGTAGCTTTGGTAGGGAATGAGAACATTCCTTACACAGTGAGTGAAGTGTCCAGACCCCCAACATACTCGGAGGGGTGATTCCCTTTCAGGCAGCTTTGGGACAATGTTGTGGTCTTCCTGCATGGATGTGGTCAGTGACTTGGGGTGCCTGACTGTGATCAGCAATGTCCTGTTTTCTCTGGTATCCGGCCTAAATAAAGTCAGGGGACCCTCAGGGGTCTTCATTTTTCCTGGCCCTTTCTCCCCTCAAAATTAATGAAGTGAGAGGAAAACAAGAGGGATATTTTTAGGGAGCCATCCCATGGTGCCCTCCTGAGCCCCCTGAGGTTGAAGTGTTGTGGTGTATATATGTTTGTGTGTTAAAGTGCCATTGAAAGGGGGTATTGGGGGGGAGAGAACTAGTTGTAATTTTGCTTGAAATGAACATATTTTGTAAAATATTTGAGAGAATAAAATCTTTTAATAGACAAAAAACAAAACAAAAAAAAAACCCAAATTTAATTATCTCATTAGTTATTCCCATCTCTAGATCACTAATAAATGTTAAAAAGCAGCGGTCCCAGCACAGACCCCTGGGGAACCCCACTATTTACTCTTCTCCATTGAGAATATTGACCAGTTAAACCTACCTTCTGTTTTCCGTCTTTCAACCAGTTCTTAATCCATAATAGAACCTTACCTCCTATCCCATGACTTTCTAATTTCTTCAAAAGTGTTTCATGAGGTACTTTGTTAAATGCCTTTTGAAAATCCAAATACACAATATGGACCCGTTCACCTTCATCCACACTGATTTGCTTTTGTTGGGTTCCCAACAGATCCGAATGATATTGGGCCCTATGCAGCTTATATGCATAATTTATGACATGACATTGAGGCAGATGTCGGAGACCAAGATGTGAAGTCATAAATTATGCATGCAACCTCTCCTGCACAAGGTGACGGTGTTGGAAGTGAGTATCAGGAGCGTGCGAAACCAAGTGCAACAGCTGCCCTGCCCTTCTTCACACCTGGGGGTGCCAACACTGGCCTCAGGCTGGGGCGATAGCAGTTGTTAGGAAATAGTGTTAACACCAGGACCTTATCAAAGCACATTCCACGGGTCTCATAAACCTTTTGGATCGTGGGCATGTGCCTTGTGTGCCTTTGTGTTACTCCTGCCCTGTTAACCAGCACAGCGGGCAGTGTTGGAAGCGTCAGGCCTCTAAGTACATAAGCATGGCCATACTAGAATAGCATTCAAGCTCAAAACTCTTTTTCCTTACTAGACAATTTCAAGATCATTTCTCTCTTTTTGATATGGCCCATATGTTTCTCTTTCTTCTTCTTGGATTTGGCCACCATGAGAACGGGCTACTGGGTTTTATGGACCAACGGTCGGCTTGGGGGCCCGTTCCAGCGGGGCACCCAACACTGTCTTCACTCCTCCCCCATTCCAGCAGGGGAGAGCCGACGGAGGAGGGCTGCAGTCCGGCCATCGGACCAACGGTTGGCTCGGGGGCCGGTTCAAGCTGGACTTCAATTTTGACTGTTTTGATTTTATTTTCAATTCTTTATAGTTTATGATATATTTTTTAATCTCACTTATTGTTTTACCACTTATTTTGTTTTATTTTATCATTTAAATTTCCCCAGAATTCTATTGCTTCAATGGTTCTCCCTCTGCATCTATTCTTATCTCCCCTCTTTTTTCAACCTTTCAAAGTCCTTTAGATCATTGTAGTCTTATTAGAATGTTTATTTTCTTATTTTTCTCATCTATTCTCTATTTTATTTCTTCATTACTCTACTAATTGTCATTTTTCCAGGTACTTTAGTTAGATTGTGAGCCTTCGGGACAGTAAGGGAATTTCTAAGTACCTATTTTATTTATAATTTTAATGCACCCTATTGTCTATTTTTCTGTAAACCGCTTAGAATCCTAACGGAGTTTAGCGGTATATAAGAAATAAAATAAAATAAATTACATTGGTCTGATCCAGTATGGCTGTTCTTATGCTCTTACGTGAGCCAAGTATAGGACAATCAAGCCATTGTGACATCACTGATGAGGTTGGCTCTTATTGGTGAAATGAGGCATTATGACATCACAATCTCAGCTCTGGAATGTTGCTCTCAATGGGGTTCCGGAATCTTGCTATTCTTTGAGATGCTGGAATGTTGCTACTCCTTGGGTTTTGGCCAGGTACTAGTAACCTGGATTGGCATCATGAGAACGGGCTACTGGACTTGATGGGCCACAGGTCTGACCCAGTATGGCTATTCTTATATTTCACTCAAGATGCTACCAGAGAGAAGGGGGAAAGGCAGGTCTAACTGTGGAAGGGCTATGGCTCTTTGGTAGAGCTGCTGCCTCCGTATCCAGAGGTTGTGAGATCAATTCCTGGTGCTGCTCCTTGTGACCCCGGGCAAGTCACTTAATCCTCCAGTGCCCACCGCTTTGAAGGTCAGCTTTGCAATGATGAAAAGGCCGTATTCCCTCTCTCCTACACTGGTTTTACCTCAGTCCTATCTTCTCTTTAGGGGCAGCCTAGTGGGAGGTGGGGAGGCCAGAGGTCAGGAGACAGCCTCACATTGTCTTCCCTGAATCAGACCCAAGATCAACAGACAGCGGTGTCACTGGCAACACTCTAACGCCCGTCCTGAAAGCATCATTCCTGTGGAAACTGGCAGAGACTGTTCTCCCCTGGCCCAGCTCCAGGCTGGAAATGGCACTGCAGTCACTGAGTCAGATGTTAACCTTTTCCTTGCTGAAGACAAGCACACAAGGTTCCGCACACGTATCGGACCTTATTTACGTACTGAGATTTATTAACCGCCTTTACGAAGAGATTCACCCAATGCAGCGTACAGCAGGCATAATTCAACATATAACTTACAGTTTTGGTAACAGTAGTAAAAAGCCCAAATAGAAACAGAAAATGAATGCGGTAGAGTTAAAATCAGTAAACTGAAACATAATAACGGGACTACCGCGAAACGGTTATTAAATGCACTAAAATTCAAATGAGATACTACATAATACATACTAAAAGGGAGACATAATATGACGGAGTGCTGAAAAGTTCTCAGCCCAACCAACCAACTTCCTAAAAGATAAGAGTGTTATCTTATTTCCTTAAGTGCCAATTTGCAGAAAGAAAATTCTCTGTTTTGACATTGTTTCAGATGAACCATATCCACGTCATTCTCTTCTTGGTTGGGCTGAGAACTTTCCAGCATCCCTCGTAGGATGATGAGTTTCAGTGTCTGGTAATCAGAGCTGAGATTGTGACATCATAATACCTCATTCCACCAATAAGAGCCAACCTCCTCAGTGATGTCACAATGGCTTGATTGTCCTATACTTGGCTCACTTTTATTACATACGAGGGGGTGCTGAAAAGTTCTCAGCCCAACCCACCAACTTCCTAAATTCTGAGCGTTATTTTGCCACTGTAGCTGATTATCTTATTTTGTTAAGTGCCAATTTGCAGAAACAAAATTCTCTGTTTTGACATGGTTTGAGATCATCGATTGAATCATATCCACCACATTCTCTTCTTGGTTGGGCTGAGAACCTTTCAGCACCCCCTCGTAGTCTCTTGCACGCTCATGTATCCTTTTGCATAGAGGCTGATTCACCTCGGACCCTTTTGAACTCCAGAGGGTGAATATCTTGTCATATTCAAATTTTGCTGAATAACTGGAGCAGTCGGGCCAAGTGGCTGGTTGACAGGGTCAAGCAGTACCATGTGTAAATGTCGGTTCAGTCCATAGGTCAGATCTTCTGTTTCCTGGGCTCATCAAGGCTGAGGGTGGCATTCTGCAGTTAGTTTTCACATACCCACACAAGAGGAAGGACCAGTCAATAAACAACAATGACACTTAGGGCTAGATTCTCTAAGCCCACCGATCAAGTTCCGACCACTTAGCGACCCCTGTACGACCCGATTTCCCTCCGACCGATTCACAAACCTCTGTCCCGATCATCCTCCTATCCGCGCATGCAAATGAGGGGGAACGGCATTCAAAAGTAGGCAGGCAGCGATTCACAAAAAAAAAAAAAATTGAGGGACACTGACTGGGCTGACCAATCAAAAATAAGCTACTGCTGAGGACCAGTCGCTCAGGTCCTTTCCGATTGCCCTGCCTTCTGCCTTCTGCCGCCCTGCTCTCTGCCCCATTGGCTCTCGGCTGGATCTCCTGCTCTCCGCCCCATCGGCTCTCGGCTGGATCTCCTGCTCTTCGCCCCATTGGCTCTCGGCTGGATCTCCTGCTCTCTGCCCCATCGGCTCTCAGTTGGATCTCCTGCTCTCCGCCCCATTGGCTCTCGGCTGGATCTCCTGCTCTCTGCCCCTTCGGCTCTCGGCCGGATCTCCTGCTCTCCGCCCCATCGGCTCTCGGCTGGATCTCCTGCTCTCTGCCCTTTCGGCTCTCGGCCGGATCTCCTGCTCTCCGCCCCATTGGCTCTCGGCTGGATCTCCTGCTCTCTGCCCCTTCGGCTCTCGGCCGGATCTCCTGCTCTCTGCTACATCTGCTCTGTTCCCCGTAGTGTAAGCTCGTGGTTTAAATTTAAAACATTTTATTGAAGGAATCAAATAAGTGTACAATAAAATAATACAAAAAAATATTCATTACAAGTAGATTCACAATTCTGATATTTCATACATATTTCTATCATTCCTTCAAAAAAATATTTCCATATGACCTATTACCTCCCTCCCCTCCTGTATTGAAGGAATGGAAGGTAACACAAATTGCCAAGTATTGGGGCCCAATGAATGTTTCCAAAGCTTCAATGAAAAATCATTAAGAATCATACTTCGTGCTCTAGAGCACTGGTTCCCAACCTTGTCCTGGAAGACCACCAGGCCAATCGGGTTTTCAGGCTAGCCCTAATGAATACGCATGAGAGAGATTTGCATATAATGGAAGTGAGAGGCATGCAAATCTGCTCCATGCATATTCATTAGGGCTATCCTGAAAACCTGATCGGCCTTGTGGTCCTCCAGGACAGGGTTGGGAACCACTGCTCTAGAGGAAAGGTTTTGAATATAGGGGTTCCAAATTTTCATAAATAAAGCGGGTTAAAACCACGGGCTCGCAAAAAAAAAGTATAAAGCTCTGCTGGACACGGAGGGCCAGTGCATACCATCTACAGATGGTCTGCGCATGTGTCGGGATCGCTTTTCAGCGATCCCTGCAGTTGGTTGGGGGCTTGATTCCGATCGCCCTCATTTGCATGAGGGCGATTTGTGAATCAGCCCCCCCCCCCTGGACATGGATCGGATCCAATCCGTGCCCTTAGTGAATCTAACCCCTAGTGGCCTAATTTAGGGCCTATGATACAATGTTCTGAATTGGTTATGGCAGGGGTAGGCAATTCCGGTCCTCGAGAGCCGGAGCCAGCTCAGGTTTTCAGGATATCCACAATCAATATGCATGAGATAGATTTGCATCTCAAGGAGGCAGTGCATGCAAATCCATCTCGTACATATTCATGGTGGAGATCCTGAAAACCTGACCTGGCTCCGGCTCTCGAGGACCGGAATTGCCTACCCCTGGGTTATGGGGTGGGGGTGGGAGAATGGATGCAGGATTTTATTGTTGTTGTTAAAGATCTATTGCTAACTTTATACTCTTTATGAGTTTCTATAAATCAGCTTGGGTTTATACATAGAGGTGATTTAGATTCTGCTTAAATAAACAGAGGAGCTGTGATGCACGGCCTTTGATTATAACATGTTATTTAAGAGAATGTTATAGAGGAGGCAGAAACCCCCCACGTGGCTATGAATAATAGCTCATGGCACCAAAGCTTAGTGGAGGGGTCAGTTCCTACTGAGCTTGATGCCTAAGAAGCAAAAGGGGAAAAAAAAATCATTACGTAAAATAAAATAAATCATACATTAAATGGACTATTTTGAAGCTGTGTGGGGTGGCCCAAAACCACATTAAGCTCAGCTCAGAAAAGATATTCCACAGATGTGAGAATCAACATAGACATTTTGGGGTGAATATTCAGCTGGCGACTGCCTTTGTTTGGCCACCGGTAGCCTTATGACATTCAATGGTGGGCACAGTGGCGTAGTGAGGGTAAGCGGCACCCGAGGAAGTGGTGCCCCTCCCCCGCCCTCTTTCTCACCCCCCCTGCTGCACACGCGACCCTTCCCTTTCCCCGTATCTTTTAAACTTCTCCGGAGTGAACAGCACGCCCACGTCGGTGTCGGCTCGCCCTTTGACGCCACTTCCTAGGCGTGACTCCCGGAAAGGACATCAGAGAGCACGTCGATGCCAACGCGGGCATCAACCGCACGCCGGGGAAGTAAAAAAAAGTACAGGGAAGGCAAGGGGTGCATGTGGGCGACAAGGAGAGGAGCGAGGGGTGCTGCGCCCTTACCAAGATGGCGCCCGGGGCAGACCGCCCCCCACCCCCACTCTTACTACGCCACTGGCTAGGCAACAGGCATCGACATTGAATATATGGGCATATGCCGCTGGTTAAATCTTATACAGTCAATTGCAATATTCAACTGTGGCAAAAATTTAAAAATTTTAAACTATGCTTAAAAGTTGTTGTTTTGGTCAAGCATTTGATGTATCTGACGCAACCCAGTTAAAGATCTAGGGCCCGGTTCTAGATAGTCTGCCTAAAAAAAATGGCGCCGACACGTACAGCGCTATGTGCAGATTCTATAAAAACGAAGTGCATTGTATAGAAACACGCTTAGGCGTCGCTAGGAGTTCTGACTTCCGGTGCGCCCAATGTATGCCAGGATTTTCTTCGCCCAAATACTTGCGCCTAAGTTACATGCCTAATTCACAAAGAGATGCCCAATTGAAGACACGCCCATGAGCCACCCTAACCACGCCCGCTTTTAGCTAGGCGCTTTGGACTAGGCGCTTACTTTTTATAGAATCGTAGTTTTCAAGTTAGGTGCCTCACTTTCAGTTAAGTCCAATTAAAACCAATTATGAGCTATTAACATAGAAACATAGAGTATGACGGCAGAAAAGGGCCGTCGGCCCAACAAGTCTGCCCACTCAAAGAACCCTCCCTCTAAAAGAACCCTCCCCCTAAGCATTTCCCTGGAGCAAACCCACATGTTTATCCCATCGTCCCTTGAAGTCGAGCACGTTACTGGCCTCAACTACCTGACGTGGAAGACCATCCCAGCGATCAACCACCCTTTCGGTGAAGAAGTATTTTCTGATGTCACCATGATGTCTCCCACCCTTGAGTTTGAGCGGATGCCCTCTTGTTGCCGTGAGACCCGTAGGGAAAAAGATATCTTCTTCCACCTCATTACGGCCTGTAAGATATTTGAACGTCTCTATCATGTCTCCCCTCTCTCTGTGTTCTTCGAGAGAATATAACTGCAGCCTGCTTAGACGTTCTTTATATGGGAGTTCCTTGAGTCCTGAGACCATCTTAGTGGCCATTCGCTGAACCAAATCCATTCTCTTCACATCCTGTTGATAATGTGGCCTCCAAAACTGAACACAGTACTTCAGATGAGGTCTCACCATAGACCTGTACAACGGCATTATAACTTCAGGCTTTCAGCTGACAAAACTTCTTCGGATGCAACTCGGCATTTGTATAGCCTTGGCTGAAGCTCTCTCCACTTGATTGGCAGTTTTCATATCTTCACTAATGATTACACCCAGGTCCCGTTCTGCGACAGTTCTTGTTAAGTGTCAATCATCAGCACAGACGAAGCCTTTTAATCAATTAAGTTAGACGCTTACATGAACTAGGTGCGCTGAGGTAGGCTATATTGAATTTACCAGTTACTGAATCGCTGCAATTGTGAGAATGATTGAATTTTCTGCATGTGAACGTTCCTTGGTGTGATACAGATAGGTCTGTCCTATTTATTAAAAATTGAATTCTTTTATTATACATTCATTGTATTTTAATTGTTAACTGTTGTGATCTGAATACGCCAGGTGGTATATAAAATCTTAATAAACATAAACACTTAACCACATAAGGTGAATCGCATAAAGATAAGGGTTGCGTTTTATATGGTCTTATTTGGGTGGTTACGTTATACGGTTAAGAGCTGGATATTGGCACAATAAGTTCCAACTTCGTCCCTAGAGGGTTTGCCCACAAATTAAGTGATTTTGGTTTAGGTGGTAAGGCCTTGATTCTAAAAAAGGTGACTACTTGTAGGTGCCTAGATTGGGTTGCCTACCTATCTAGGTGTCTAACTTAATTTTTTAAAAATTGGCGCTGATAATTAAAAGTGCCATTAAAAACCAATTTATAAAAATTAATTAGCCAGTAGGTACCTAACTCAGTACGCACCTACAACTTCCATGTTGGCGTCCTCACTGAGGCGCCTACTGGCAAGTAGACATCGTTACGGGTGGATTTGGAGTGGAGTTTGTGTGTGGATTAATTTAGGCGCCGGTGGGCGGCAGTATTTTAGGCCAAGAAAACCCTGGTTTAATATACCAGTGCCTTTGTCAATATAGGCGCCACCAGGCACGATTCGACAAACTTTGATTGACGTGAGGTAGGTGCTGTTTTCCTAGGCACCGACCAAATTAGCCCTCCCCGCCTCCCATCTTTAAAAAACCATAGCATGGTTTTAGTGTGGGCCAAGACAGGAACAGCTCCGATGCTCATGGAATTCCTATGAGCGTCGGAGCTGTTACTGCCACAGCTGGAGCTAAAAAACGCACTACATGTTTGTAAAAGAGGGATGGTAGGGGATGTTTATAGAATCTGGCCCTAAGTGTGGATATTCAATGCTATTAACTGGTTAAGTACTGTTGACTATCAACAGATGGGGGGATGGGGAGGGATGATCAGGATTCTCCTGGTCTACATTGCTTTGAATATCAACCCCTTTTGTTAATACTCTGCACCCTATCTATGGCATGGCCAACAAAGGGTTTACTCTTTCACACATATACTCATAAATGCACATGTGCTCACATGGGCACTCACATACATGTTCAAATTCAAGCCCATAGGGCTGGATTCAGTAAACAGCACTCAAAGTTTGTTGCCCCAAAATTGGCACTGGACGGTATTCTGTAATGAGTGTTCTGGGATCACCCACCTGTACAGAATAACGCTTAGTGCAGAGATCCGTGCCCAGTTTTGGGCATGAGGATTTACGCCATCTCAGACATGGAGAAATCAGTGGAGGAGGCTCGTATATATGAATGAAACCTGAATGTTTGAGACACCACCACATTTTTTGAGAGTTTGTTGAGTGCTCCACTCGGTTCCCTGACGCAGGATCGAAACAGGCCCCGTCAGAACCTCTGATCAAGCTAAGCGTTTTGCTTGTAATAGCTTAAAGCAGGAGTCTCCAAAGTCCCTCCTTGAGAGCCGAATCCAGTCGGGTTTTCAGGATTTCCCCAATGAATATGCATTGAAAGCAGTGCATGCACATAGATCTCATGCATATTCATTGGGGAAATCCTGAAAACCCGACTGGATTTGGCCCTCAAGGAGGGACTTTGGGGACCCCTGGCTTAAAGTATACGAAAATTCGCTCTATGCTAGTTTACAGCAACAAATTTTGCTTTCACTTGAATCTATAATAAGCAATTTTCTCTTGGGGCTCTGGCTCCTTGTTTTTGCCGTCGTGTCTCTGAGCATATTTTTGAATTCTAAGTGTGTTTGTTCTAGAAGTATGAATCTCATTCTCCATGGACAAGCAGTATAAGTCAGCCCCACTTTTGGTGACCTCATCTACGTTCCCAATTCGGAATTGCTCTCCCAGAGCTCAGGTGAGGCTTTTGGGAGCCTCATCTGAGCATGTGCAGGTAGCCCTATATATACCTGTGCTGGCCCTCACTAATCCAGTTTAGTTCATCCGCCCTTCCCAAACGGACGGATCACAGCTCTCCATTAACCCCCCTCCCCCAAAAAAAACCAAGAACAAAAACCCCAGAAAGAAAGAAAAGAAAAGAAGAAGAATGGCTGAAAAAAAAATGAAAAGCCTACAGCAAAACTGGGTTTCAAGAAGTGCCTGAACTGAAAATGAAAAATGAGTTCCACGGACCCCCGTGAGATGTGTGTCCGTTGCCTAGGAGAAGCACACCTCATGGCAGCCTGCCCTCAGTGCCTAAAAATGTCTCTCTTCTTAGTAGAGTACCAGTTTTCTGGTTTCCCCCATGCACCACTGGACTTAGTCTGGTATAAATCCTGGCACTTAAGTTAGGCATGGATCTTCGGTATTCAGTTATACTGTGCCCATCTTTAGTGAAAAATTAAGAGGGGACAGATTCTGAACCAATGCTAGGAAGTTTTTCTTCACCCAACAGGTGATGGACACCTGGAATGCGCTTCCGGAGGGCATGATAGGACAGAGTACGGTTTTGGGGTTTAAGAAGGGATTGGACAATTTTCTAAAGGAAAAGGGGATAGAGGGGTATAGATAGAGGACTACTACACAGGTCCTGGACCTGTTGGACTGCCGCGCGAGCGGACTGCTGGGCGCGATGGACCTCTGGTCTGACCCAGCAGAGGCACTTCTTATGTTCTTATGTTCACGCCCCCTTTTGAGTTTCAAGTGATACGATTTGCACATAAATCTTTATAGAACAGCGTTTATCAAGCTGCACGTGCAAATTCAAGTTGTAGCCACCTAATTAATAATATGCATATAACCCAATTGGCTATTGAGCCAATTAGCGCCAATTATTGGCGCTAATTGGCTCAATAGCCAATTGGGTTATATGCATATCTCAGAATAGCATGCAATATTGCATAAGTAAATTTGCATGTTATTTACAGAATCAGGCCGATATTGTCTCTCACTGCCTCGTAGCCTGGCTCTGTCTTGCCCATATAGACATTCATGCACCCACTACGTCCCCGATGTTCTAAACTTACCGTGCCTTTAACGGTTGCCGCTAAATCAGTTCCGGCCAGTTTAGCATCAAAGTATTTTAGCTTCTGCTGTACATAATGGCTCTGCGCCGTCTTTTCCGTGCTTCATAGCATCCTCCGATAATACTATGTAAATGTAGTGCGACAAGGTCGTCAGTATTAAAATGAGCACTCCAGGCGACGCCCAGACACTGCCTGGTGATGCACGGAATCAAGCGGTGACCTTTAATGCTCCAAAATTACTGGCAGGCCTGGAGATGCTGGAAGCATGTTAAAAGTGCATCTCAGGTGCGTGTGTTAAAGGCGTGCAACAGAAGGTCTGGGTTGCCAGTTGCATGAGAAACGAAGATACATTTATCGTACATACTGTAATAATAATAATAACTTTATTTTTCTATACCGCCATAGTCAAACTGACTTCTAGGCGGTTCACATAGAAAGAAGGCTGGACAATCAGCGAATTACAAAATGCAAGAAGAAGGAAGTTACATCATGAATTGGAGAAGCATGGGGAAAGAATACATGAGAGAAGAAAGATGTTACATAATAGAATGGGGTTATAAGGGGAAGAAAAAAACAACAACCCTGAGAGAGGTGATCTGATTAAGCAAGGAATTTGTCAAATAGAACGGTTTTAATTGATTTTCGGAATGTGTGGTAGGTCTGTCTGGCTTTATTTATGTGGTTTCCCAGCCAGGATTGCTGTCTGTTTGCTTGGAACATGAAGGTTCTGTCTAGGAAGGATTTGCATTTGCAGCCTGTGATCTTTGGGTATGTAAAGATGTTTTTGTTTCTGGTGGTACGTGTGGGGTTGTGTAGAGTGAAGTGTGTTTGCAGGTAGGAAGGTGCTAGGCCCCAGACTTGCTTGAAGCAGATACAAGCAAATTGGAACAGTATTGGCGCCTCCACAGGTAGCCAGTGTAATTTCTTGTAATAGGGGCTAATGTGGTCTTTTTTTCTCAGTCCGAAGATCAAGCGAACTGCAGTGTTTTGCACTAATCTAATTTTTGTACTGTTTTTTTTTTTTTTGGAATTCCCAGGTAGGCGATGTTGCAGTAATCTAGGGTAGATAGGGTCAGCGACTGCGCCAGTAATCTGAATGATGTTGTCTCAAAGTATTTTTTAATAGTCCTTAGCTTCCACAGCATGTAAAAGCATTTCTTCACCAGTAGGTTTGTGTGGTCAGCCATGGTTAGGTGAGTGTCTAGAGTGATACCCAGTATTTTTATGGTTTTGGAGATTGGGTATTCATGGTCGTTTATTTTTAACGATGTTTTCATTATTTTGTCGTCGGGGCTTGCCAAGAAGATTGTATATGTGAGTGTTAAAAGCATATCTCATGTGCACATCGTAAAGGTGTGTCTCATGTGCATTGGTTAAAAGCACATGCTGGAAGGTCTAAGGGCTAGATTCACTAAGCCCACCAATAAGTTCCAACCACTTAGCGACCCCTTTGCGACCCGATTTCCCTCCAACCCGATTCACTAACTTCTGTCCTGATCATCCTCCGATCCGCGCATACAAATGAGGAGGAACGGCATTCAAATGTAGGCAGCCAGCGATTCACACACAGACAAAAAAACAACCCAACACCAACTGGGCTGGCCGATTAGCAAACAAGCGACTGCGGGGGACCAGTCGTTCATGTTGTTTCCGACTGCTCTGCCCCGAATCTCCTGCTCTCTGCCCGAAGTTGCGATTCTCCTGCTGCCCTGCACTGCCCCAAATCTCCTGCCCCGATTCTCCCCGACTCTTCTGCCCTCCCCCCGCTGTGCAAGCCTGCGGTTTTAACCTACGGGTTTAAAGTGGGTTAAAACCACAGGCTCGTGAAAAAGTTAAAAAAAGGTAAAATTTAGCTCTGCCGGGCACGGAAGGCATCTACAGATGGTCTGCGCATGCGTTGGGATCGCTCTAAAGCAATCCGGGCAGGCGGTTGAGGAGCTTGATTCTGATCGTCCTCATTTGCATGAGGGTGATTTGTGAATCAGCCCCTGGGACACGGGTCGGATCCCTCACGGATTGGATTCGATCCGTGCCCTTAGTGAATCTAGGCCAGTGGTTCCCAAACCTGTCCTGGGGGACCCCCAGCCAGTCAGGTTTTCCAGATATCCCTAATGAATATGCATGAGAGAGATTTGCATACCTGTCACTTCCATTATATGCAAATCTCTCTCATGCATATTCATTAGGGATTTCTTGAAAACCTGACTGGCTGGGGGTCCCCCAGGACAGGTTTGGGAACCACTGATCTAGGCCTTTGGTTGCTAATTGCTTGAGAGGTGAAAGTTTAAAAAAAAAAATTAAAAAAAAACCGGGAGCAGCATATATGTCTCACAGTACCAGTGTAGAAAAAAGCATTTGTATTTGCATGGTTTGCTGGTAGTTCTCCGCCCCCTCCTCTCCACCTATGGAATTGACGGACACGCGCATATGACATTCCTGGCGCATGTGCACACTTATACCTCTTTCCGTGGACTATTCTGCACATGTGTCCATGGCTTTCGCCAAGGACTGATCGGATGGAATTTCCATGGACCTCCGCAGAGCTCATGTGCAGGCACCCGTTCCCCTCTCCGCCCCCCCTCTCCTTCCCTGCCCCTCCACTACTGCGCATGCACGCAGCTTCCCTCCCCCCGTCACTCTGTAATGTTCCTGGCATGAGCAACGACCCCTAGCCTGCTGTCATACCAGCGTCGGTTCTTCCTCTGATGTCACTTCCTGGACCCATGCCTAGGATGTGACGTCGGAGGAAGAGAGGACAGCAGCTAGGGGGTTGATGCTAGCACCAGGAACATTATAAAGGTGCAGGGGATGGGAAGAGGGGGGAGGGGCACCACCATTCCGGGCGCCTCTCGCCCTCGCTATGGCCACTGAATGGCCCGCAGGATTTTTAATGGTAAGTTTAACATCAGGGCCTCAAACATCAGAACAGGATTAAGCACAACGACAGAAGACAGATCAATCACAGTCTACTTAGTCTAACAGCCAGGGTGTCACTAGTACTCCTAAATGTTTGTACAACACTGCAAGTGTGCACACTGCTCCACAGACTCCGGCAAGTGAGCCTCGACTCTACGGATGTGGTGGAGGACAGGAGTACTTTAGTGGATCTGGGGCGTTTGCATTCCAGGGTCGGAAAAGGACGGTCCGAGGACGCGAGGGTGGGTCAAGCAAGGGACTTGGGAAGGGGGAAGCTCTTCAAGTGAGCTGCATGCAAACATGACTCCAGTAGAAACCAAAACCACCGTATATAGGCTATTTATTTGTTTAGTTCACAGATGCTAAGCTTCTTAGGAGTGTGTCACATATTTGAAGGATTTCTCCCCGTCACACTTTCAGCCCCTTCTCTCGCTCATTAGAGCCATGGTGTCAACCAACGAAGAGAAGCTGAAGCGATGAGAAACCAAATGGCCCTATCAGTGGGAGGAAATCTGAGCACGTGTTTGTTCCCTGCATTGTGCCCTATTTCTTTTCTCTGCATCTACAAGTCCATGCCTACTGTATACTTTAGAAAACCAAAAAAACCACACAAAAAAACTCTTTGGAGTGACGATGTTCCTAAATAGACTTTATTTGAAAGTATTAAAGTTCCAAAGGTACACTGAAATCATCCACATAAAATAATTCCATCCACATAAAAATAAATCATCCACATAAGAGCCTTAAAGGACCTAGTCCGCTAGGGATACAGGACCCAACACGGTCCTTGTTTCGACAAAAAATCTTCTTCAGGGGTCCCTGATGGTCCTATAAAGGTGAATACGTGGGAAACAATTGTGTGGCGAGCCAAAAGTGAGACACTGCTTGCATTTGTATACTTTAACCAGCAGAATGGGGAACAATTTCAGCCCAGGTAGGGGTACCATATGGCTAGGGTTACCAAGACGGATTTTCCAACCATGCCTGGAGGGCCTCTGAGCATACACGGATGACATCACATCGTTTCAAGTTCTATTAAAATTTGATATAATCGCCTCCAGACAAGGCCCGGAGGTCAGAAAAGAAAGACAAGGCTTTGTGGGGGCGGGGCTGGAGGTAAAATTGGGCGGGGGCAGAACAAGGCATGGCTGGTGGAGGCGGAATGAGGCGAGGCCCTGTGTCCAGGTTTCTCTGTGGAAAAATCTGGTAACCCTACATATGGCTCCAGAAAAAAAGAAGATGGATTGAGATATCTGGGTTTTGCTTCCACTGTCTTTTTCTGGAGTCATATGGCAACCCTAAGCCCAGGGAATTTACCCAGCTCATCTCCACTCTCTCTGTAACCTTGAAGAGGCTCCAGTGAAAAGCAAATATAATTTTAACCTGCTGCTTTTTTCATTTGCAAAGCGATACTGCACTTAAATCAGTCTAGATTAATACTCCGGACACAAACTGTCTGAGAAAGTCATTCTTTGGGATGGCTCTCTGTTGGCATCGATATTAGTCATAGCTAGTAGACGCTTCAGGATAGTTAGCTTATAAGATGAATAAATAACATGAAATGAAAAGCGTAGCCATGATGTCTGGCCAGCATTTTCTTCTTTCGGGGTCAGCTAATCCATAAGCCAGGAGTGCTGGAAAGTGGAAAAGTCTTATAGCCTCGCTCTTTGTCTTTATCTCCCGCCCTTCACTTAAACACCCACTGCTCACCATCAGGGCCGCCATCAAAAATTTCTGGGCCCCTTACTGAGCAATCCTATTGTGCCCCCCCACTTTTGTCCAGGGGGGTGCTATCAGGAAATCGGCAGGGGACAAAAAAAAAGTATGACAGCAGTGTTTATTGTTTATTGTTGTGCACAGCAGAAGCATAATACAGGAATTTGTGCTATGGTGGCCTAGGACCCTGGGGGAGCCCGGGCCCCCTGTCAGCTCCGGGCCCCTGAATGCAGGACTGGTAGTACTGCCCTGATGGCGGCCCAGCTCACCATTCACAAAGACGGGACACCCTGGTTGGCCAGTCTGGCCAGTTCTTAGATCTGTGTTCTTCCAAATCCAAGCTTTGTGCTAGCGTGATACTCATCTAAGTCTCATCAGATGGTTATCGCTTCGACTAGTCTGAGATCTCTGATAACCAGTTGGGGGTAGGGGAAGGGGTTGGATTCTTCACATGTGCACTAGGAGGAAATGAACAATTTATGGTAAATGGTGCAGAAACTGAGGGCAGAGGGTTGTTCCCGCATATATCTCTTGGGAAACTTGTCTAGGTGGTGCGAGAAGCTGGGCTCTGACCTGCTGAGGATCAAGAAGGGTGAATTTTTTAATGCTATTATGTGAAAGCATTCACAGGAGAAAATAGCCTCTCTTGCCAGCAAGGTTTATAGAGAGTACACACATGAGCACAGAAACAAGCTGCTATAAAAGATAGGAAGGACCTATCGCAGGGCACTTAGGCCCAAATTCTGTAACCCCGGCGCCTAATGTTAGGCACCGATTTCGGAGGCGCCTATCTAAATTGGGTAACAAGCTCAATTAAACTTTTTAATCCGCAATAATTGAAACTTAGGCAAGAAAGAGCGATTCTGCCACAAGGCGCCTCTAAAAATTTAGGCGGCCTTGAAAAAAATTGGCGCTATGCACGATAGGCGTGGGCGTGGCTACACGTTAGGCGCCTTGTGGCAGAATCACTGCTCTTAAGCGTGCTTAAGCGCTCAGCTAGGCGCCTAACTCTTTAGTTGTGCCTAGCGCTGGCCTATTTCTCGGGCGCCTCCAAAATAGGTTCCGCTTGGCGTGATTCATTAAACAGCGCCCAATTTTACTTGAATCGTGCTGGACGGTGCCTAATTAGGCGCCTAAATTTTGGGCGCGCCTTATAGAATTTGCCCTGTAGTGACGTCTAACGCCTAAGTGGGCATTTTATGGGCAGAGCGTGACTTACACACTGCTAAGCACGATTCTCCAAAAACGTAGGCGCCTGAAATGTAGGCCTTCAAAACCCTGACCTACATTTCAGGCGCCGTTAGCCGCGATTCTGTAAACAGTGTGACTGACTTGTGTCCAGCGCCATTTTTCTAGGCGCCGGACGATTTAGCCGCCATTTATAGAATCAGCCCGTTGGTGCACCTCCTTTGCTACTACTGTGCTAGAAACGCAACAAATTAGAAGAAAAACACCAGATTTCGATAAATTTTTGTTTTCAGTTAATTTTTGAAACGATGCATGCCTTTTCCACGGTTCCGTCTCATTCTGTTTTGAAACAAAGGTCCACCTCTCTAAGAGGTTCAGGAAATTAGCGAAGGCTAGGACTGTGTCGAATCAAGAAGCTTACGGCCCTATGCAACCAACGTGCTGGGGCCGTTTTATCTTGAACACAAGAGCTGCTTCTGAATCCATTTTCTGAACGAGCAAATTCACCGTGAAGAGTCAAATAACCTGGCTTTAGAGGTCTAAGTGCATAAATCTGAAAATCAGACATCGGAGGAATTTTCGAAAGCTAGTTTCTGTGTGACTAAGGAGGCCTGGCAGACATGTGTTTCAGCTTAGATGAAACAAGATTGATTTTCAGAGTGTGAAGAACCTAAATTGAAATAGTATGGATCCCAGGGTCAACAGATGTGTCGTATACAAAGCACAACAGACAATACCGAAGTTATCTTTCCAATCAGGACTCCAATGGCAGTAATGTCTTCGGGAGATCAAGGCAGAATCACTATCACCATAAAAGGAAAAATCAAAAAGAGGAAAAGTGGTTGACATTAAGGGACACACTTGGTGGCCACTTACTCGTGAGTTCATGGAACGGAATTCCTCCTCATGTTCAAAGGCTGGGTATTTTCAAGTTTATTACAATTTTGGATTGAACGCCTATCATAGATTCTAGGCGATGTACATTAAAAAAAGGGAATATAATCATAATCTTTTTATATAAACTATATATACAGTAAAATCTTGGTTTGTGAGCATAATTCGTTCCAGAAGCATGCTTGTAATCCAAAGCACTCGTATATCAAAGCGAGTTTCCCCATAAGAAATAATGGAAACTCAGACGATTCGTTCCACAACCTAAAAACTTTAATACAAAATACTATATGGACTTGTATTGCAACACCTCGCTCATTTAGAACAATCACTACAGCGTCGGAGAGAGAACCACCGTCGGCTCAGTTGTGATGATGTGACACGTGTATATTGTACGCACTCATATTGCAAGACTTTGCTTGTTTCGAACAGTCACTATACTCCCGCCGTGTCTGAGAGAGAGGAACCATCGGCTCATTTATGATGTGTGTATACTGTATGTACTTGTATTGCAAGACATTGCTTATATATCAAGTTAACATTTAATAAAATGTTTTGCTTGTCTTGCAAAACGCTTGCAAACCAAGTTACTTGCAATCCAAGGTTTTACTGTATACACTTCTCCCTCCGTATTCGCTGTGATAGGGGATTAGAAACATAGAAACATAGAAAGATGACGGCAGATAAGGGCCATAGCCCATCAAGTCTGCCCACACTATTTACCCACCCTCTTAAATCTACTGACCCCCTAAAGAATAATTGTAATTATACTGTCACTCTACTTACCCGCTCATTCAGTCCTAGTGACCCTATCCCTTGGCATGACCTCGTAGGGATCCCACATAGGTATCCCATTTGTTCTTGAAGTCTGAGATGCTGCGTGCCTCGACCACCTGCACTGGAAGCTCGTTCCAATGCTCAATCACTCTCTCCGTGAAGAAGTATTTCCTGGTGTCTCCACGGAACTTCCCTCCCCTGATCTTGAGCGGATGTCCTCTTGTGGTCGAGGGTCCCCTGAGAAGAAAGATATCATCTTCCACCTCTACCCGTCCCGTGATGTACTTAAATGTCTCAATCATGTCTCCCCTCTCCCTACGCTCCTCGAGAGTGTAGAGCTGCAATTTGCTCAGTCTTTCTTCGTACGGGAGACCCTTTAGCCCCGAGACCATCCTGGTAGCCATCCGCTGAACCGATTCAACTCTGAGCACATCCTTACGGTAATGCGGCCTCCAGAATTGAACACAGTATTCCAGATGCGGTCTCACCATGGCTCTGTACAGTGGCATCATGACTTCAGGTTTCCTGTTGACGAAGCTTCTCTTGATACAGCCTATCATTTGCCGTGCTTTAGATGCAGCCTTCTCCACTTGAGTGGATGCTTTCATGTCCGCACTGATGATTACTCCTAAGTCTCGCTCTGCCGTGGTCCTGGCTAAAGTTTCTCCATTCAGGGTGTAAGTTCTGCAAGGATTTCCGTTGCCGAGATGCATGACCTTACATTTCTTGGCATTGAAGCCCAGCTGCCAGATCAAGGACCAACTTTCTAAAGTACGCAGGTCTTGCTCCATAGCATCCTGAAGATTATAGCCGTTTACTACATTGCATAGTTTGGCGTCATCAGCGAATAAGGTTACCTTGCCTTGGAGCCCTTGAGTCAGATCCCTAATGAATATGTTGAAGAGGAGTGGGCCCAGGACCGAACCCTGTGGCACTCCGCTGGTCACCTCTGACATTTTAGAAAGGGTACCGTTGACCACCACCCTCTGAAGTCTGCCACTAAGCCAATCTTTAACCCATGCAGTTAGAGTCTCTCCTAATCCCATAGATTTCATCTTGTTCAGCAGCCTGCGGTGTGGGACGCTGTCAAACGCTTTGCTGAAGTCCAGGTACACGACGTCCAGGGACTCTCCTGAGTCTAGTCTTCTTGTTACCCAGTCAAAGAAGCTTATTAGATTGGACTGGCATGACTTACCCTTGGTGAATCCATGTTGGCTGGGATCCCGGAGATTTCTCTCGTTCAGGATCGTATCTAATTTATACTTAATTAGTGTTTCCATGAGTTTGCACACTAACAGAACCGCGAATACAGAAAAACTGCGAATAACTTTTTCATATGTTATTCGCTGTTTTCTATTAAAAACCGTCGTGAATATGGCGAAACCGCGAATAACATGGAGGGAGACCTGGCCTGTTCCTGAAGGAGAGGCAAAGCAAGGTGAAGAAAGTGCTGGGAATCGGCGACTTTCTCTGTAAACGCTTGGAATCAGCGATTTCTCTATGCAAGCTGTTGTAATTTGGGGGGAGGAGCCAGCATGCTATAAACCGTGAATAATCGAAACCGCGAATGCTGAAACTGCAAATACAGAGGGAGAAGTGTATATCTTTATTCATTTTCAATCTAAACAATTAAAAACATTTTCAATCTAAAAACAGTGCATACAATAATTCATACAAGTTATTTAAAAACAGCACTTACATCCATCAGTAAAATACATAAGAATAATTTTTTTTTTTTTTCTGGCGAGCACGCGAAGATGGCGGAACTGAAGGTTCTTGTCATTGATGGCCGCGGTCACCTCCTTGGTCGTCTTGCAGCCATTGTGGCTAAACAGGTTCTGCTTGGCCGCAAAGTGGTGATTGTGAGATGCGAGGGCATCAATATCTCTGGCAACTTTTACCGGAACAAATTGAAGTACCTTGCTTTCCTGCGCAAGAGAATGAATACCAACCCATCCCGTGGGCCCTACCATTTCCGAGCCCCAAGCCACATTTTCTGGAGGACAGTCAGAGGCATGCTGCCGCATAAGACGAAGCGTGGCCAGGCTGCCCTGGAGAGGCTCAAAGTCTTTGATGGCATTCCTCCCCCTTATGACAAGAGGAAACGCATGGTGGTACCAGCTGCCCTGAAAATTGTACGTCTCAAACCAACACGCAAGTTTGCTTACCTCGGTCGGCTTGCCCATGAAGTCGGATGGAAGTACCAGGCTGTGACAGCTACCCTGGAAGCAAAGCGGAAAGAGAAGGCCAAACTCCACTATGAGAAGAAGAAGAAAACTATGAAATTGAAAAAAATAGCCGAGAAGAACGTGGAGAGCAAAATCGCCAAATACACAGATGTCCTGAAGCAATATGGAATTCTTGTCTGAGTTTTAAAAATAACCAAAACAAAACTCCCACAATAAACTTTGCAAAAAACCTGAAAAAAAAAAAAAAAAAAGAATAATTTTCACCCGGCTCCTCCCCTAATTTCAATGTATTCAAGATAATACAGTAGTACTTTCATGTCGTCAATAAACCAGTCCCAAAATACTATCCCTCTTCCTCCCACCCCCCATCCCCCTTCCTTGGGTGTGTAAATGATAACCAGAAGTAAAGGGAAACAACATTCAATTAAACCCAATAAAACTGGCCAATGGACCCCATATTCGTTTAAATCATTTGCTACCCCCTTGCTCAGAAATCATTTTTTCGTATCTGTAGCACAAGCATAACGAATCCTACCAAAAAGTGAAATTTAAGCGGTCACAATTCTTCCAGTTTTTTCGTAATCATTTGGATGGCTACCCCAGTCATTATACCCAATAATCTGGTTTTATGTCTGTCTGCTGGAAATGTGGAAATGTGATGCGGTAATATGTGGAATATAATTATAAAAACATATTTAAAACATGAGACATGGACAATGACAGCCTCATAAATACACAAAAGGGACAGGGCGGAACTACATTAAATTCAGAAAAGTAAACATAAAGAGGGAAAAACAAGAGGCAAAGGGAGAAAAGGGTGGTAGATTGAGATCAAGACACGGGCAATGTATCAGGGTCGAGAACGTTTACCGGATCAAAAAAAGAAAACATGGAGTTATTCGTTGCTCGAATGCATCTTTGAAAATCAATCTTTTGAATGGCTCTTTGAATTTGTTTAAGTTTTGTTCCTCCCTAAGGAAAGAGGGTAAAGGATTCCATATAAATTTTCCAAGTGCCTATCTTATTTATTTTTATCTATTGTATCTTTGTAGAAACATAGAAAAAGAGCAGCAGAAAAGGGCTATAGCCCACCAAGTCTGCCCATTCCAAGTATCCCCTCCCCTGAATTTACTCCCTTAAAGATCCCACGTGAGTATCCCATTTTCTCTTAAAATCCGTCACGCTGCTGGCCTTTATCACCTGGAGTGGGAGTTTGTTCCAATGATCCACTACTCTTTCGGTGAAGAAGTACTTCCTGGAGTCGCCATGAAACTTCTCTCCCCTGATTTTCAGCGGATGCCCTCTGGTGGTCGAGGGTCCCATGAGCCAGAAGATATCATCTTCTGACTCGATGCATCCCGTGATGTACTTATATGTTTCAATCATATCTCCCCGTTCTCTTCCTTTCCTCAAGTGAGTACAGCCGCAATTTTTTTAAATCTTTCTTCATACGTGAGATCCTTGAGCCCCAAGACCATCCTGGTGGCCGTTCGCTGAACCGACTCGATCCTCAGCACGACCTTTCGGTAATGCATCATTTTTGTAAACCGCTTAGAAACCTCACGGTTATTAGCGGTATATAAGAATTAAATTAAATTAAATTAAAATTAAATATCGAGGGGGCAGTTATGGAGAATATCGTTGTAAGGTGGATATTAATCTTTAGAGAAGCAACTTATAATAAGTGTTGATTTATAGATCTAAGTAAACTTGGTTGAGCATGGGTGTGTGTGTGGGGGGGGGGGGACATTGCAGGGTTGAGGTGCTGATTTGGAGGAGGGGGGCATTGCTGGATCAAGGTGGCATGCTGGAGCCCCAGGTCGCGCTGAACAGTCCCACGATGAAAGCACAGCGCTGAGCCGTCCTGCGGTGAAAGGGACATGCTAAATGGGCGGCTCTTAAAAGGCTGTGATGAGCCATCCTAGACCCGTCCAGATGCAACCATCTTGCTTCTAAAGTCCTCCGCCCTGGCAAGCCCAAGGATTGGCCTTTGGCCTTTGGAATCAAATCTGGGTCCACTATGGCAGCGCACAGCGCACGACTGAGTCACCAGCCGCCCCGCCGTGCTTGCGTTTTCAGATCAGGAATGGTTTCGCTGCACTACAGATGCTCACAATCCGCCTTCCGAGGAAGAGAGGCGCATTCGCGTAGGTTCCACTGACAGTTCTCTTCTTAACTTGGATTTTGGGAAAGCTGCTCATGAGAACAGCGTAAAAATAAAAAAAAACCATAATCCAAAACAGAGAGCGATAAACAATACAAATGAAAACAGCAAACCTATCCAGTTGGGACAGCCACAGCAATAGCTGGCAAAACGCCACACTTAATTAATAAAAATACGAAGCATATGATAAACGCACAGGGACTGCTATTAGAGCCGACAGTTAATGACTTGAGAAGAGCTTATGAGTGCGGTCCCAGATTGTGGAATGCACCATCTGGCCGTCATTACATGGAAGAATTCCTCTGTTGCTGCCTTTTCTGGGTGTATTCCGATAGTTTTATTGAATCTATAAGAATTTATGTTGTTCAGGCTCCATTTAATGAATGTGATGGTATTTATTGCTGCCTTTTAAGTTCACCTAGTAATTTATATACTTAAAGGAATATGCTAATCCAGAGAGGAGACATTTATACTTTTGCTGTGAGTATACTTTGGATCCTGTCCAGTTGCAGGTCTTATTAATAATTTTATAACAAGATTTTACAGTATTAGAGAAGAAGAAGAAGTTGCTCCCGCTGAGTCAGACCAGAGGTCCATCTTGCTCAGCGGTCCGCTCCCGCGGCGGCCCATCAGGCCTAGTGCCTGAACAGTGGTCCCTTATTAATTTTGTAACTTACCTCTAATCCCATCCCTAAAATCTACTCTACTCTATTGATATACCATCGCAGCATACAACAGTTCTCGGCGGTTAACAATAAAAATAAATTAATAAAACATAGTTAAGCAAAAATAACTCCATTAAAAATAAGACAGACCTAACCAACACCCCCCCTTTTATGAAGCCGCATTAGGCTTTTTGATAGCCGGCCACAGCGGAATTAGCTCCGACGCTCATAGGAATAGCGCCGCGACCAGTGAAAAAAAAAAGCCTAACGCGCAGCGGCCGCTAAGAGAGCGAATAGAATGCTAGGTATAATCAAGAAGGGTATTACAACCAGAACGAAAGAAGTTATCCTGCCATTGTATCGGGCGATGGTGCGTCCGCATCTGGAGTACTGCGTCCAATATTGGTCGCCGTACCTTAAGAAGGATATGGCGATACTCGAGAGAGTTCAGAGGAAAGTGACACATCTGATAAAAGGTTTGGAAAACCTTTCATATGCTGAGAGATTGGAGAAACTGGGTCTCTTTTCCTTGGAGAAGAGGTGACTTAGAGAGGATATGATAGAGACTTACAAGATCATGAAGGGCATAGAGAGAGTAGAGAGGGACAGAAAGAGAGAGAGAAAGGAAGGTAGACAGAGAGAAATAGAGAGAGAGAGAGAGAAAGAAAGAAAAAGAGAGAGAAAGGGAGAGAGACAGAAATAGAGAGAGATAGATAGAGAAAGATTGGATGAACTGGGACTCTTTTCCCTGGAGAAGAGGAGACTTAGAGGGGATATGATAGAGATTTACAAGATCATGAAGGGCATAGAGAGTGGAGAGGGACAGAGAGAGAGAGAGAGAAAGGGAGAGAGAGAGAGAGAAAGAGAAAGATTGGAGGAACTGGGACTCTTTTCCCTGGAGAAGAGGAGACTTAGAGGGGATATGATAGAGACTTACAAGATCATGAAGGGCATAGAGAGAGTAGAGAGGGACAGATTCTTCAAACTTTAAAAAAATAAGAGAACAAGAGGGCATACATAATGTTACAAAAATCAATTCTGTAGATAAGGAAAGCATAAAACTGCTGGAGAGGGTACAGAGACGAGCAACGAAGCTGGTGAAAGGTATGGAGAACCTGGACTACGAAGAACGACTTAGGAGACTGGGGTTGTTCTCCCTTGAGAAGAGGAGACTGCGAGGGGATATGATTGAGACTTTCAAAATACTGAAATGATTCGACAAAATAGAGCAGTGGAAGCAGTTATTTACAATGTCCAATGTGACACGGACAAGAGGACATAGACTGAAGCTGAGGGGGGACAGGTCCAGGTTGAATATCAGGAAGTTCTGTTTCACGCAGCGAGTGGTGGACACCTGGAATGCTCTCCCAGAGGAAGTAATTGCAGGATTTAAGGGTAAACTAGATGCACATCTCCTTAAGAGTGGCATAGAGTGATACGGGTAAGGGTAAATTAGATGCACATCTCCCTTGAGAAGCATACAGTGATATGGGGACTAAAACTAAGCCAGGGTACACCTGGCGGGGCCTCCGCGTGTGCGGATCACCAGACTTGATGGACCCAGGGTCTGATCCGGAGACGGCAATTCTTATGTTCTTATGTATCGATGTATGAAAGTTGGTTTTATCAAAGTAGTGTCTAATAGAATGAAGCATTTGAAGGGTGAAAAACACATTCCTCATTAACTCAGAACTCGATCGTTAAACCTAATCTAATCTAATCTAAACCTTAAATTTATATACCGCATCATCTCCATGAGAATGGAGCTCGACACGGTTTACAAGAACTTAAAATAGGCACCTAAAATCCAATTAAGTGCAATTTACATCGGTTATGAGGTGCTAATTTTCAGTTATCAGCTTTGATTAAATCTTTTAAATAATTACGGTAAATTAGGCGCCTACACAGCAAGGTGCGCCAATATAGGTGCCTAACTTTAGTACCAATAGGAAGAAATATCTTTTCACTCAGAGAACAGTTAAGCTCTGGAATGCATTGCCAGAGGATGTGGTGAAGGCGGATAGCGTAGGAAGTTTTTAAGATAGGTTTGGACAAATTCCTGGAGGAAAAGTTCATAGTCTGTTATTAAGACTTGGGGGAAGCCTCTGCTTGCTCTGAATCGGTAGCACGGAATGTTGCTACCCTTTGGGGTTCCGGAATCTTCTGCATGGAATCTTGATACTCTTTGGGGTTCTAGAATCTTTTGTTACTCTTTGGGATTCTGGAATGTTGCTACTCTTTGGGCCTTGGCCAGATACTAGTGACCTGGATTGGCCTCTGTGAGAACGGGCTACTGGGCTTGATGGACAATTGGTCTGACCCAGTAAGGCTATAATTACCATTTATAGAATCTGCCAGAATTTTAGCACAAGTTAGTAATTAGGCCCCAAAATGTTTTCTTAAGCAACTGGACTTTTTGAAAAAAGCTTTAAGAGGGTTCTTAGAACTCTAAACAGCTTTGGTGGCCTTTCTTCATCTTCCAGAACAATGTAATCTGCTCCTTGTGACTCTGGGCAAGTCATTTAGGCCCGGATTCTCGAAATGGTGCTGATTTTCTAGGCACAAGTAGGCACCCATACCTCCTTTAAAGTCGCTGCCCAAATAGAATTTTTACTAGAACACCTGTTCCCAATACATAGTCAGCACAGAACACTCCCACCATATTGAGTTCTTGGTCTTGCTTTTAATTGGGGAGGGGGGGGGGTTGGGTTGGGTTTATATTTGGATGCTATAGGTATGATGTGGTTTCCTTTGTTACATCTGTTGTACTCGAGCGCAACGACAATTGAGCGCAAGGCAATTCAGCACAATGACAATTCAGCGCACAAGTGCGTGGAGCGCACCACAAAATATTAACAACACAATCACGCGCACGTTCACGTAAAGATGTCATTGTCATCACACGTGATGGTGTTTTGCAAGTGCATTTTTATCACTATGGTTACCTAGCCTCTTTGTACGTCGAATATAAGTCACGTGAATGCATTTTCGTTACTATGGTTACGTTTCCTCCTTTTATATGTGCTGAGAACAGCCCGCCTTTCTTTCGCTGCCTGACTGTGTCTGTTATTGGTAAAGTTCTGGTCTTGCTAGAGCTTGCTCTATTACAGGTATTTGTCTTGCGCGGATTTCACCTGTTGTGATGGTGTACCTCTTTGGAATGTATGGCAAACTCAATAAAAATTTTCAGTTGAAAACAAAACAAATAGAATTGTTAACTGAGATTTGAGGTGTATACTGGCGCTTAGAAAATTGCTGCCGGAATCGCACCTTGGCAGGCGTTTTAGGTCGCCAAACACCAAAGCAGATGTGGCTATTGCCAGAAGTGGCATTAGGCAGCCTAAAGCGTCTATGTAGGCATGATTCACGCAAAGATAGGCCCCGGAAATTTAGGCCTGGAATACCCTGGCCTACATTTCCGGTGCCTATCTTTCATGGTGGCGCGATTCCGAAACCGACGCCAATGCATGATTGACACACGATTGGCGGCCATCGATGTCGGCGCCAGTTCGAGAATTTGCGCCTTAATTCCTCCATTGCCCTGGGTTCTACAGTTAAGGAAAATACTCGAGTACCTGATTTCTACTTAGTGAAGCTCTTCATGGAAAAGGCAGTTAACAAATCCTAATAACCGAATAAGTAGCAAAATAAAGAAATATCAGGACTGACAGAAGCTGCAATTCCTACATCAAAAGCACTACTTTCTAATGCAAGCGACATCTAACGCCCATCAGGGACACACGCCTTCAAGGAAAATCCTGCCAGTGAATGCTTGACTCTGCTCTCCTTAAAAAAAACAAACCTCAAGGAAACTAGGGTGACTCCCTTGCTCCTTTCCTTAGGATGTTTTCAGCCTGAATAATTTTGGTAGTGAAGCTCTGGGATATTAGAAAGAAAAAAAAAAACACTTGCCCACCAGGAGCAAATGCTTAGACTATTAATATGCCAGTTGGCTCCAGGTTCTTCCTGGCATGCCTTCCACACCCAAAGCTGTTGTTTGCAAATCATCGCCTTCCCGCTGGAGTTTCCATCCTTGATGAAACGGACCTGAACTGTCTCCAACGTTGTACTCTCTGTTTGACTCTTCCATGCATAATGGGATGATCCTGTATCTGGGTGTGACTTCTGTTTTTTTATATTCATTAGCGGAATCAGTCCTGTACAGTAATGTCTGCCAAGGGATTCAAGTCATTCTGGCACAGGGATAGTTTGTTCTTTCATGCCTGTATTATAATTCTATCAAATTTTGTTGGTATAATGTCACTGGTTCTAGAAGGAGAATATATTTTCTAGCATGCTCCCCTTAATTCTATACACTTGTGCACTCAAATTTCCGACTAGTGTTCCAAGTTGCATGCGCAAGTTATAGAATAATATCAGTTGCGTGTGTAACTTAATTCAGCAGTTGGCTTTTAATTGGAGTAAACAGCCAATTATTGGCCATAATCAAACTTAATTGGTGCTAATTGGCACTGATTAGCAGTTATGTGTATTACTGTCATTAATTGCTATTCTAAAAGTTGCATGCTTAAATTCCAGAGGCACAATTTCAAGGGGGGGGGGGGCATAGATATGGGAGAGGCATGTACATGTCAGGTAGTTATGTGCACAGGTTATAGAATATTATCATTTATTCCTGTTAATATATTACTGGCAACATATCACTGGTAATATACTACTTTTTAAAAGTAGTGTACTGTGAAAAATAATGTATTACTTGAAAAAGTAATATATTACTGGTAATATGGCAAACTGTAAACTGTATATGATATATATTGCTTTTAAATCGCTAATATGTGTCACGTTAGGATAAAAACTTGTACTGGAAAAAACTTGTCCTATAACTATGGAGAGGAGAGACGCTGGCATGGTTGAAGCTACAGCCTCAGCACCCTGGGTTTGTGGGTTCAAATCCTGTGCTGCTCCTTGTGACCCTGGGCAAGTCACTTCATCCTCCATAGCCCCAGGTACGTTAGATAGATTGTGAGCCCAGCGGGAAAAATGCTTGAGACCTGATTGTAAAACCGCTTAGATAACCTTGATAGGGGGTATATAAAATCCTAATAAAATTTGAAAACTACAGGGCGTGCCTCTTGTGGCGAGAGGTATGTCCTGTAGGCAGTCAGTTGATGCTGATGATTCTCCTCCTCGCCGGTGTCTCTCCTCCTCTCCCCGCCCTTCCCCTCCTCCAGGATTCCCCACCGGCGAAGTGACAGGTTCAGAGTCGCAGCCGGAGAACCTCCGCGCATGCGCACATATCAATGTGATGACATTACGCCGTAATCGTGTTGACATCCATGTATTTCCGGATGCCTTCTGGCCGCGGCACCGGGTTTAGTGTTCTGCGGCGCCAAAGAGTTTGCGGGACATTGCTCTAAGTATTCCTCAGCAATGCATGGAAGGAAGCGGTGGCTTTTAACATGTGCGTAATGCAAGAAATTCGTTGTCAGGTCCTGGACTGCATAAAAGAGTTGGTTGAAAGAATCAGGGCCAGCTTTAGGAATTTGAATTATAATGTTGTCTTTTTTTCAGAGCCAAAAATAAGTGTCTGCAACTTTAAAAGACAGATGGGAGGTAACCACCCTACTCCTCTGCCCTCCAACCCAGCCAGCTGATTAACTGGGTTCCCCTTAACTGTATCCATGACATCTTGTTTGTCTGTCTCGGCTGTTTAGACTGTAAGCTCTTTCGAGCAGGGACTGTCTTCTTTGTGCCTCTGTACAGCACTGCATAAGTCTGGTAGCGCTATAGAAATAATTCATAGAAGTAGTATGAAGAGTTTCAGTCTTTGGGAAACAGAGCTGAGATTGTGATGTCATAATGCCTCATTCCACCAATAAGAGCCATCCTCCTCAGTGATGTCACAATGGTTTGATTGTCCTGTACTCCCTTCTACCCTCCAAGATAGATAGGGAGGGTCACTAGAGTGGGCAGACTTGATGGGCCGTGGCCCTTATCTGCCGTCTATTTCTATGTTTCTATGTAACCCATAGGAACTCTATGAGCGTCGGCAGCAGCGCGGGGCATTCAGCACGGCTTCCCACGCTAAAAACCACTAGCGCAGTTTAATAAAAGGGGATATATATCTTAAAATTGAAGAGACTACTGAAAATTTAGCTAAGGGAGGCATTGACAAAAAGCTGCGTTTTTAACATTTTCTTAAAACTGATCTTCTCCGCACAAAATCCCAGAATGCCAGGCAGGGCATTCCAAAGTTTCACACCAGCCACAGACATCGTTGATGCTCCAATCCTGACATGCACAACAGGCATCCGGCCCTCTCTACTCAATTTCATTGTATTTTCAGATCTTTAAACTGGTTTACCCACAGTCGCAATTGGCCCACCAGAGCATTCCACATTTTAACACCAGCAATAACAGAAAGTCATCGCTCTAGCGATTTTCAGATTGTAAAGATTTATTAGGTCTACAGAGTGCCAAAACTTGTCGAAAGTACCATGGTGCTTGATGGTAAGTAGTCTGATGGGCCACAGAAAAAAACTTTATGTTGCGCTCGAAATAGAAGGCATGAGCTCAGCCATCACATGCAGCTCTGCTGTGTGGCTTTCTGCACTGGCCTCTGGAGTAGAGGTCTGCATGGGAACGGGGATCGCGGGTATCCCCCCCTAACCCACGGGGACCCCCCCTCTGGCCCACGGGACTCCCACGGGGACCCCCCTCTAGCCAACGGGACTCCCACGGGGATGGAAGGCTTTGGAAGCAGGGTTTGTCCATATAATATATTGGACACGTCACCTGAACAGAAAACAAAAAAAGGGTTCCACCAAAGAGATTCCACAAGGAAAACACAAAAGAAACTGTGGAATTGATGATCCTGTCAGAAGTAATTGCTGCTTTTATGGGGACGGGCGGGGATGGAAGTAATACCTTGCGGGGATGGGTGGGGACGGAGCGGATCCTGACGGGGACGGAGAGGATCCTGATGGGGACGGGTGGGGACGGAGAGGATCCTGACGGGGACGGGTGGGGACGGAGAGGATCCTGACGGGGACGGGTGGGGACAGAGAGGATCCTGACGGGGACGGGTGGGGACGGAGAGGATCCTGATGGGGACGGGTGGGGACGGAGAGGATCCTGACGGGGACGGGCAGGGACGGGTGGGATTTCTGTCCCCGTGCAACTCTCTACTCTGGAGTAGGAAGATCTATTTTTCCCAGTGATTTGAGAACTGAAGAGTCCTAACCGACAGGATAACGTTAAGCCCTCATTAACCTGCCTTTGTCTTCTTTCAGAGACCCACCCACTGATTTTCCTCACAAACTAATCAACTTTATAGGCAGATTCCTCTTTTGGCTTTATGGAAAACATTCACAAGCCGTTAGCGCGTAGAAAATGCAATATAAGTGCCCCTTGATCTGTGGTCAACTTCACTGGGCTTTAACGGTCAAATTTATTTATTCCATTCTCCCAGGGGAGCTCAGAACGGTTGACATGAATTTATTCAGGTACTCAAGCATTTTTCCCTGTCTGTCCTGGGGGGCTCACAATCTGTCTAATGTACCTGGAGCAATGGGGGAATTAAGTGGGGGAATTAAGCCCAGGGTCACAAGGAGCAGCGTGGGTTTGAACCCACAACCTCAAGTTGCGGAGGCTGTAGCTTTAACCACTGCACCACTCTAGAAATCAAAATGTGGCAAAAGTGAGCTGAGTATAGGACAATCAAGCCATTGTGACATCACTGATGAGGTTGGCTCTTGGGCATTGGTGGAATGAGGCATTATGATGTAGGTCTGCTGGATTATTGCAACTCCCTATATCTTCCTTGTCCAGCCACTATGATAAAACAACTCCAGACCATACAAAACACCGCCCTCAGATTGATCTACTCACTCAAAAAATATGATCACATAACAACTGCCTTCTTAGACTCTCACAGGCTACCCATACAAGCACGAATCCAATTCAAATTCTACTGCCTGATATTCAAAGCATTACACGGCTCTTCCCCCTCCTATCTAAATAACCGCTTAAACCAAATCTCCACCTCAAGACACAGAAGAACCTCGAACCCTTTCGCCTTCCCCCCACTCAAAGGCACACAACGCAAGAAAATGTTTGACAACCTTCTAGCAACACAAGCAGCAAAAATCAACCATTCCATCTCCAATCTTATGACAATATCAGACAACTTCAAAACATTCAGAAAAGAAATCAAAACCCTGCTTTTCAAAAAATTCATCCAAATATCTTAACCCCTCCTCTTTTACCTCCAGAAGATTCACCTACCTTCAGATAACCTTCCCCCAAATTACCCACCTTAACACCTTCCAATTAAACAAATACCATAAATAGATTGTAACCTACCCTCTCTAACTGAATTCCATATGTATTTTTCATACAGTTCTTCACTGTCAGTTTAATTTCCATCCTATAAATTCACATATAATTTTTCTTTTTTCAACCATCTTTATTTTCTCTTCTTTATTAATTTCCAGGTACTTTAGTTAGATTGTGAGCCTTCGGGACAGTAAGGGAATTTTTTAAGTACCTTCTTACTTCTCATTTATAATCTTAATGTATATTTTCTTCAAACCGCTTAGAACCTAACGGATGTAGCGGTATATAAGAAATAAATTACATTACATTACATTACAATACCAGCTTTGGTTATCAGAGGCTGAAACTTTTCCCACTATTATTTATTCAATTTTCTATACTGTTCTCCCAGGGGAGCTCACCTGTCTGTCCTGGTGGGCTCATAATCTATCTAATGTACCCGGGGCAACAGGGAGATTAAGGGGATTCACTAACCTCCCTTTTCTTATCTGGTCTGTGGGCAATCCGTGGCCAGTCGCCCAATTCACAGTGCACCCGCATGCAAAGTAGGCCGATCGGAGGCACACCCCCCACCGACTACACGGATCACTGGGGAGCAATCCTGACGCAAGCGCAGACCTTTTTGCTTTTTAATTTTTTTTTACTTTTTACTCGCAAGCCCGTGAAATTGCGCATTGGGAACACGCAAATAACGAGAACGCATTGTGCTTAGGGTTACCAGGGAAGAAATACTCCACAGCATAGCACTTGGTCGCTCTTCAATGAAGGCTGTCGATAAAGTATTCAAAGGCATGCGCAGAAGCACTCCAGACTCGGCCCGAAGAAACGAGGTTTGAGTGGGGCTGGGGCTATGGGGCAGAACGGGGCGGGGCCACACGTCCTCTTTTTCCACATGCAAAATCTGGTCGCCCTAATCAAACCATGACCCCTTTATAATCCATCCCCTTTCCAAATTTCAGTATACTGCTGTAAAATTTTCCTGAGCAGTCAAACTATTGTAACCGAAAGTCTGTATTTCAGTTAGAGATTTTAAATGTGATATGTTAGTGGTGATTTATAATGCACACATTCAACTTTTGGCATCAAGCCCACATGGAACACAGGGGCGGAAATGAGGAAACAGGAGGAGACTTCCTTAAAATGAGTGGGTCCCACCAGTTCTGCAGATCCTAGGCCTTTGGGGATGGGGTGTCGGGGGCTCCGAATGCCAAAGTAGACCCTAGTTCAGCTATGTCATTTCTTGCCCTGTAGCACATTTGACTTCAGCAGGGTCTTAAGGGCACCATCTGCTCTTCAGAAGCCCCCGTGTAGGGCAGAGTCCAGAGCTGCTCCTTTCCCTCCACTACTCCGGAGACTTTTGTGCTTTCTGACACAACACTCAGGAGTCATTCCTCTGCCCCCTGCAAATGAATGAGGAGGGTCTGTTCTCTCCAGGCTGTAAAGAAATGTTAAAGTGTGGCGCCAGACAAAGGCTACCCCTTTGCAACCTGCCAGCTGCTTCTGGCACAAAGCGGGGAGGGGGGGGGGGGGGAATGATGCATTTTGTGACCTGAAAGGAAAACCCTTGTAAAAGAAACCGAACAAAGGTCCCCTTTCCCTCGCTTTTAACAAGAAAGGACAACAACTCCAAAACACGCACACACACACACACACACACATACACACACAAAAAAAGGCCAGAGCTTGCTTTTGTTAAGCGAGGGGCTGTTCCAGGATCACTTAACATGGCATTTGTTGAAAAACCCCTCCCTCACCCCGTGCTCACCTCGGGTTCGGGCTCCCCGCTGCTTCTCTTTCCATCCAAAGAGCAGAAAATTCAATTAGTTTCAAGCAACTAGATAGAAAAGAGACAACAACCAGTCTTTTCCCCCCCTTGCAAACAAAACAAAAAAAAAATAAATCTCAAAACAGATGAGTACGATCAAGTGAAAGATTTATTTTTTTAAATAAACACTTGGTTTTGATCTAATACATTTTCTATTTTCCATCTCTTCTGCTTTTTGTACGTGTGCCCTAGTCTTTCCTCATTATAAGTGGCAAATGAGTTTTAATATAGAGAAATGTAAGGTCATGCATGTCGGGAAAAAGAACCCGATGTTCAGCTACAAAATGGGGGGGATTACTTCTAGGGGTAAGCAACCTTGAAAGAGACCTGGGGGTGATGGTGGACACAACATTGAAAGCATCAACACAGTGCGCGACGGCCTCAAAGAAAGCGAACAGAATGTTGGGTATCATTAAAAAGGGTATCACGACCAGGACGAAGGAAGTCATCCTGCCGCTGTATCGTGCAATGGTGCGCCCGCATCTGGAATATTGTGTCCAGTACTGGTCGCCGTACCTCAAGAAGGACATGGCGGTACTTGAGGGGGTCCAGAGGAGAGCGACTAAAATGATAAAAGGTATGGAAAACTTTTCGTATGCTGACAGGTTGAAGATGCTGGGGCTCTTCTCCCTGGAAAAGCGGAGACTTAGAGGAGACATGATAGAAACCTTCAAAATCCTGAGGGGCATAGAGAAAGTCGACAGGGACAGATTTTTCAGACTGTGAGGGACCACTAACACGAGGGGTCACTCGGAGAAATTGAGAGGGGACAGGTTTAGAACAAATGCTAGGAGGTTCTTTTTTACCCAGAGGGTGGTGGACACATGGAACGCGCTTCCAGATGTTGTGATAGCCCAGAGCACATTGCAGGGTTTCAAGGAAGGTTTAGATAAGTTCCTTAAAGATAAGGGGATTGAGGGCTACAGATAAAAAGAAAAGGTAGGTTACAGAAATGGACAGGAACCACATTACAGGTCATAGACCTGACGGGCCACCGCGGGAGCGGACTGCTGGGCGCGATGGACCAATGGTCTGACCCAGTGGTGGCAACTTCTTATGTTCTTATCCTCTTTTTTTTTACAAATACAAGGTTTTTAGGAGAAGGTGCTGAAAAGTTCTCAACCCAATGGTCTGAAACAATGTCAAAACCATAGAATTTTGTGTCTGCAAATTAACCCTAGTTAGGTGCCATCGACTTGCGTTGGAGACCTAGTGACTTGATGGATCTAAAAAGAAATTGGTTTTGGGCTAATCCAATAAGGTTCTCCAGAATCATCCCCATGGTTGTTTTCAACATGTCCAGCCATCTAATTGCAAGTCGCCCTCTTTGCCTGGTTCCTTCGATCTTCCCAATATGATGTCCTTCTCCAATGATCTTTCTCTTTTGACAGAGTCACCAAAATAAGATAGTTGTAACTTCATTATTTGGACTTCGAGTGACATAGCCAGTTTGATCGCTTCCAGAATCAATTTGTTAGTTCTTCCGGCGGTCCACAGCATGCATAAAATCCTTCTCCAGCACCAAAGCTTAAATGAGTCAATCATCTTTATGTCTTGTTTCCATGGTGTCCATAATTGACCACTGAGAAAATGAGTGCGTGGACAAGTGTGATCTTCTTTTGGAGTGTTATTTCCTTGCCTTTGAATACTTTGTCGAGAGCCTTCATTGAAGAGCAACCAAGTGCTATACTGTAGAGTATTTCTACCCTGATAGTTGCTTCTTTTGTTTACAAAAGAGCCCAGGAGATTAAAATCCTTTACAATTTCTATTCTGTTGCTTTCAAGCTCAAAATTTTAATCACTTTCCATGTTCATGATCTTCGTCTTGTTTATGTTACATTCTAATCCCAAGGTATGACTTTCAGCTTTGATTTTTCTTAGTAGATAAAGAATGTCTTCTTTGCTACTGGTAATGAGCGTTGTATCATCTATATAGTGCAGTTTGTTTATATTTTAGCCACCAACTTTCAAACCAACACTATCTTCTTCCAAATTTGCTTTTCTGAAGGTGCAAGATGCATCCTTGCTTGATGCCACATTTTACTGGAAATCAATCAGTGTTGTCATATTCTGTTCTCACTGTAGCTTCTTGATTTTCGTAGAAGCTCTTTATCAGCTGAGTTATGTGTTTTGGTATTCCCATTTGTGCTAGAGTTCTCCATAATTTATCATGATCCACACAGTCCAAAGCTTTACTGTAGTTGATGAAGCAAAAGTATAGGAGCTTTTGGTATTCTTTACTCTTCTCCTATATCCATCTAACATTGGCCATAATGTCTCTTGTTCCTCAACCTTTTCTGAAACCAGCCTGAACTTCAGGTAGTTCTTGCTCAATGTATGATTTTAGCCTTTGTTGTATTATTTTCATCAATATTTTACTGGCATGTGGAATTAATGCAATTGTTCTGTAGTTATTACAGTCCTTGGCATCACCTATAGTTATTACAGTCCTTGGCGTCACCTTTCTTCAGTATAAACAGTGATCTTCTCCAATCGATTGACCATGTTTTTTTCTTCCAAATCTGTTGACACAGTCCTTGGTGTCACCTGTAGTTATTACCTGTAGTGATTACAGTCCTTGGCGTCACCTGTAGTTATTACAGTCCTTGGTGTCACCTTTCTCCAGTGCGAACAGTGATCTTCTCCGATTGATTGGCCTTGTTTTTTCCTTCCAAATCTGTTGACACAGTCAAGTGGGGGCCATGATTGCACCTTCTGAACCTTTGATTAATTCAATTGAAATACCGTTGATACCAGATGACTTGTTTTTCATTAAAAGTTTAATTGCTGCTATGACTTCTTTTTGGAGGGGAAAGATTTCTCTAATGTTTCTTACAATGAATGGTGGAACACTATTTGTCTGTATGCCCACTATGAGAGATTACAGCTGAACGTATGACTTCTTTTAAAAATATCTGGTTCTTCAGGGTCAGGTCCAGTTCAATTTCCCCAATGTTATCCTCATTGTGTTTTATGTATAGATTTTCCGTATATTCTTTCCATCTCTTTTTAATGCTTTCTGGATCATTCAGTATCATTCCATTGGCATCTTTAAGCATCCCCAATCAAGGCTGGAATTTCTGCCACAGTCTCAACCTACTGATTTGCTAATCTTGATTTTCCATTTACATGATTCAATTTTCTGACAAATATCTTTTAGAAATCGTTCTTTGTCTTGCCGAATTTGACGTTGAAACACTCGGTTCATTTGTGATACTTTTTCTCTGTGATCAGAAAGTTTTGCTTGTCTTCTTTATTCTGCTACTTTTCTGGTTTCTTCTGAGATCCAAGGCAATTTCTTGGCTTTCTTTCTCTTCTGGTGTGTTTTTTTTTTTAGCTTCATCACTAATTACGGTTTTGATGTCATTCCATAGGTCTTCAGGCTCTCTATCTTTTGTATCAAAACAGGCAAATCTGTTGTCTAGTTTTATCCAATAGTCTGATGGAATATTTTCAATGTCATATTTTGGGAGGTCTCTAATGATTTTCTTCTTGCAAAGCTTTACTTTGATCTTGCATTTCAAAAGCTTGTGGTCGCTTCCGCAATCAACTCCTGGTTTAGTCTTTGCAGTCAAAACTGCAGATTTCCTTCTTTGTCCTATGCAGATGTAGTCAACATGCCATTTGGAGAGGTCCATGTGTACTGGCAATGATTGTGGTGTTGGAAATGCGTATTCATGATTGACAGTTCGTTTTGCAAACCTATATTAAGTTATGGCCAGTTTCGTTTCTTTCTCCTATGCCGTGCTTTCCAACCACTGCATCTTCAGGGGTACTTCCTACTTTTGCATTGAAATCCTTCCCAAATGGTCAGTAGAAGTTGTGTTCGTCCACAGAACAACTTTACATCCTCATCTTCTGCGTCTGTCATTGGAGCATATACATGGATCAAGGTGACATTGATTGGTTTTCCCTGTAGACAGATTGACATGACTATCACCAATAACATTGTACTTTTTTGTACTGTCTTTGAACTTTTCAGCACCCCTTGTATATGCTACAAATACCGCATGGTTCAATGCGGATCACAATTAACTTTGATTATAATCGGGAACTCCAAAAACATGAAAGCCATGAACAGAACAGGTATCATAAGTCCAAATCCAAATATCTCTTAAAAAGGCGCGTTAGGTGCTTTCTGAACCAAGAGATGGAATCTATACTTCTCTTGTGAATAGTTAAAGAGTTCGAGTGAAGAGCTGCCTAATAAGAGATGGTATTATTATAATTTCTTTTCAAATGGTTACTTCTAGGTTTAGGAAAATGAAGCATCCAAATGTCTCGAGTAGATCTAGAAATTTCCCTATTTGGAAAACAAACAAAAATTTGTTACGTGAGAAGGAGCCATTCCAGAGATAATTCTGTGTATCATTGTACAAATCCTAAAAAAAAAACCCCAATTCATGCTTCAACTAGAAGCCAGTATAAAGATTTTTTATTTATTTTATAATTTATATTCCGCATATCCTACAATTCTTTGTGAATTACAAATTATTCAGGTACTCAAGCATTATTCCCTAACTATCCTGGTGGGCTCCCACTCTATCTAATGTGCCTGGGGCACTGGGGGATTAAGTGACTTGCCCAGGGTCACAAGGAGCAGTGCGAGATTCAAACCCACCACCTCAGGGTGCTCAGGCTGTAGCTCTAACCCAGTGGTTCTTAACCTGGGTTCGACCGAACCCCAGGGGTTCGGTGAGTCAGTCTCGCGAGTTCGGTGGAGGTCAAAACACACCTCTGACTCATATAGCGTGCAATCCTTTTCGAGGATGCTGGACATAAAAACCAAGAAAAGGAACAGACTTTGTTGCGAAAATGACATGAGAGTGGCACTTGCCAAGGTAAAGCCGTGCATTTCTGAACTGGTCTCTGAGAGGCAACAGCAGAAGTCACACTGATTTGCAGTAAATTTCATTATTATGTTATTATTATTCGAAATATAGGAGAACCTTTTTGTTTTCAAAATTGACATTATTTTTTCCCTCACTGTATACCTATGTTTTGAATTTGTAAAAATCATATTTTATTTTTCTAATAAAGAAGGGTTCGGTGAACACGCATATGAAACTGGTGGGGTTCAGTACCTCCAACAAGGTTAAGAACCACTACTTTAACCACTGCACCACACAAAGGAATGATTCTACCTTATTTTTTTGAAGAAAAAAAAACCCAATCTGCTTGCTGCTGTGTTTTGTATTGCTCTTTGTATTTTTGTTGCTATTTTTTTTTTTTATCCCTCTTCCTTTCTCTTTCTCTAAGGTGTACTTCTTCTCTTGGCTCTCTTTAGCTTTTCCCCCTTTTTTTCCAGCAAAAGTAGTGTTCTGGCTTATCTACCTACGCCCAGGTTTTCCTAGAGAAAGGGAGGACAGGTGTCGGTAAACAAGCTTGGTTTGGCTTCTCTTTATTTTCTGAAGCATCTGTTATCGTCACGGCTAATCACAGAGTAAACACACCTGTCCAGGTGCAGTCAAAAGCAGCCGCCTGGGAAATTACTGGTCGATGTTCTGTAACTGGGCAATAGTATTTTGCAAAATTTAAAAGAACTTTCGGGAATTGAACACAAAAGCATTTGATGCATTTTAGTTTTGCTGGTAAATATTTCTGGGAGTGAGCAACGGGGGATGGATCTCCACATTCGTTGAGTTCATTCATCTGAGAATCAAATGTGAGACTCGAGTCTAAAATTCTAGATATATTTTCCAATATGTGAGATTTTCCAGGGATAGAATAACACATGAAATGACATGTGTTTAGTTCTTCCGTCAAGGGGAAGGGATACTATTAAGTGATTTCAACATGCCGCTGTTACTACTATTTATCACTTAAATAGCACTAAAAGGCACATGCAGTGTTGTACATTTTTACATTTAATAGACGGTCCCTGTTCCGAAGAGCTTACAATTGGACAGACAGATATGACATAGGGTTGGGGGATGGGTGAGTGAGAGAAGCTAGGAGTCAAAAGCACTCTCGAAGAGGTGGGCTTTTAACTGGGCCTTGAACACTGCCAGAGATGGAGCCCGCCATAGGGAGTCAGGCAGCTTGTTCCAAGCAAACAGTGCAGCAAGGTAGAAGGGACGGAGTCTGGAGTTGGCAATTGAAAAGAAGGGCACAGATAGGAGGGACTTACCAGCTGAGAGGAGCTCGCGGGAGGGATCATAGGGGGCAATAAGTGAAGAGAGAGAGTGAGGGGCAGCTGAGTGAGTGCATTTGTATGAAGGTCAGTGAGAGGAGTTTGAATTGTATTCGGAAACGGATGGGAAGCCAATATACTGAATAATGGAATGCCAAATATTGATTGGGGTGTCCTTGTTGTGGAGTAGAGAATGACACGGTGGCAAAATTCATCACCATTCCCGTCCCCGCGGATAACCGCGGGAAATAATCCCATGCCATTTTCTAGTGTCTATTTCAACCTCAGTCCTTCTACTCCAGCATTCTTCAAAGCAAAGCTGGGCCCATTCATACTCTGATTCTTATGGGAGCCAAGGATAATGAAGCCATTGTGACATCACTGATGTGATTGGCTCTTAGGCAATGGTGGAATGAGGCATTATGACATCACAATATCTGCTCTGGATACCAGAGACTGTCATTCTGTAGTGTCTGTTTCAACCTCAGTCCTTCTACACCAGCATTCTTCAAAGCAAAGCTTGCGGGTCAGTGGTTGTGGCCATTCATACTCTGATTCTTATTTGAGCCAAGTATAGGATAATGAAGCCATTGTGACATCACTGATGAGGTTGGCTCTTAGGCACTGGTGGAATGAGGCATTATGACATCACAATATCTGCTCTGGATACCAGAGACTGTCATTCTGTAGTGTCTGTTTCAACCTCAGTCCTTCTACACCAGTATTCTTCAAAGCAAAGCTTGCGGGTCAGTGGTTGTGGCCATTCATACTCTGATTCTTATTTGAGCCAAGTATAGGATAATGAAGCCATTGTGACATCACTGATGAGGTTGGCTCTTAGGCACTGGTGGAATGAGGCATTATGACATCACAATATCTGCTCTGGATACCAGAGACTGTCATTCTGTAGTGTCTGTTTCAACCTCAGTCCTTCTACACCAGCATTCTTCAAAGCAAAGCTTGCGGGTCAGTGGTTGTGGCCATTCATACTCTGATTGGGCGGCGAGATGGCAGATGAAGTTCAACGTTGAGAAATGTAAAGTATTGCATGTGGGAAGCAGAAACCCAAGGTACAACTATACGATGGGAGGGATGTTATTGAATGAGAGTACCCAAGAAAGGGACTTGGGGGTAATGGTGGACATGACAATGAAGCCGACGGCACAGTGCGCAGCGGCCGCTAAGAAAGCAAATAGAATGCTAGGTATAATCAAGAAGGGTATTACAACCAGGACAAAAGAAGTTATCCTGCCATTGTATTCGGGTGATGGTGCGCCCGCATCTGGAATACTGCGTCCAATATTGGTCGCCGTACCTTAAGAAGGATATGGCGTTACTCGAGAGGGTTCAGAGGAGAGCGACACGTCTGATAAAAGGGATGGAAAACCTTTCATACGCTGAGAGATTGGAGAAACTGGGTCTCTTTTCCATGGAGAAGAGGAGACTTAGAGGGGATATGGTAGAGACTTACATGATCATGAAGGGCATAGAGAGAGTAGAGAGGGACAGATTCTTCAAACTTTCGAAAAATAAAAGAACAAGAGGGCACTCGGAAAAGTTGAAAGGGGACAGATTCAAAACGAATGCTAGGAAGTTCTTCTTTACCCAACGAGTGGTGGACAACTGGAATGCGCTTCCAGAAGGCGTAATAGGGCAGAGTACAGTACTGGGGTTTAAGAAAGGATTGGACAATTTCCTGCTGGAAAAGGGGATAGAAGGGTATAAATAGAGGATTACTGCACAGGTCCTGGACCTGTTGGGCTGCCGCGTGAGCGGACTTCTGGGCATGATGGACCTCAGGTCTGACCCAGGAGAGGCATTGCTTATGTTCTTATGATTCTTCCCTCTCTCCTTAATGACATGAAGATGGTTTCCCGCGGTTATCCGTGGGGACGGAACGGTGATGAATTTTGTCACCGTGTCATTCTATGTTGTGGAGTCATCTAGATGTAAAGAGATTTTTGGTTTCTCTACATGGAAAGTACACCAATATTAATCATTACAAACATCCATAAATAACAAACAATTGCAAGAGCCTCCTCAGAAGAACATCATTCAGCTCCAAGATAAAAAACATAAGTGCTCAACACACATATTTCATTTTACAAAAAAGGTATTTCAGTAGTTTCTTAAAAGTATTCAAATCTCCCTGTTGTCTAATGTAAAGTGGAATATTGTCCCAAGTATCAGGGCAGACACAAGAAAATGAACTGACTCTAATCATATGTAATAATAATAATAATAATAACTTTATTTTTCTATACCGCCATAGTCAGGCGACTTCTAGGCGGTTTACATTGCAAGAAGGCTGGACATTCAGCGAATAACAAGAGGTCTCAATACAGTACAATTCTCCCTCCGTATTCACGAGGGAAGCGGGTGGACCTTAGGCGCGAATACGGAAAAAACGCGAATAACTTTTTAAATGTTATTTGCGGATTTTAGAAAAAGCCTTCCGTTTTTATTATTGGAACCACAAATAACTTTTCTACAGCGATTTCTGGCCAGGCATGCTGGGAAGCAGCGTTTTTCTCAGTGTACACTGGGAAGCATGGTAGCAGCGAATTTGTGGGAGAAAGCATGGTAGCAGCGATTTTCAGAGTGAATGGTAAGCGATACACCTTTTTATCGGTACAGTAAAAGGAAAAAGAACTTTAATGATGATGCAATTTGGGGGGGCGGAGTCAGCTTCTAAAAAATCACGAATAAGCGAATCTGCAGATACAGAAACCGCGGATACGGAGGGAGAAGTGTAATCTTCTTTGCTTTAAAGTAGGGACATTCAAATCTCCAGAATCGACTGAACGTAAACTTCGTGATGATATATATAAGGAAATGCGATCAATCAAGTATTTCGATGCCATCCCACATACGCATAAATACATTAACAATTTGTACCGTATCCTGAATTCTATTTTTAACCAATACAGCTTAACATAGAATTCAGATATATCAGGTTGGGCAGACTGGATGGACCATTCGGGTCTTTATCTGCCGTCATCTACTATGTTACTATGTTACTATGATTGTTCTAGCAGATGGTAATATAACCCACATAGGATGGGGCCACGAATGGGAAGAGTGTTTCTAATGTTATAATGGGTGGTCATTGGCATCTGGGGATCAACCAGGATGGGAGATTATCTTAAGGAGTTGTTAGTGGAAAGCAGAAAAGCAATGAGCAAAATTGAAAGGAGCTATTTTAAGGACAACAAATCTTTTTGTAAGGAAAGTAAATAATAATAAGAGAAAAAGAAGGCTGCTTTGATTCTCAAAAATAGTAGCTGAAAAGGTAAGGGAAAAGAAGCTTGTCTTTATAAATTGCAAGGCATCAGAGAAAGAGGAAGACAGGCAACAATACCTGTAAAAGCTAAGAGCAGCTGGTAAAGTAGTCAGGAAAGCAAAGATGTAAATGGGAGTAAAAATAGCTAGTAAGGTAAAATGGGGGGAAGACATATTTTTAGGTGTGTAAATGATTGGAAGACGGGCAAAAGTGGCATTTTGAGGCTCAAGGGTAAGGAGGTGAATATATGTAGATGTTGACAAGGATAAAGCAACATTGCGTAATAAATATTGATATATCTGCTCTGTGTTCATAGATGAAGGGCAGTGAGTAGGATAGTAGAAGACAGATGCTAATAGAAATGGAAGTGCAGAAGACTGTGTTCAAGAGGACCCAGCTAAATTAAAGGTAGACAAAGCAATGGGGACCAGATGGGATATGTCTGAGGACCTTGGAGAAGTTCTGGCAGCAGTGCTGTGACTTTTTCCAATGTTTTTCTAGAGTCAGGAGGCTGGAGAAGGGGCAAATTTGGATTCTTCTTCATGAAAACATAAATAAGGAGGCGGTTGGGTATTATAGGCAAGTGAGTCTGATCTCTGTGGTGAGTAAATTAATGGAAATGCTTCTAATACAGAGGATAGTTAGGTTTCTGGACCTAAAGCCAACATGGTTTTTATTAGAGGAAGGTCTGTCAGAAAAATCTGATTAATTTTGTGTGTGTGTGGGGGGGGGGGGGGGGTGAGACCAACAGTTGGATTTAGGGGGAGTTCTAGATATGCTGTGTTCAGATTTTAGTAAAGCCTTTGACACGGTTCCAGAGAGGCGACTGATAAATAAACTGTGCCCTTGGTAGGAGCCCTAAAGTGACTGACTGGGTTAGAAACTGTTTAAGTGGAAGGATACAGAGGATGGTGGTAAATGGAGCACACTCCGAGGAAAAAGATATTATCAGTGACATACTTCAGGGATTGGTCCTTGAGCCGGCTCTTTTTAACATCTTTGTGAGTGATATTGTGGAAGGTTGTCTGGCAAGATTTACCTCTTTGCAGATAATACAAAACCCTGTAATAGTATAGACACCTCTGATGATGTGGATAGCTTTAGGAGGGATCTGGCAAAGCTTGAAGAATATCCAGAAATTGGCAACTAAACGTCAATGCTAAAACATAGAGGGTCATGTAATTGGGCTACAAAAACCCAAGCAAACAATACAGTTTAGGGGGTGAAGTACTTCTGGGCATGAAAGAACAGCAGGACTTGGGGGTGATTATATCTGATGATCTTATGGTGGCCAAACAGGTAGAAAAGGCAATGGCCAAAGACAAAAGTATGCTTGGGTGCATAGGGACAGTAATGGCTAGCAGGAAAAAAAGGAAGTGATGGTGCCCCCTGTATATGATGAGACCCAATTAGAGTACTATGTAGAATTCTGGAGACCGCACCTTCAAAAAGATATAAAAAGAGGGTGGAGTCAGTCCAGTGAGTGACTACTAGAATGGTCAACACATTTATAGATCTCGGTATTTATACTTTGGAAGAAAGATGAGAAAGAGGAAGTATGATAAAGACATTTAAATATCTCCTTGGCTATATTATTCACAAGATTTTAGACATGAGAAAGCTCGCAACCAAATGGGTTCCCAAATGTTTCAATGCCGACCAGAAACGTGATCGAATGGTTGCATCACAATCCATTTTGGACCTATTTTGGTGGAATTCTGTGGAATTTTTTAGCCATCTCGTAAGTATGGATGAAACAAAAGAACAATCCAATCCAAATCAAGCAAGGCATTGGCATCTGTCTTCTTGGACAAAAATGAAATTTTGCTTGTATATTACTTGGAAAAGGATACAACCACCATGGCGTAAGAACATAAGAACATTCCATCAAGCTCTGTCCTGTTTCCAACAATGGCCAATCTAGGTCACAAGTACCTGGCAAGACCCCAAGAAGTAAAATAGATTTTATGCTGCTTGTCCTAGGAACAAGCAGTGGATTTCCCCAAGCCATCCCATTAATGGCTTATGGACTTTTGTTTTAGGATATTATCCAAACCTTTTTTGAACATAAGAACATAAGCAATGTCTCCGCTGGGTCAGACCTGAGGTCCATCGCGCCCAGCAGTCCGCTCACGCGGCGGCCCAACAGGTCCAGGACCTGTGCAGTAATCCTTTATCTATACCCCTCTATCCCCTTTTCCAGCAGGAAATTGTCCAATCCTTTCTTAAACCCCAGTACCGTACTCTGCCCTATAACGTCCTCTGGAAGCGCATTCCAGGTGTCCACCACATGTTGGGTAAAGAAGAACTTCCTAGCATTCATTTTGAATCTGTCCCCTTTCAACTTTTCCGAATGCCCTCTTGTTTTTTTATTTTCTGAAAGTTTGAAGAATCTATCCTTCTCTACTCTCTCTATGCCCTTCATGATCCTGTAAGTCTCTATCATATCTCCTCTAAGTCTCCTCTTCTCCAGGGAAAAGAGTCCCAGTTCCTCCAATCTTTATCTCTCTCTCTCTATTTATGTCTCTCTCCCTTTCTCTCTCTCTTTCATTCTCTCTCTATTTCTCTCTGTCTCCCTTCCTTTCTCTCTCTCTTTCGGTCCCTCTCTACTCTCTCTATGCCCCTCATGATCTTATAAATCTCTATCATATCCCCTCTAAGTCTCCTCTTCTCCAGGGAAAAGAGACCCAGTTTCTCCAATCTCTCAGCGTATGAAAGGTTTTCCATCCCCTTAATCAGACGTGTCGCTCTCCTCTGAACTCTCTCGAGTAACGCCATATCCTTCTTAAGGTACGGTGACCAATATTGGACGCAGTACTCAAGATGCGGACGCACCATTGCCCGGTACAGCGGCAGGATAACTTCTTTCGTTCTGGTTGTAATACCCTTCTTGATTATACCTAGCATTCTATTCGCTCTCTTAGTGGCCGCTGCGCACTGTGCCTTCGGCTTCATTGCTAAGCTGATTTCACCACATTCTCCGGCAATGAATTCCAGAATTTAATTACACATTCCATGAACAAAATGTTTCTCCGGTTTGTGCTAAATCTACTATGTTGCCCTTCTCAACAAACTGAAGCAGCAACTGGTCTGCAAACATCAAGGCAAGCTTTCGAAAGGAATCCTGTTTCTTCACGACAATGCCGCTCCTCACAACGTGGCTAATATGCAGCAGAAACTGACAGATCTCCACTCTGAAGTTCCAAAACACCCAGTCTACTGATTAGGTCCCTTTGGTCTCCTACCTTTTTCCTCACCTCAAGAAACACCTCATGGGAGAAAGTTTTCAAGCACTGAGGATGCCACATTAGCTGTAGACGAGTGGTTTGCAGCACAACCAAAAGAATTAGTTAGCTGCTAGGTCCATAACTTGGTAAGGGCCTTCCACTTTGAGGTAGGCGTCTATACCAAGGTGCCTATCAGCAAGTAGGTGTGGTAAGGGGCGAATTCTAGGTGGATTTGGAGTGTGATTTGACTTAGGTGCTCGCTTTTATGTTTATGTACTTCTTGTGCACAGTTTATCTTTATACACTGTATAAACCATTTGTTTTGCAAGACGCTTCATGCCATTTTGGGGTGAAGCGCTTTAATAAATGTGAACAAATGAACAGTTTGCGATTCCTTTGCCTGTTTTTAGCTGCTGCGTTGTGCCAATACTCATCCCATTTTGTGGACAGATTCGTATTCTCAAAGCAAGATTTTTCTAAACCTCGGATCCCCTTGTGCCTTTTACTGCATATGAGGTTTGTGGTTTAAAATAGCAACTCTACCTCCCCCTCGCCTCCCCTTCCCATCTGTCCTTTAATTAATCTCAGTATTGGCTTCTTCGGTCTCTCCTGGAGATACTAACTGGGCTTCCCTGAGAAGCAGAGGCTTAATCACATGCAGAAGTATGCTCAGAAAAAAATGATGTGCAAAATAAATATTAGTTCAGTTCTGTTAATACATTAATAGCAGTTAAGAATGCAGGAATGCAGCAATGTTCCATTTTTCCAGCTAAGCCTTTTCACTCAACAATATTCACATGAATTTCTTAACCTAAAACAGACGACATTATTGTCTGCAGTCATGTCCATTCCTAATTACTTCTCTTTTTTGTATTTTGGGGTTTTTTTTAATCTCTCTGTTCTCGCCTCTTTTTTGCCTCCTCTTCTATTGTACTTCTTGCTGCCTATATGGTCTGTTTTCCATCCCTCCCTTCCAATTGTAGCATTTATTTTGGCCTCACTGCAGGCAAACAGAGAGCTGCTAAACCCAAAATCATCTTAGATTTGAACCCGCTTCTTAATCTTCACATTTTTAAACAGGTAATGGAAACTGGAAAATTTACAACTCACTGGCCAATAACAACAGATTCATTCATCTGAATCAATCTGAAATTACTCACATCTAAATGTCCTTTGAAATCTTAAATCTTAATGATATTATTATTTTATTTAGGAGTGAATGTTTGCTTATATGCTTGCTGTTTGTATGGGTTAGGTCTATCCCAGTGGTCTCAAACTCACGGCCCGGGGGGGCCACATGCAGCCCGCCAATTACTATTTTAAGGCCCTCGGTATGTTTATCATAATCACAAAAATAAAATAAAACCGTTTCTTGATCATATGTCTCTTTAGCTATAAATGACAATATTATTATTAAGACTTAGACAAAAGAAAAGATTTATCAACTATAAAGAGTTTTACCTCATGCAAAATTGTCATTTCTTTAATAAGACATTAACTATTTTTTCTGAGGCCATCCAAGTACCAACAAATCCAAAATGTGGCCCTGCAAAGGGTTTGAGTTTGAGACCACTGGTCTATCCTATCTAACAATGGAATTCTTTAGGATTATTACTATTATTATTATTTTTAAAATATTTGATTGTATTTTGTAAACCGCTTGGACCAGTACAAATAACGAGCTGTATATCAAGATTAATAAACTATTAAAGGGAAGCTCTCATTATGGGCTACCATTAAAATGGGATATTTTAACACAGGGGCTCGTTGCAAAAAACAAAAACAAAAAACCAACCCAAAACAAACCCAGGACCTCCACCACGTGGAAATATTTTATAAATGGAAGTCCTGCCCATGTCCCTTTCATCGTTATGCCCCTTTTGCAGATCCATGCAAAAATATTTAAGCCCCGCCCAGGTCCCTTCCATCGTTACATCCCCCTTTGAAGATCCACGTGGAAATACTTAGGAAATATTCTATAACTGGAAGCCCCGCCCATGTCCTTCCCATTGTTACACCCCCTTTGCAGATCCACACAGAAAAACTTAGCAAATATCCCATAAATGGAAGCATATGTATGTTTTAATGCAACAGATCTGCCCTGATTTAGTGCCCTGCATCCATTAGAACAAATTTATGAGCCAAAAACTCAGCATAGAAGTAGCACCAAGTGTTAAGCACCTTATATAGAAAACCTGCAAATATGATTGTCAAATAAGGTGAGGTACTGGTCCCCAGCACTTCTTAGTTTATGATGCATGATCTTCTAACTGGGTGGTGATGTCACAGTGCAGACTGATTAGGAATGCGCATGGAATATGTCTGTTCATTTTGTGGACCAAAGTTCAAGGTTTCTAAAAATACAAACCACTATTTCTTGGTGTGTTAAGAGTATTTTTAAAATCCCTGTGAATCTGAACCTAAGAGAATGCAAAGCACTCGGTGAGACCTGGGCCTCAAGTGATTGTACAAAAAAGCAATGCTAGAGTCTGTTGTCATTTTACTATATCCTGGAGGAGATCCAGACTTCCTAGAGAGGTTTTTCAAGTCTGCTAAGGATTCGACTTTCATTCCAATTTTAAGCTGGCTAGTTGTCCCTAACTGAAGTGTTACATAAGAACATAAGAAGCGCCATCTCCGGATCAGACCTTCGGTTTATCAAGTCCAGCGATCTGCATACGCGGAGGCCCAGCCAGGTGTACACCTGGCATAATTTTTAGCCATTTTCTTGACAGAAATTGAAGCGGGTGAATCGATGCTGTGAGTTGAGCTGCAGTGGAATATATGTTTTCCTGTCTTTTTAGAGTTTTTTTTAAGCTCTGTTTTTGTGTTTTTTTCCAGCAAATCCCTGAAGAAGCGCACCAGCGAAACAGGAAACCCTGTTGGATTATGCTAGTGGTGATATTTAATAGCTGCCATGCTCTGAGTTTGTCTCCTATGGAGTGATTTTCTCCTGCTTCCAAGCTCCAGGATCAAGTTCTTGTGTTTGCAATTTGATTGAGAAGACAACAATTTTCAGATAAGTGTTTTTTTGAAAACTTTTTGAGACTTAGAATTAAGACTGTTGAAATTCACTGTGAAATTGTGTCCTCAACTTTTTGGGAGTTTTTGACCGAGGATGTGTCTGCTGGCTGCAAGTGATATTTGCAACTAGCCTGTCTATATGGGTTGCTTTGATTTTCCCTATTAGACACTGAGGTCTTTTCTCCCTTAAGAGTAACACTTGGACTTGTTATCCTATACTCTTGAGGTTGTGTTATGTGGATATAGATTTATTTAACAGCCTCTCTTGGTTCCATTTATTTTTTTGTGATAATTTTTAGTCGCCCATATCCCTCTAAGCCTCTCGTAAGGAGATGTGCATCTAGTTTGCTTTTAAATCCTAGAATGGTGGATTCCGCAATTACCTTTTTTGGGAGAGCATTCCAGTGTCAACGACTCTTTGCGTGAAGCAGAACTTCCTGATATTTGTCCTGGACTTGTCCCCCCTTAGCTTCAGTCCATGTCCTCTTGTCCGTGTCACATTGGACATTGTAAATAATTTTTTTCCTGCTCTATTTTGTCGATTCCTTTCAGTATTTTGAAGGTCTCGATCATATCCCCTCGCAGTCTCCTTTTCTCCAGGGAGAACAATCCCAGTCTCTTAAGTCATTCCTCGTATTCCAAGTTCTCCATACCTTTTATTAGCTTCGTTGCTCGTCTCTGCACCCTCTCCAGCAGTTTTATATCCTTCTTTAGGTTGGGAGACTAATGTTGGACGCAGTATTCCAAGTGTGGTCTGACCATTGCCCTATAAAGCGGCATTATAACTTTCTCCGATCGACTCGTGATTCCTTTCTTTATCATGCCTAACATTCTATTTGCTTTCTTTGCCGCTGCCACGCATTGTGCCGACGGTTTCAGGGTCCTATCTATCAGTACACCCAGGTCCTTTTCTTGTTTGTTCTTACCCAGAGTTGCACCTGACATTCTAAACTCGTGTTCCATGCTCTTTCTGCCTAAATGCATTACTTTGCACTTTTCCACATTAAACTTCATCTGCCATTTCTCTGCCCATTCCTCTAACTGACACAAGTGTTCACCTAAAAGGAGAACACTGGGACCTGCTAGTCAATGTTGATTGGTAATTTATAATGAAATAATCACAGGATCGTATACTACGAAACGTCTAAAACAATTATGTATGTGTAATGTGAGGTGCTCAGAAGCAAAACCCAGTGCAAAGTGTTAAACAAACACAGTGAGGGTTGTTGGAGGGACCGTTACGGCACCCCCTGTCCCAGCCGCCTATAAATTAAGATATTCCCCCCTCTTTTACAAAGGTGCGTTCCGCTTTTAACGCACGCTAAACAGGCACTAAACGCCAACGTGTGCATGGTATCCTATGGACGCATTAGCGGTTAGCACACGCATTGATTTAGCAAGCGCTAAATGCGCGCTAAAACGCTTAGCGCACCTTTGTAAAAGAGAGCCATTACCTTCAATAAATGCTCAACGTAAATACATGTAACTTATCTTAATGTCCATGGTGGCGGTGGCTTTTTATCGGCATTCCTCGCTGCTTAAAAATGTGATTGTAATTGCTGAAGCTGATCTTATCCAATCAAACCGCCCCCCCCTCCCTTCGACTCGAGTTTCGTCTATGGATGCTTCATCAGGAAGGGTAGCTAAAAAAGATATATTGGTGTCTTGAGATCCTGGTTGCAGTAGAGCCTCTTTATAAATACTTCGCTGCTGTGCGTGAGGTGGTCTGGGCAGTTAATAATAATACTAATAATAATAACTTTATTCTTCTATACCGCCACAATCTTGCGACTTCTAGGCGGTTTACAATCAAGAGAGCTGGACATTCAGCGAGTTAAAATGTGCAGATAGTCAGAGGAAATACAGAGTGCGGAAACATTAAGGAAGCAAAATTATAGATATACAATTTGCTGAGCGAGAGTATACGGTATACAGATTGGAAGAAATTTCCAAGTGGGCCTGTTGGGAGAAGGCCATGCAATTCAAAAAAATACAGCGAAAATTACGATATGATAACGGTAACAGTTTATATATATCACAGAACCATGAAGTTCTAGGCGGACTTAAGAGGGGAGAGAGGAAAAGGGTAAGAGGTCGGGAGGACCGTTATTGAGGAGAGAGAGAAGAGCAGGTCAGTTGCTTAGGTATTTCAGGAACAGGTGTGTTTTTAGGCGTTTCCTAAATTCCTCGTAGGTACCGTATTTTCACGTAGATAACGTGCACCCGTATAAAACCGGCACACGGGTATAGCGCGCGGGAAACACAAATTTATGTTTAAAAAATTTAATATAGCGTGCACACGCGTATACCGCGCATGCTAAAACCTCCTCCCGCCTACTCCGAACCGGCATCCTCCCCCCCCTGCTCGCTTACCCGCGTTTTACAACTTTTTTTTTCAATCCGATCGGCATCCCCCCTGCGAACCGGCATCCTCCCCCCACCTGCTTGTGTCACCCCCCCCCTCCCCCGTGATCCTACATCCCCCCAGCACCAAACATCTCTTACCCGATTGGGCACCGGCACCAGCACCAATGCACAGGATGTGCCAGTGCCCGAAGATCCTCCCTCGTTGGTTTGGGCTGGGCTGGGCGGTGCGGTGCAAGAGAGATCCTCCTTCTTCCTGTGTCGGGCTGGACTAGGCTTTGAGCATTTGCGCATGCTCAAAGCCTTCTGGTCTCGTTCTCTCCGTAGAGAGCGAGACCAGAAGGCTTTGAGCATGCGCAAATGCTCAAAGCCTAGTCCAGCCCGGCACAGGAAGAAGGAGGATCTCTCCTGCACTGCAATGCACCGCCCAGCCCAGCCCAGCCCAGCCCAAACCAACGAGGGAGGATCTTCGGGCACTGGCACTGGCATGTCCTGTGCATTGGTGCTGGTGCCGGTGCCCAATCGGGTAAGAGATGTTTGGTGCTGGGGGGATGTAGGATCATGGGGGAGGGGGGGGTGACGCGAGCGGGGGGGGGGAGAATGCCGGTTCGCAGGGGGGATGCCGATCGGATTGAAAAAAAAAAGTTGTAAAACGCGCTCACGCGTATAACGCGCAAAGTTATGCACGGTTTGTAAAATCGTGTATAACGCGCGCGTTATATGCATGAAAATACGGTAGTGGGCGAAAGCAGTTGATCTAGGTCTTTCCCCCTTATGGCTGCTTGGTGTGAGAGAAGGTGATCATGGTGTTTTTTTTCAGTTTGCAACCTCTAATTGGAGGGGAAACGAAGTTTGAATGTGCGCTTCTCTTACGTTTGTTGGTGGAAAAGGAGAAAAGGTCCGTTATGTATTTGGGGGCTAGTCCATATAGTACTTTGTAGCAGAAGCAGGCGAATTTAAACTGTACGCGTGCTTCCATCGCCAGCCAGTGCAACTGCCGGTAATAAGATGTCACGTGGTCGAATTTCTTCAGCCCGAAGATAAGTCTGACCGCAGCATTTTGCATTATTTGGAGACGTCGCATGTTCTTTTGGGAGATTGCTAAATAGGATATATTGCAGTAGTCAAGTTGACTTAGTACGAGGGATTGCACTAGGATTCTGAATGCTGACATATCGCAATAAGATTTAATGGATCTGAGTTTCCAGAGAGTGAAAAAACCCTTTCTGATTACGGAGACCCCCAGCGCCCAGGTTTCACCATTTCATATTGTAAACCACCTTGAATTGGGCTGCATCTAAGACGGGATATGATAAACGATAATGAGAAGAGGTGCCCGAATGCAATGTATTCTATTCCAGTGGTCTCCAATGCTTGGCCCCAGGGCCACATGCAGCCCCCGAAGACCTCCATTAAGGCCCTCTAACTGTTGGCCAAAATGCTCTTCAAATCCTGTAAATGCATTCATTTCAGCCTTGCCCGTGTAAATTACGTTGCCTGTGCTTCAAGGTATTGTCTGGCCTCGTACCCGATTATCTTGTGGACTCCTTCACATTTGTTGATTCAAAACGTCTTTCTATATCTTTCCATCTGTCAAAGGTCGCAAATTTGTAAAAGGAGCCCTATATGTTATGGTATGTGTGAACGGGTCGTGAGGTCACCTCCCGTCACTTCACCACTACCAGGTTCCCCTGATCTTCTTCCTCCTACCAAAATTTCGCACGAGCCACGCATGGTTTATAGATCCTTTTGTGGCCATTAGGCTCTTTTTTTTGTGTTTTCATTAGTGGTTGCCTCAGTGGTAGCTCCATCCCCAGGCTCATCTTACTTTTTTCTCTTTTCTCTTTCCTCTTCCCCTCTACATTAATACCTGTCTTATCTCCTTTCCCATGTTGCCCATGTTCTAATGTGGTCCAGGTTGCTTCTGTCTTGCTACCTAGGTGAAAGATTTTAGAAGCTTAACTCTGGCCTTGCATTCCACTGCACTTCCCCTCAGGGATTCCTAGGTTACAGTGGCAGATGGTAACGGCAGGGCAGCTGACCTTTGAGATTGCCATCATTCACCCATGGCGCTAATAGATCTGCATTTGTTTGTTTTGAACCGTAGAATCCATCGGCTTCCTGTATCTTTGGACCATTAGCAGAATGCAATGCCGGGCTGCCTTTATCAACCATTTCCGTCTGCATTCGACAAGTCCTGTGACTTCCAGAACCAAACCAAGAGCTGAGCAGAGCACATCTAAGAACTGAGGCTGATCCTGGGTTAAAACAGTTTAACAGGGAGTTTTACAGATTCTTCTTCTGCCTGGGGATTATAAAACATTGACTCCTCTCAGAATGCGTCTCAGAAACTAGATTAAAATGTCAAAATGTAAGGTTCGAAGATGCAACAAGAGCCAATGATGCTACATAAAGGCTTAAGCCATAACGTACCCTAGATTGTTTTATCATAACTATGCTGTGTTGCACAGAGAAACATAATAGCAGATAAAGGTCAAATGGCCCATCCAGTTTGCCCATCCGCAGCATCGACTATCTCCTCCTCTTCCTATAGGCTAAGGCTCTTTACACCTGCATTATGAGATCATAGAACATTATTGTTATAAGCTAAGGCTCTTAACGCTTGCATTGTGAGGTCATAGAGCTTTATGGTTATAGAAACATAATAGCAGATAAAGGCCAAAAGGCCCATCCAGTCTGCTCATCCGCAGCGTCGACTATCTCCTCCTCTCCCTATTGGCTAAGGCTCTTAACATTGCATCTCCTCTTGCTATAGGCTAGCAGCTCTTGACACTTGCATTGTGAGGTCATAGAGCTTTATGGTTATAGAAACATGATGGCAGATAGAGGTCAAATGGCTCATCCAGTCTGCCCATCTGCAGCATTCACTATCCACTTCTGCCTTTTCCTTTTATAACCATTGCTTCCTTGCTAAATGAGTCATAAGTGTAAAGCCAAATCGCAAAGTACCTTCTCACAGCCAGCTGCGTCAGTTGATAGCTTTGTTACTTGGTTCTCTGTGACAGACACTGGGAAGCTCATTGGTGAAAAGAGGATCCCCAGCGTCCTCAGATTTGGATATCATATTGAGTCCAGAGTGGCAGACAGTCCCAGTAAACCTGATAGGAAGTCTTTCTGGAATTAAGCCATCATCAGCTCACCCAGATGTGCTCCCTCCTGCTTAGGAGGTAGAGTCTGTGGTGGGAGCAACGAGGAGAGAGGCCTGGGCAACAACAGAGCAGTGTAGCTAGGGTAGTGTTGAAGGTCTTGCTACAATGACCTTTGGGGACAAAGAGTCTCCAGAAACTGGTTTGGCAATATCCGTAGCAATGTAGCCTGGAACTGCTTCAATTATTTTGACGCCAGTGAGACCCCAAGATTTTTAACCTTGAAACCTTTTGGGATGGTTTGGTCCTGTTTCAGCGATCTCTGTTGAGTCAAATGCAAGTAGTTATGCAGTCAAGTTTATACAATACCGAGTGGAGTGGAACGGGTAGACGTGAATTACTTGTTTACTCTTTCCAAAAATTCTAGACCTGGGGAGCATGCATTGAAGTTACTAAGCAGTATATTTAAAACAAATCAAAGAAAATATTATTTCACTCAATGTGTAATTAAACTCTGAAATTCGCTGCCAGAGAATGTGGTGAAAGTGGTTAGCTTAGCAGGGTTTTAAAAAGGTTTGGAGAATTTCGTAAAAGAAACGTCCATAAGCTATTATTAAGATAGACTGGAGAAAATTCACCACTTATTTGTTGGATAAGCAACACAAAATCTGTTTTAACATTTTGTGATCTTGCCAGGTACTTCTGACCCAGATTGGCCACTGCTGGATACAGGATCCTGGGCTTGATGGACCTTCAAGTCTGTCCCAGTTTGTCAATGCTTCTATTTTTGTGTTCTTTTCTGCATTTCTTCATGTTGGCCCATGCAGCAGGAGTTCCCTGATAACAAGGGGAGTGACTGAGCAGCAGAAGCTCTGAGGCACATTTCTTCACTAGTATTTCCTCAGGAACAAAACTATAATTGGAACAAAAAAAGGAATGGTTTTGTTTTAACTGCCAACTGCATTATCACATTTTTTTTTTCTCTAGTAATTAACGTTTTAAACAATTGAAACTTACGGAAGGAACAGAATGTCAAAAGGTGAAGTGCTGGCTCGTGCGACCAGGGCGTAATCTAGCTCTTCTTCTGCACAAGTCTCTGTTTCTCCTTGTCTGCTCTGACTGTTTTTCTGCCTCTAACTCCCTCTGTCTTCATTCTGCATATTCCTTTTCTGTTCTCCTTCTCATCTCTTTCATGGTGGTCATGACAATGAAGCCGACGGCACAGTGCGCAGCGGCCGCTAAGAAAGCAAATAGAATGCTAGGCATAATCAAGAAGGGTATTACAACCAGAAAGAAAGAAGTTATCCTGCCATTGTATCGGGCGATGGTGCGCCTGCATCTGGAATACTGCGTCCAATATTGGTCGCCGTACCTTAAGAAGGATATGGCGTTACTCGAGAGGGTTCAGAGGAGAGGGACGCGTTTGATAAAAGGGATGGAAAACCTTTCATATGCTGAGAGATTGGAGAAACTGGGACTCTTTTCCCAGAAGAAGAGGAGACTTAGAGGGGATATGATAGAGACTTATAAGATCATGAAGGGCATAGAGAGAATAGAGAGGGACAGATTCTTCAAACTTTCAAAAAATAAAAGAACAAGAGGGCATTCGGAAAAGTTGAAAGGGGACAGATTCAAAACGAATGCTAGGAAGTTCTTCTTTACCCAACGTGTGGTGGACACCTGGAATGCGCTTCCAGAGGACGTAATAGGGCAGTTTACTGGGGTTCAAGAAAGAATTGGACAATTTCCTGCTGGAAAAGGGGATAGAAGGGTAAAGATAGAGGGTTACTGCACAGGTCCTGGACCTGTTGGGCCGCCGCGTGAGCGGACTGCTGGGCATGATGGACCTCAGGTCTGACCCAGCGGAGGCATTGCTTATGTTCTTATGTTCTCTCCATGTATTAGAAGGCGGACGGTCCAAACCAGTGGCATTGCGAGGGTGAGAGGTGCCCTGGGGTGTGGGTGCCACACCCTTGCCCTGGTCTCCATCCCCCTGCTCCTCCCCAGCCCCCCCTGCTGCGAGCGTACCCGCTTCCCTTCCCCCGCACCTCTAGTGGTTCACCGCCGTGAGCAACAAGAACTCCGCGCGCTGCTCTCGACTCAGTCAGCTCTCCCGCTGCCGTCACTTCCTTTCTGCAGCACCCGGAAGCGACATTAGCGAGAGAGACGGCGCGGTCATTAAAGCCGGTGCTGGCATTGGTGAAGTTTCCAAGTTTATTCTTAGTTTGATATCTGGCCGGTTTACAGTATTAAAAATTTTAAATATCTTAAAAAGATCTTAATAAAAAGAACATAAGAACATAAGAAGTTGCCTCTGCTGGGTCAGACCAGAGGTCCATCGCGCTCAGCAGTCCGCACCCGCGGTGGCCCATCAGGCCCCTGACCTGTACGGTGATCTTTGTCTGAACCCGTAAATCCCCCTTGGTCTCTATCTATACTTTCTCTATATCCCATCTCTACCTCTATCTGTATCCCTCAATCCCCCTTTCAGGAATTTATCCAATCCTTCTTTAAAACCCGGTAGTGTACTCTGTCCTATCACAACCTCCGGCAGCGCGTTCCAGGTGTCCACCATCCTCTGAGTGAAAAAGAACTTCCTAGCATTGGTTCTAAACCTGTCCCCTTTCAGCTTCTCTGAGTGCCCCCTTGTACTTGTGGTTCCCAATAGTCTGAAGAATCTGTCCCTGTCTACCTTCTCAGGATCTTGAAAGTCTCTATCATGTCTCCTCTGAGTCTCCACTTTTCCAGGGAGAAGAGCCCCAGCCTTTCTAACCTGTCTGCGTATGAAAGGTTTTCCATACCTTTTATCATTTTCGTCGCTCTTCTCTGGACCCTCTCAAGCATCGCCATGTCCTTCTTGAGGTACGATGACCAATACTGGACACAGTACTCCAGGTGCGGGCGCACCATCGCCCGATACAGCGGCATGATGACTTCCTTCGTCCTGGTTGTGATACTCTTCTTAATAATACCCAACATTCTGTTTGCTTTCTTTGAGGCTGCTGCGCATTGTACCGTTGACTTCATTGTTGTATCCACCAGCACACCCAAGTCTTTTTCAAGGTCACCACACTGCAGTTTTGTAGAAAAAAAAAAAAAGGGGGGGGGGAATTGGTGTCAATTGATAATGACCGCACCCTATAAGCATTAATTGTAGCAGCTATATGGTATAACATCTAACGGTATAGAAAATTGAATAAATAAATCATTCAGTCTAATATAAAACCATTAAATATGGTGAACAAAGATTTGCTGTAAGCTGCACACATGCTGGCTTTTTCCCAGCTGAGACTCGGTCTGACAAGGGTTCTTGTTTCGTATCAAGCTTCCGGGACCTACAAGTGCTCCAGTAAGCCACAGCTCTTCAAAATCAGGTTGGCACTTTCATTACACTTAAAAAGACCTATGACATTGAATAGCCATTAGTGCAGCTGCTACAAATAATGCTTATAGGATGCAGCCATTTATTATTTGTAATTCAGTTCTGGAATTTGTTGCCAGAGAATGCGATGAAAGCAGTTAGCTTAGCAGGGTTTAAAAAAGGTTTGGATAATTTCCTTGAAAAAGTCCATAAACCATCATTAACTTGGGAAAATCCATCCCTTATTTCTAGGAAAAGCAGCATAAAATCTGTTTTACTCTTTTGGGATCTTGCCAGGTACTTGTGACCTGGATTGGCTCCTACTGGAAACAGGATACTGGGTTTGATGGACCTTCGATCTGTCCAAGGATGGCAGCTCTTATGTTCTTGTGTATATTAAGAACGTTATGTACTGCCAAACCTTAAGTGATCTAGGGGATTTGCAATCATAAATACACTAAAATAAACAAATTGAACTCCATTAAATATTGGAAAGACCTAACCATTCACACTCCGATGAGACCACAACACTCAGACAAATATTTCATAGGAATAAAAGCAACCATTCTCAGCCTCAGTTCATATGCCTTCTTCCTGGCTCTTTGAACAGTCCATATACCCACTCCATATACCCGCAGAAAGAAATAAGTTAAAAAGAGATTGAGAAAGAGATAAGGAGAAAAAATAATGAAATAGAATTTGTTAACGTGACTGCTCTTCTTGAACAAACAATTACTGCTGATACTGCTAGAGCTACGCTCTTAGTATCATTTGTTTTTGAGCAAGACGTGAATATGATTATGAAATTATTCTTTAAAAATTCACAGAAACTGTTTGGGGAACAAAAAAATTTGGATATATCCCGATGTCGCAAAGACTACACAAGAACGGAGGAAAGAATTTCTTTCTATGCGTCAAGATACTATTAAATTGGGAGCAACTTTCCTGTTGGCATGCCCCTGCAAATGCTTAGTTAGGTATTTGGGAGTTAAATATACATTTTTCTCTCCTAATCATCTGAAGGAATTCTTGGATGTAAAGAAAATCATCAAGGACTGAGGGAAAATAGAAATTAATAGCTGGTGCTTAGAACATAAAGCCTAATTGTTAATTAAATTCCTCTTTAATTTTCTCTCAAAAATTTTCGATTGACCATCCCCCTATTATAGTGGTCTAAGAAAGGGAAAAAAGAAATAATGTATTTATTTCTATAAGTATGAACCTGTAATACTTCTGTATTGTTTTTCTTCCCTGTGTTTTATTGTAACAAGATGTATTCTTGTAAATTTTGTTGAATAATAGAAATAAATAATAATAAAAAAAGAAGAAATAAGTCTTCAATCACTTTTTAAATGTAGGCAAAGATTAAGTAGCCCTAATATCAACCAATGATTGATTCCACATCATCAGGTCAGCCTAAAAAAGGCACTCGCTCGTGAAGATGCGCAGTGAGCTCTCACAAGCCTGGCTGCATCAATCTTCATTGTGACATCAATTGCAATCTTTTCTCAGGACCGTATGAAACAATCAAGGTATTTAAATATAGAGGTGATGCCGGGCTTAGTGTATTTTGAGACCGGCACAAAACCAGCAGGCAAGATCAGTTCAGTAGTAGCTGCTTTGTTGAATTAATTATTCGGATGGTCTCTAAAATACAAACGAGGGTAGTTTGAAAAGTTTAGTAAAAAAAAAAGCAAGTTAAACAAAGTAGCCTCCGTCAAGGACTACATACGTGAGTCCGGCAAGTTTAAAGGTTTTTTTTGCACTTACTAGCTTACAAAAAAATGGAAACTCGCCGGACTAACCCCCTCTTCTACGAAACTGCGATAGCAGTTTCTAGCGTGGGGAGCCGCGCTGAATGGACCGGCGCTGCTCCCGACGCTCATAGGAACTCAATGAGCGGTAGGAGCAGCGCGGGCCATTCAGTGCAGCTCTCGGCGCTATAAACTGCTAATGCAGTTTCGTAGAAGAGGTGGTTAGTGTATAGGCCTCAAAGGAAGACAATGATGTTTAAAACTTGTTGTGTTTTGGTTTTGGTTTTTTTTAACCAAACTTTTCAAACCACCTTTGTAGATAGTAGAGGAAAGTGCAAATTTGATCTTTCTCTACCTAGTGGTCTGTTTTGCATGCTATTTAGATAAAGACATTCGTCTATAATAAACTGTGAAATCTGTTACTGCTCAACAAACACAATCTCCAGTTGAAAACGAGTGAAGTTCTAGGGCTGGGGTAGGGAACTCCGGTCCTCGAGAGTCGTATTCCAGTCAGGTTATTAAGGATTTCCCCAATGAATATGCATGAGATCTATTTGCATGCACTGCTTTTCAATGCATATTCATTGGGGAAATCCTGAAACCCCGACTGGAATACGGCTCTCGAGGACCGGAGTTCCCTACCCCTGTGCTAGAAGATGATTAGAAATGATCTTAGAACAGGGGTAGGGAACTCTGGTCCTCGAGAGCCGTATTCCAGTCGGGTTTTCAGGATTTCCCCAATGAATATGCATGAGATCTATTTGCATGCACTGCTTTCAATGCATATTCATTGGGGAAATCCTGAAAACCCGACTGGAATACGGCTCTCGTTCAATACATATTCATTGGGGAAATCCTGAAAACCCGACTGGAATACAGCTCTCGAGGACCGGAGTTCCCTACCCCTGTTCTAGGACCATTTGGAAACCAGCAACTTGATATTTCATTGATGCTTAGGCGCTTCACGGCACGCAAGCCTCTACGAGCTCCGAAGCATGTCCCTTGCTTCCTCGTGTAGACATGTTTATATTTAAGGTGTGTGGGCTTCTAGGGCTGCAAAGTTTTATGGAGTGTTTCTCCACTCTTGACTCATTTTTACAGTATTTATTTTTTGTGCTCACGTTTTTATATCATTTAAAATAAATACCATTAATCTTCTGTATGTGAAAATAGATACGACGCCATTAAACTAGAAGCTGTAAGCCTGGCTAAGAGATGTATCACTTTCAGACTCGAAGGTGTTTATGGTACACGGGGGCCCCTTATCAAGAGGGTTTTGCCAGGCTTGCTGCTCGCAGTGAGTGCCCCGTATGAAATCTATTCATCCCCTGCATGTGCGCTTGCTTCATAAGTTGTCAGACCTGGGTTTAAGATTTTGGCATTGATAGGCAAGAGCAGGCAACAAATATCAGAGAGTACAAATGGGGAAGGGGGGGAGGGGGAGGTTCAGAAATCTCATGATTAGAGAGCCGGAGGAGGCCAAAGTGCTCCAGGGGTGTCCGATCGAAGTACTACTATAACTATGTATTATTTTTATAGTTCTATCAGGCGCATCCAGCGCAGTAGATTAAACATACAAGAGACGGTCCCTGCTCGCAAGAGCTTACAATCTAATTATGACAGACACACGGGACAAAAAAGGGAGGAATTTATACATGTTGTTTTTTGTGGGGAGTGAGAAGGTGGCTGATGGGGAATAATCTAATCTAATAATTCATTTCTATACCACATTACCAAAAAGTTCAATGCGGTTTCCAATAAATTTTAAAAACTGCCATACAAAAGGATTGGATTAGCTAAATACTAAACAGACGAGTTTTCAATTGCTTTCTAAAATCATAATAAGACTCGGAACAAAGTAGCAGAGGTTTTAGTTCCCTGTCCCAGAGAGCTGCTTGGTAAGGAAGCAGACGGCAATGAAATTTTTTATACCGACAACCTTTAGTTGAAGGAAAACTAAATAGGCCATGAATACTTCGCTGATATTTGGATCCAAAACAGAATGAATCAAGAAGATAAGTGGAAGTTATACCACAAAAAGCTTTATAACAAAGACCCAAATTTAAAAGTTTAGCACGAGGTTCAACAGGCAACCAATGCACTTCACTGTAAAAGGGACTGACATGATCATACTTCCTCAGGCCAAAAATCAAGCGAACTGCAGCATTCTGGACTATTCTCAACCTTGAGAATTTCTTTTGAATACCTCCCAAAAGGACTATATTGCAATAGTCCAGCTGACTCAATACCAGTGATTGAGCCAGCAATCTGAAGAATGCGACATCATAATAGGATTTAATGCTACGCAGCTTCCATTTGGTATTAAAAAAAAAAAACCTTCTGGACCAAAGCATCTACATGATTTTGCATCGTCAAATTTTGGTGTAGGATGATACCTAAGATCTTAATAGTAGGTTATATTAAATAATTAATTTTATGTATTATTAAAGAAGATTATGACCTGTAGATGCTATGACAAATTTTGTTTTTTTCTGAGTTTAGTTTTAATTTAAATTCTAACATATGTTCTTCAATAGTCCTAAATATCTCCTCTACCCTACATTTAGTGTGTAGAATTGATTGAGAAAAGGGGGTTGATGGGGTGGAAGGGTAGGGGACTAACATGTGGTAAGATTAGGATTTAAATGCAGCCTCGAAAAAGTGGGTTTTCGGCCTGGACGTGAAAACTGCTAGAGACGGAGCCTGACGTAACGAGTCAGGCAGGTTGTTTCTATTATTTTTTTCCAATTCTTTATTCATTTTTTAAAAATTTACAATAAGTATAACAGCATTTATAACATTTTAAATTCAAATACAACACTTAATATTCTGTTAAAATCCATATCAGAATTTATCCCCCTCCCCCCTAATCAATAACATTCTTTAAATTTAAGAAAACCTACCATAAACCCTATTCCTATATACCTTATTTAATATTCAAATCAAAAAACCCTTCCCCCCATCCTGGATGTGCATTTTTAAGGGGAAAAATAATATTCAATCATTACAATATTTTGTTAACGGCTCCCAAATCTCCTGAAATTTCCTAAAATTCCCCTGCTGTGTGGCTATTATCCTTTCCATTTTATAAATGTGACATAAAGAGTTCCACCAGAAACTGTTATTCAGTCTTTCCCAGTTCTTCCAATTACTCGTAATCTGTTGTATGGCAACCCCTGTCATAATAAGTAGAAGCCTGTTATTATTAGATGATATTTGGCTCTTGGACCTCATGGACATGCCAAACAGTACAGTATCATACGATAATGACACTGGATTTTCTAACATACAATTAATTTGACCCCATATTTCAGGAATGTGGCGCAGCAAGGTGAAAGGGACAGACAGATTTGGCAGTAGAGGAGAAGGGCACCTACGTAAGATGAGCCAAGTTCCTGAGGCGGAGTATAAGGGATAATAAGAGGAGAGATACTGAGGAGCCACAGAGGATCCACAGAGTGAATACTCTTGAAGGTCAATAAGAGGACTTTGAACTGGATGTGGAAATGGATAGGGAGCCAGTGAAGTGATTTCAGGAGAGGGGTAACGCGAGTATAACGACAATTGGTGGAATACGAGGTGTGCAGCAATATTCTGAACAGACTGAAGGGGAGAGATGTGGCTTAGCGGGAGACCCGCAAGAAGCAAGTTGCAGCAATCCAGGTGAGAGGTGACGAGGGTATGGATGAGGGTCTTGGCAGCGTGCTCAGAAAGGAAGGGATGGATTTTAACGATGTTGTAGAGGAAGAAGCGACAAAGGTTTGGTGGTTTGGTGGATATGTGAGGAGGAGGAAAGAGATGAGTCAACGAGGACCCCAAGATTGTAAGCCATTGAGATGGGGAGGATGAGAGTGTTATCCGTTGATATAGAAATTAGAGAAAGGAGGAGGGGGTAAAGCGGGTTTAGGAGGAAAGATAAGGAGTTCAGTCTTGGCCATGCTTAATTTTAGATGGCGACGAGACATCCAGGTTAGAGAATGACATGGGGAGCGATCCCCGCAGCGAACCGCTGCGTGGCTGCGGTTTGGCTGCGGGTTATGGTGACCTCATTAGCAAATCGCCGCAGACGCGGGGACAAATCCTTTCACCGCCCGCAAAAACGGTGAATAGATTTGTCCCCGCAGGCCAATGTCCCCCCTTCTAGGAACCGCTATTTACCTGTGTTTCACCGTGCTCCTCATTTGTCAGATCAACCCTTCCTGCCAATAGAACCCGCCCCCCCCCCGACGATCGCCCTCAGCCCTTCATGCCGACAGAACCAGCCCTCCCCAACGATCGCGGCAGGAGGGTACCCATCCCCTCCTGCCTACCCCAACAGCCCCCCCGACGATCGCAGCAGGAGGATATCCAACCCCTCCTGCCAGCTCCCCAACAGCCCCCCTATGATCACTGGTAGGAGGGTGCCCAACCCCTCCTGCCGGCACCCCCAACGGCCCCCTATATCGCCAATAGGAGGGTGCCCAACCCCTCCTGCCGGACCCTCCCCCAACAAACCCCGCCATCCCGAAACACCACCCTTAGTCTTACTTTCCAAGTTGGACCGGACAGCTCCTCGCTCGTCTGGCCAGCAGGCCTGCCTCCATCCAAATGAGGCGGGCCCGCCCCTCCCCTCCCCTGCCTAACCCACAGGATCCTAGGGCCTGATTGGCCCAAGCACCTAAGGCCCCTCCTATAGCGGGAGTGGCTTTAGGTGCCTAGACCAATCAGGCCCTAGGATCCTGTGGGTTGGGCAGGGTAGGGGCGGGCCCGCCTCATTTGGACGGAGGCAAGCCTGCTGGCCATACGTGTGAGGAGCCGTCCGGTCCAACTTGGAAAGTAAGATTAAGGGGGTTCCGGGGTGGGAGGGTTCGTTGGGGGGGGTGTCCAGCAGGAGGGGTTGGGTACCCTCCTGCCGGCGATCTTAGGGGAGGCCATTGGGAGGACCGGCAGGAGGGGTTGGGTACCCTTCTGCTGCGATTGTCGGGAGGGCCGTTGGGGGGGGTCTACAGGAGGGGTTGGGTGCCCTCCTGCCGTGATCGCTGGGGGGAGGGGAGACTTGCAGCCGTAGCCGCGGTCACTATGCTAATCACGGCAGGGAGATCTTTGCCGCGATTAGGTACAGCGGCCGCGTCTACTTACCATATAGGCTAACATTGTAAGCATTTAAAGTACATGTCGTGTTTGTTTTTGCATTGCTAGCCCCAGGGGTGGTGGAAGATTAGTGATTGAAAAACTGTATGAAAAATAACTATTTTAAATTTAGTGATCAAAATGTGTCAGTTTTGAGAATTTATATTAATTAATTTTTTCTCTGCGTGTTTTGTTTTTGTATAGTTATTAACTAATATTTAACTAAGTTTTAAAGTTTTAAAGAATGTTTCCTTTATACGTAAATAAAGAAAAGTATATAAAATCGTACCCGTTTGAGGCTTTTATGTATGCAGCGGTGACGGTGACGGGGCGGTGAATGGGGTTGCAGTGGCGGTGACGGGGCGGTGAATGGGGTGGCAGTGGCGGTGACGGGGCGGTGAAGGGAATGGCGGTGACGGGGCGGTGCAGAGGATGGTGAGACGGGGACGGGGCGGTGACGGGGACCAATTTTTTCACCGTGTCATTCTCTAATCCAGGTAACAATGTCAGAGAGGCAGGCTGAGACTCGGGCCTGGATTACAGTAGAAATTTCCGGTGTAGAGAGGTAGATTTGCAAGTTGTCAGAATAGAGGTGGTCCTGGGAGCCATGGGAGGAGATCAGAGCAGAACAATCGTACAAGGGCAGAGTAGGAAACAACTCAATAAATTCAAAATACAAGAAAGACGTAGGAATGGTACTGTAGTATAATCCTAATGTGGAGGAAAAAAAAGACCTCAGTGCACACAGCACACCCCTCAAACAGGCAAAAGCCAACTTAATAGAGAGGGCACACTCTAATCACAGGTCTGAAAAAAACAAACTTCACACATCATCAAACTTGTTAACAGTCCATTCCCATGAATACTTGGAATCAACACCAAGAGAAGAAGTACATGACAGCAGGATCCCCAATGATCTGGGTATTTGGTGTCTTCAAAATTTGGGGTCCTGGGCCGTTCCTTTAGTTTATTTTCCTGTTTGTCTTTCTTGCATTTTGTTGTTTTAAGCTACTCCCGGTTCTGCAACATTCTTAATTCTCAAAGGAGGAACGATAATCCTCCAGCCCGACTAAGTGAAAAGATGGTATCTCCAGTAATACCATCCTGGCTCATCTTAAAGCTCTGATGGGGAAGTGGGGGAGAGGGCTGATAACATCACACACCAGCTGAAATTGTCACAGAAATCATCACCACTGCTGAAAACTGACTTCTACATATGTAACTGACCGTCCAAAGTTATACGTATTTTCAGTAGCAATTATTTCTTTACTTCTACAACTGGTGTGGCCAAGTTTCTGTCTAGTGTGCAAATTTGTATGCCCACTTTATAGAATTAGGTAGCTGTATGTGCAATTTAATTTAATAATTGGCTATTAATTGGAAGTAAGAGCCAATGATTGGCCTAGCGAAACTTGAAGAATGGTCTGAAATTTGGCAGCTAAAATTTAATTCTAAGAAATGCAAGGTCATGCATTTGGGCTGCAAAAACCTGAAGGAACAGTACAGTTTTTATGGGGTGAAGAACTTATGTGCTCGACGGACGAGCGGGACTGGGGTGGGATTGCATGTGATGATCTTAAGGTGGCCAAACAGGTCAAAAAGGTGACTGTGAAAGCTAGAAGGATGCTAGGTTGCATAGGGAGCGGTACGGCCAGTAGGAAAAAGGAGGTATTGATGCCCCTGAATAAGACTTTGGTGAGACCTCATTCAGAATATTGTGTACAATTCTGGAGGCTGCACCTTCAAAAAGATATAAAAAGAATGGAGTCGGTCCAGAGGAAGGCTACTACAATGGTGTGTGGTCTTCGTCATAAGGCGTATGGGGATCTCAATATGTATACTTTGGAGGAAAGGCAGGAGAGGGGAGATATGATAGAGACGTTTAAATACCTACGTGGTGTAAATGTGCATGAGTCGAGTCTCTTTCATTTGAAAGGAAACTCTGTAATGAGAGGGCATAGGATGAAGTTAAGAGGTAGTAGGCTCCGGAATAATCTAAGGAAATACTTTTTTTACAGAAAGGGTGGTAGATACGTGGAACAGTCTCCTGGAAGAGGTGGTGGAGACAGACTGTGTCTGAATTCAAGAAAGCCTGGTCTCTTAGAGAGAGGAAGAGATAATGGTTACTGCGAATGGGTAGACTGGATGGGCCATTTGGCCTTTATCTGCCAACATGTCTATGTTTCTAAATTGGTGTTATTTGATGCTAATTAGCACCAATTAGCAATTGTGCGCCCAACTGTCCTTTGTATTCTAGAATTTGGATATGCAAATTCTATCATGCCCATGGGAGAATATGGATGTGGGAGGCACATGGGCAGATCGTGGTGTATTTCTAGGAGTTACACGCCTAAATGCCAACAGTTAGATGCAAGCGCTTACTCCATCTTTTGATACGGCGTAAGTGCTTGAACCTAACATTAGGTGCAAAATTGTGGACTTACGCTAGCATTCAGTGCTCAGAACTGCTGTTAGAGAATTGGCGCTTAGCTAGCATTATCCCAGTGACTAAAGTTTGGCGCTCTTTCTTGAATCTACTCCTTTGCTGTTTGTCCATTAAGTGTACTTAGGCACGACTGATTCTGTCCTATTCAAAATTGTACTTTTTTTTCTATTACCGATTTGCTTTACAAATGTAGCTAAAGGCGGTATAGAAAGTCCGGGGATTCAAGACACAGTTAGATAACTTCCTGTTGAACCGGAACGTACGCAGGTAAGGCTAGACTCAGTTAGGGCACTGGTCTTTGACCTAAGCGGACTACTGGGCACGATGGACCACTGGTCTGACCCAGTAGCTGCAATTCTTATGTTCTTATGTTCCTCAATAAATAAATGTGTATAACTGCTCTTTTGACGAGCCCTGTAGAAACTTGGAAGGCAAGTTGTGCATTTAGAAGGTAGTAGAGAATGACACGGTGACAGAATTAATCACCGTTCCCGTCCCCGCGGATAACCGCGGGAAATAATCCCATGTCATTTTCTAGTGTCTATTTCAACCTCAGTCCTTCTACACCAGCATTCTTCAAAGCAAAGCTTGTGGGTCAGTGGTTGTGGCCATTCATACTCTGATTCTTATGTGAGCCAAGGATAATGAAGCCATTGTGACATCACTGATGTGATTGGCTCTTAGGCACTGGTGGAATGAGGCATTATGACATCACAATCTCATCTCTGGAATGTTGCTACTCAACCTCGGTCCTTCTACACCAGCATTCTTCAAAGCAAAGCTTGCAGGTCAGTGGTTGTGGCCATTCATACTCTGATTATTTCCTCTCTCCTTAAAGAATGACATGAAGATGGTTTTCTGCGGTTATCCGCGGGGACGGGAACAGTGATGGATTTTGTCACCGTGTCATTCTCTAGAAGGTAGTCCTGAGATTTATCCGTTATCACCTTTATATCTCTAGAAGCTGAATTTTGCTGTTAAAAGTATGACATTTTTGAAGCCCCCGCCCTGCCCCAGATCTTGTCCCTTTTCCAGAAGGAAAAATTTGGTTGTTCTATATAAATATGGCCAAATTTATCCAAACAGCCACCAAGAGTTTGTATATAAAACGTTTTGAGTATTGAACTCAATATGATATATAGGGAGTATAGTCAAACCTCCAGGCTTATAGTAGAATTTTGTACATCTAAAGCAGTGGTCTCAAACACGCGGCCCGGGGGCCACATGCGGCCCCGCCAGGTACTATTTTGAGGCCCTCGGTATGTTTATCATAATCACAAAAGTAAAATAAAACAGTTTCTTCATCATATGTCTCTTTAGCTATAAATGACAATGTTATTATTAAGACTTAGCCAAAAGGAAAGATTTATAAACTATAAAGAGTTTTACCTCATGCAAAATTGTCATTTCTTTAATAAGAGATTAACTATTTTTTCTGCGGCCCTCCAAATACCTACAAATCCAAAATGTGGCCCTGCAAAAGGTTTGAGTTTGAGTTTGATCTAAAGTGACTTTTCTTGATCATGACGGGAATAGCCATCCAAATGGTCACACGTAACTGGAAGAGCCACGACAGACTTAATTACACATTTTGGTGGGCAAATGTGTGTACCACATGTAAATATGAGAGAATGAATGCGGAATGTTTGGGTTTTAGTAATTCATTTAATAAAGTGTGGAGCCCATTGACTACTTTTGTTACCTCGCAATAAGGGTCATATATCTCTCCTTTTCTTAGATTTCCTTACACATCCAGGGTGGGTGGGTGGGGGGAGGGAAATGTATTTTGAGGATTAAAACTACTTAATTATAATATTGTAATCACATATGTCTTATTGTATTAAGAATTGGGAGGAGGGTGGGAGAAAATGATTGTTTTATGTATTACTTGTGTAATTAATAGTGCATTTTATGCAGTGTTTTATGTTTAATTAATTGTATTGCACTGTCAAAGTCAGAAAATCAATAAAGATTCAAATAAATAAATTAATAAAGTGACTTATTTCTGAACCTGAAGTTTTCTCCTCAACCAAGTGGACTAAAAGGACTGGTTAATTCCATTTCCCATGATGGCACTGCCCTCCGGGCGTTAAGCTGATCTCCTTTCAAAGGACTCTGTGTGGAAACCATGTGTCATGATTCACCATGGCAGCCGTCAGGCCCCGGCACTTCTTGGCAGGGCCCTCGTTTTCATCATTTGCATGAAGCTGTTCTTCTGTGCAGAGATATGAATCAGCGCTTCCTTCAAACGGTGCTCAAGTCTTTAACACATCTGCTAGGCTTTAGCTTGCCCATCCCCTTGACAGGTTCCCCCCACCCCCCTCCCTCTCATAGTGGTTTCTTTTCAGGAGCCCTTCAGCTGGGTTTTTTTCAGGGCCTGATGAATAACCCCTCATTTCAATATCAATGTGGAGGGGTGTGGGGGTCCTGTACAAGGAGCTGAGTTTGTTAACAGGATTTATCTCGTTCACATAGCAAAGATGTTAATAGGCGGAGGCTGGGGGGGGGGGGGGGGGACTAATGGATTCCGTATCCAGGGAAATACTTTTGGAGGGAAACTTTTTACAGCATGTTGGAGAGCAGTAAAAGGGATAAGAGGCCCTCCTCCTTTTTTTAAACAAGATTTAGTGTGCCTTGTGCTATGGACTAAAGGGGGTGGGGGGGGGGGCCTGAATGAGAAGAGAAAGCTCCTTCTGGTGAATGGCCAAACGAAGCCCCGTTGCCATGGTTTGCTTTCCATTAGAGCTTCCTTGTATGAGATAATCCCATCATTTCCTTGACAGTCTCCCATTTCTCATCCAATTGTTGGAACTCGGTGGCAAATAGCACCACAGCACCGGAGGAGACACATTGAACGACTCCCCTCCCCTCCCTGTCCCCAAGAATTTTAAATATTTAGATATATCCTGCTGCCTCCCCAGTTTCCCCAGTGAATTCAGAGAAGAAGCTCATAGATGATCAAACTGCCCCCCAGGTCTTCAGAACCAAGGCAAGCTTGCATCTTCTGACAATGCCTGTGAGGCGGATATTGTGTTGAGAGACATTTTAAAGGTAATGTGTAGAAATAAAACAAAACAAAAGTCCTTTTTATTGGAATAACTTACAGATTATTGTACTGTTCTGTTCTGTGTCTTGTTTTACTCTGTTTGACCAATAAAAGATATTTGAAATGGAATAACTTAATATTTTTGACTAACTTTCAAAGGCAAGAACCTTCTTCCTCAGGTCAGGACAATATAATAATAATAACAGTTTATATACCGCAATACCGTGAAGTTCTATGCGGTTTACAAAAGATTAAATGAAGGAACAAACTGATTGAACATAAGAGAGGTGGAAGAGAGTGATTAATAGGACATGAAAACCATTATTGAGGAGAAAGAGAAGAAAGGGTCGGTTGGCTAGATACTTTAGGTTTGATCATATCAAACTGTATGACAACCTACTGGCCACCAGAGCAGCAAACAACTCACCGATGTGCTGTCTTCGACCACAGACTACAAAACCTTCAAAAAAGAAACAAAACCCCTACTCTTCAAAAAATACATAAAACCTATATAACACAACCAGATCCGTCCCAATCTTCACCTACAATACTATCTACTCCTTAGCAAATCAAAATGTTTAAACTACTCCTTAGGTCTTTCCTAATATCATAACAATTCTTATGTCATCCACCTTATGCATTTTGGAGTATCATAACAATTCTTATGTAATCTGCCTTGAACCGCAAGGTAATGGCGGAATAGAAATCACTAATGTTATATCAGAACATATAAGTAAAACAGAAAAGCATTCCAATGACACACTTGATGGAAGGGTGGGTGGGGTTAGTAATGAGGAGTGAGAAACAGGGAAAGATCAATGGGTGATCAGGAGATGACAAGCAGCTCAAAATTGGATATCCACAAAACTAGTAGTGTTTACCATACCATAGAATTTCTTATAAACTGCAAAATTTCAACTAGGATTCTATGCAGCTTATAATACGATATCAGAAGTTTACATTATAGTTACAGATAAGTATTTGGAGTAAGTTAAGAGACAGTTCTGGGTGTTGCAGAGAGAAGAGATATATTTTTAGCATTTCCCTGAACTATTCCAAACCTTAGGGCCTTGAAATTCAAAGGTGGAATCAAATAGTTTATTTTGGTGAATTTGTAGGGAAGATGGAAAAGTCAGTTTAAACCGCTGTTTTGTTCTTGAACTGTTGAAAGAGTTTTGTTCTTGAACTGTTGAAAGAGTAACCTTAATCAGATACTAGTCCCTGAAAGTTTTCTCCATAAATGGCCTTATAGACCATACGAGCAGAGAAGAGCGACTAAGATGGTTAAGGGGCTGGAGGAGTTGCCGTATAGCGAAAGATTAGAGAAACTGGGCCTCTTCTCCCTTGAGCAGAGGAGATTGAGAGGGGACATGATCGAAACATTCAAAGTACTGAAGGGCTGTACCTACAAGAGATTCCTTGATAGAACATTGTCATTCCAAGCAGGCAAATGGAACAAAGGTCTAACCACCCTCATCTCCAATTCCCCCTCCTACCAATCCTTCAGAAAATCAATACAAGCATACCTCTTCGATAAATTTCTCTGACCCCTCCTACCTCATTGTACCTCTGTAGCACCCAACCACTCTCGACTTACTAATGTAATCTGAAATTCTTTCTCTGTAACTTCGCTGTCTGTGTAGTCTCTTCCTCTGTAAACCGCTTTGAACTGCTTGTGGTTTAGCGGTATACAAAAATAAAATTAGTAGTAGTAGTAGATAAGGACAGGTTGTTCACCCTCTCCAAGGTAGGGAGAACGAGAGGTCACTCTCTAAAATTGAAAGAGGATAGATTCCGTACGAACATAAGGAAGTTCTTCTTCACCCAGAGAGTGGTAGAAAACTGGATCGCTCTTCCAGAGTCTGTCATAGGGGAAAACACCCTCCAGGGATTCAAGACAAAGTTAGTCAAGTTCCTGCTGAACCGGAACGTACGCAAGTAGGGCTAGTCTCAGTTAGGTTGCTGGTCTTTGACCAGAGGGCCGCCACGTGAGCGGACTGCTGGGCATGATGGACCAGCGTCAATTTTTATGTTCTCAAACAGGGCTCTTTTTTTCATTGGCAGCCAGCATAACTCTCTCACTAGTGGGCTAGCATTCTCGATCGGTTTTCTCAAAAGATTAGTCTAGCTGTTATGTTCTGGAGCAGTTGTAATTTTTTATTATTTATTCAATTTTCTATACCGTTCTTCTAGGGGGAGTTCAGAATGGTTTACATGCATTTATTCAGGTACTCAAGCAGTTTTTCCTTCGCTGTTCCGGTGGGCTCACAATCTATCTAATGTACCTGGGGCAATGGGGGGATTAAGTGACTTTCCCAAGGTCACAAGGAGCAGCGTGGGTTTGAACCCACAACCTCAGGTGCTGAGGCTTTAACACTCTCCCCATCTTCTGAATTCCTTCTCTGTGATACCAGAATACAGAGAGTTGCAATAATCCAGATAAGAGGTGATAGAAACAAAATCTATCTGGCTCATAATCTAAAAACATAGATGTCCAAAAAGCATCCTAAATCAGAGCTTGGTCAACCTAACTGCCAGGACGACCAAGTGCCGTTAATCGAAATCAGGTTTCTTGTACATCTAGCAAGGTATTCCAGCCTCTGTACATTCAGAGCACGAGATGGGCATGGTGAAGACATGTTATAGGCGTGCTTTGGGCAGAGTCAAGGGCGGATAAGACATGGCCTTTTTGCAGTGATAATCAAACATTTTGCAATGCATCCTGGATGGAACTTATAAGTTTGGAACTAGACCCATTTTAAAAGGATCCAAGTGCCACAAAGGTACCCAAACTGAGCAGATGAGCACTACACGCATCAAGGTAAGACACCCTCACACTCCCCCAGTGCTCACGGACCTCCTTCCACCACACAAAGGTACATACTTATCTCTAAACCAACAGCATCTGGTATGGGGAAACCTGGTAGATCTTAAGTAGCCTGGTAGGTGGGCTAATGAACCATAGAGTGGCTCCACCTGGAATACTGCATCCAACACTGGCCGCCGTACATGAAGAAGGACACAGTACTACTCGAAAGGGTCCAGAGAAGAGCGACTAAAATGGTTATGGGGCTGGAGGAATTGCTGTACAGTGAGAGATTAGAGAAACGGAGCCTCTTCTCTCTTGAAAAGAGGAGACTGAGAGGGGACATGATTGAAACATTCAAGATAATGAACGGAATAGACTTAATAGATAAAGACAGGTTGTTCACCCTCTCCAAGGTAGGGAGAACGAGAGGGCACTCTCTAAAGTTAAAAAGGGATAGATTCCGTACAAATGTAAGGAAGTTCTTCTTCACCCAAAGTGGTGGAAAACTGGAATGCTCTTCCGGAGGCTATTATAGGGGACAACACCCTCCAGGGATTCAAGACAAAGTTGGACAAGTTCCTGCTAAACTGGAACGTACGCAGGTGAGGCTGGACTCATTTAGAGCACTGGTCTTTGACCTTGGGGCCGCCGCGTGAGTGGATTGCTGGGCACGATGGACCACCGGTCTGACCCAGCAGCGGCAATTCTTATGTTCTTATGTTCAGTGAATACCTGGAATGCTTCCGCAGTGGTTCCCAATCCTGTCCTGGAGGACCACCAGGCCAGTCGGGTTTTCAGGATAGCCCTAATGAATATGCATGGCGCAGATTTGCATGCCTCTCACTTTCATTATATGCAAATCTCTTTCATGCATATTCATTAGGGCTAGCCTGAAAACCTGAATGGCCTAGTAGTCCTCCAGGACAGGGTTGGGAACCACTGTCTTAGAGGAGGTGGTGCAGTCAAAATTGCTAATGCATTTTAAAAAAGAGTGGGATTAGCACAGAGGATCCCGAAATGGGAAGAGGATGGAAACCAAGCACACAGCACCTCTACTTAAAAAGGTAGCGAAACCTACAGAACACACACAAATAAAAGCCTTACTACAGGGGTGTCCAATGTCGGTCCTCGAGGGCCGCAGTCCAGTCGGGTTTTCAGGATTTCCCCAGTGAATATGCATGAGATCTATTAGCATACAATGAAAGCAGTGCATGCAAATAGACCTCATGTATATTCATTGGGGAAATCCTGAAAACCCGACTGGACTGCGGCCCTCGAGGACCGACATTGGACACCCCTGCCTTACTAGAACCTCCTTACTCAAGGCTAGATCAGGGATGGGCAACTCCGGTCCTTGAGGGCTGGAATTCAATCGGGTTTTCAGGATTTCCCCAATGAATATGCATGAGATCTATTTGCATGCACTGCTTTCAATGCATATTCATTGGGGAAATCCTGAAAACCCGACTGGATTCCGGCCCTTGAGGACCGGAGTTGCCCACCCCTGGGCTAGATTCTCAAAACTTAAGGTTGTCTTTAATGCGGTTGCTAAACCGGTTCCAGCCAGTTAAGCTTGCATGTATTTTAGGGGTGGATTATCAAAACGGCTTACCATGGTCTTTTCTGAGCTTCCTAGCAGTCTCTGATTCTACCATGTAAATGGGCTCAGCAATATTTAAATGAGCACTCCGGTTGATTGATCATCATTGCCGAGTGATTCTCCAAGCGAGGCATTGGCCTTTGGCGAGCAGAAATCAGCGACTGGTCTGGGGGTGCCGGTATTGTGAAAAGCGCATCTCTGGCGTTTGTTTTGATTGTGGCGCATAAAAAAAAAATTAAAATTACATGAGCCACGTAAATTATAGTCTTTTTTGGGGGCGGGGAGGGGATGGATAAATGCACACTTATTGAGCGTGCGTATTATAGATGTGTCTGTGGTTCGTGATAAAATTTGACATTAAAAACAAATTACAAGATTTACACGAATTAGTAGTTTTTTGGGGAGAAAAGGCACGTCTTATGCGCGCTTGTTGAAAGCCGACGTTGCATCTCCCCTCTCTTCCCTTCATCCAATAGCTCTGGCATGCCTATGATTGACACACCGCTTTCAGACCTATTGCTAATATCCCCTTGGCCACTAAATTATTGGAGGGGGTGGTAAATGTTGAACTAACCACATGCTTGGAGAAGTATAACATCTTGCATGATAACCAGTCAGGTTTTCGATAAGGTTACAGCACCGAAACAGTCATAGCTTCTCTGTTTGACTACCTGAACTCACTATTTAGTCAAGGTTCAAGCGCTCTGATCTTGCAACTTGATCTAAGTAGTGCATTCGATTTGGTCGATCATAACATTCTTCTGGATTGCTTGGAATCCATTGGAATTTCGGGAAAAGTCCTGAACTGGTTTCGTGGGTTCCTGGGCAAAAGATCTTTAACCAACGTTTTATTACCTTAAAAATTTTATGTCATCGCTTATTCTATTCCTTCAAATTTTGGATGTAATTCTTGTTTTTAGTTTGGATGTAATCCGCCTTGAACCGCAAGGTAATGGCGGAATAGAAATCACTAATGTAATGTAATGTAATCTTATCAGATGTTTAAGGACGATATTCTGTCCTACCGCTGGGTTAATTCCTGCGGAGTTCCTCAGGGTTCCCCTTTGTCTTCCACCCTATTTAACATCTATCTTGTTTCTTTGGGAAATTTTTTACAGAGCTTAATGCTTAAATTCTATATTTATGAGGATGGCATCACTATAGTCATCCCGCTAACCTGTCTGTCATCTGAGTTTACAAATTCATTGTCAACTATTTTAAATCAGATTGAACTCTGGATGGCTGCCTTCAAACTCAAATTAAATTCAGAAAAACCAATTTTTTTTTTAGCAACTCCCAATGATAAAATCAAAGAAACAATGATACGTGTAAATGGGATGGATTACATTATTGAACAATCTTTAAAAATATTGGGAGTAACTTTGGATAAACACCTCACATTGGAAAAACATTCTGATTTAATATTTAAAAAAAGCATTTCAGTGCTTTGGAAGCTCCGCACCATCAAGAAGTACTTTGATGAAGCCTCTTTTCGCTTGTTAACTCAATCTTCCATTTTAAGTATTCTGGACTACTGTAACATCATATATTTGGGCGCTTTCAAGAAAATTCTCAAAAAGTTGAGAGTAGTTCAGAATACGGCTGTTCGTCTTATTTTTGGTTTAAAAAAATGGGAGCATATTACTCCATTCTATCAAAAGCTTCATTGGCTGCCATTGGAATCCAGAGTCTTATTTAAGTTCTCATGTATCTGCTACCAGGCCATCTTACCCCTCATTTTACCCTGAGTTATATTAATAAGAGCTCTCGAAGAGTACACTTGTTTGCATATCGCTCAATAAAATCCTGTCATTACAAAAGGTTCCTCGACAGAACCTTTTCTTTTCAGGCGGCCACACTGAATACATGGCTTGCCAAAACTGCGTTAGAAGCTTCCTCTTCTCTTGATTTTAGAAAACAGATAAAAACTCAATTATTCAATAGACTAGCAACCTAATGAATCTTATTTCTTACTTATAATTTTTATCTCATTTTAAATTGTTTGTATCTTCTCACTATAAGCTTTTAACTTTGCCGAAATTTTAGATGATTTCAATTTTAAATATCTATTTGTACTGTATGTATAATGATTGATTGATGTGAACCGCCTAGAGCTCCCGGGTATGGCAGTATATAAAAATAAACTATTATAATTATTATTATGGCATTGCTTTTCCCGGCACATGTGCCCATTTACGCTTCTTTCGTGGTGTATTCTGCGCATGTGCCAGTCACCAGGGCTGTGGAGTCGGTAGATAAATGTTCCGACTCCGACTCCTCAGTTTTTTGTACTTCAGACTTCGACTCCGACTTCACAGCACTGGTTAATTTTAGATCGTTAAAATGGAATGTCAAGTTGAGAGAAATGAGCATTTTCGACACCACCTTCTTTTTGCTTTTAATCAAGGTTCTAAGGCCGCAGAAGCTGCTCGCAACGTTTGTGCTGTGTATACAGTGGGTGCTATAGCTGAAAGAATCGCTCGTGATTGGTATGCCAAGTTCAAAAATGGAGTCGGTAGATAAATGTTCCGACTCCGATTCCTCAGTTTTTTGTACTTCTGACTCCGACTCCAGGTACCCGAAATTTCCTCCGACTCTGACTCCTCGACTCCGACTCCACAGCCCTGCCAGTCACTATCACCGCAACTCATCTCATGTAAATTTAGCGAACTTTCGCTACTCTCCGCCAACCTCATTTGCATGCACGTTGTTGTTTTTTTTTTAATGACTTGCCTTTTTGAAATCGCTACAATAACGGCTGCGACAGCGGCAAGGTTTTGAGAATCCAGCCCTAGAAAGTCACGTTTCTGTTAGAGCAGACAGTCAAGCTCCTCCTTTTCAAATATACAATGAACAAACTGCCATTTATTCAGTAACACTCTCCCCCCCAATTAAAATTGGCTAAATCTCTCGCACTTCAAAGTTGTACTCCCTAACTTTCTTTTTTGGAAAGATTACGAACATGGGTCATGTTAATCTTTGTCTGCTCTCATTTACTGTATTACTAAGATAAGTATTTTCAATCCACCGTGGACTTAAAAAGCACTGAGAAGTATTATTTAAACAGCGTTGACATAAAGAGATACGTTTTTATATACATTGCCAAACAGATTGCATTGCGAGTACACTGTGACCAAAACACTTTGAAACACACTTTGAAGCTATTTTTGGAAAAAAACGTAAGTTCAAAAAGGAGCCAAGCGTTAGAAAATAAGAAGACTGATTTAAAGACTAGGGGACACTCGATGAAGTTACAGGGAAATACTTTTAAAACCAATAGCAGGAAATTTTTTGTCACTCAGAGAATAGTTAAGTTCTGGAACACGTTGCCAGAGGTTGTGGTAAGAGCGGATAGCGTAGCTGGTTTTAAGAAAGGTTTGGACAAATTCCTGGAGGAAAAGTCCATAGTCTGTTATTGAGAAAGACACGGGGGAAGCCACTGCTTGCCCTGGATTGGTAGCATGGAATATTGCTACACCTTGGGTTTTGGCCAGGTACTACTGACCTGGATTGGCCACCGTGAGAATGTGCTACTGGGCTTGATGGACCATTGGTCTGACCCAGGATAGCTATTCTTATGTTCTTACATGAGCCAAGTATAGGGCAGTCAAGCCATTATAACATCACTGAAGAGGTTGGCTCTGAGGCACTGTGGAATGAGGCATTATGACATCATAGTCTCAGCTCTGGAATGTTGCTCTCAATGGGGTTCCAGATTTTGGCCAGGTACTAGTGACCTAGATTGGCCACCTTGAGAACGGGCTACTGGGCTTGATGGACCATTGGTCTGACCCAGTAAGGCTATTCTTATGTTCTTAAGTTACACATGAGATCATGTATTATATTATATTGATGTATTATATTGATATTATTTCATGACTTCTACAACTTGGCTGTATCTTGCCTTGTTAACATTTATTGTATTTTTCTATATGTTAAAATCAATAAAAAAAACTTTGAACTAAAAAAAAAGAAAGGTACTTGTCTAGGCAGTGGCCTAGTATGGGGCGGATGGGGAGGGCACCGTCTTGGTGGGGGCGCCGGAACCCGTCCTCCTCTCCGCCCCCTGCTCCTTCCCGACCCTCTCTGCCACGCGTGCGTGCCCCATTCTTTCTGTTGTACCTCTTTCATTTTCCCGGCGCAAGCAGTATCACGAACTTGCTGCCCCATGTCGGCTCTGTCGCTTCCAGGTCCCACGCCTAGGGAGTGACGTTAGAGGGAGAACCGACACGACGCGGGCAGCAAGTTCGTGATGCTGCTTGTCCCGGGAAAATTAAAGCTGTACGGCGGAAGGGAAGGGGGGCACATGTACGGCAAGGGGGTGGGTCGGGAAGGAGTGGAGGGGCGCCACATACCCTCGCTATGCCACTGTGTCTACTATCTTCATCCCCATCCTATTCCCGTGAGTTATGTCCTCATCTGTGCAAGCCTTGAACACTTATGATTTTAAACCGTTCAAGGCTTGTGCAGATGAGGACAGAGCTTGCAGGGGTGAGGCAGGAGCAGGGACAGAGCTCACAGGGTGTGCGCTTGCTCGTGCTTGCATGGGTATGTGTGATAAGGGTGGAGGGCAGCTTTATTGTTTATGTTTCAAGGATTGCGATCATGCCATAGTTTAACAAAAAGATTCCTGGGCTGGATGTAAACCGAAGAACCTTGCGCTGTTGCTACAGCTGGTAACCAGAGAAGCTACAATCTCAATGGACCGGGCGAGAGGAGGAGCAGAGCGGGCTAAAGCCCGGGAATTTAACAAAGGGAGGGGGTCAGGCGAGCTGCTCCTGCCTTGCAGGTTACCTGTTCCAGTGTAGCTGACAGGTAGAGGCTGGCTGGCCAACACACGCCCCTTCTTGCATTCCGAAAATATCAGGCCTGAGGGAAGGGCTGGGTTGGAGGCTTCTAAGCTGTCCTGACAGCTGTTTCCTGCAACTGCACCGCTGTCTCCTCCATGCCTCCTTATTTGTCTTCTCTGACACTTTCTAGGTTCGAAACCTTATGCATTTTGAAGCTTTTTAATTTATTTATTTTTTTAAATTGTATTAGGTATTCAAATTCATTCCTTTGTGGACGACATCCAACTGTACCTAGCGCTGGGAGAATTCCATGACTCTCAGATCACAACTCTCGTAAACTGCCTTTCTGAAATCAAAAACTGGATGTCCTTTAACAAGCTGCAACTGGATGCCTCCAAAACAGAACTCCTTTGGATCTGCAAAGAGCATTGCACCCTCCCCTCCATTCTCTGGGAATCAACAACCATAATTGCAAAGGACGCAGCTTAGGGATACTCCTTGACTCCAACCTATTGCTATCCAACCATATCTCTCAGGTGGTCTCTACCTCATTTTACTACTTACAAGAACTCCTGAAAATAAGGAACTACATCTCGGAATCTGACTTCGCCCAACTTCTCTATGCCTTGGTCCTCTCCCGCATGGACTACTGCAATGCGCTGTTCAACGGCCTCAGAGCAGTTCAAGTTCAAGTTCAAGTTTATTAGTATTTGATGAATCACTTAATCGGTTTGCTAAGCGATGTACAAAATTATAAAAAGAAAGTTAAATTACAAATAGACAGACCAAATGACATAATTTTTGAAGACGAGACAAACATGAGTTGTGAGGAAAGGGGGGAAAAGTTACAACTTTTTTAGAAATAACAAAAAAGGAAAGAACAAAAGGGAATGAGGTAGTTAATAATCTGAAAATATTAAACGAATCTAAAATTTAAATGTTAAAAGCATCTTTAAAAAGATGAGATTTTAAGAATTTTTTTGAAGGAGAGGTCTTTTTCGTTTTTAATGTATTGTGGTAATGAGTTCCACCATTGAGGACCCATTACAGAAAACATATCGGCTCTTCTTGTGCCTACTATTTTCAAAGAGGGTATAGATAAGAGATTTTGGAAGGTTGATCTGAGTGGGCGTATAGTGTTGTGGGGTATTAACATCCTAGCTATAAATTGGGGTTCATTATAGGTTAGAGTTTTAAATATTAACAGCATGACCTTAAAGAAAATACGATGGCTGATAGGGAGCCAGTGAGAATCGATCAATAGTGGCGTAACATGGTCATATTTCTTGGCGTTGTGGATTAGTTTAATAGCTGTATTTTGGATAAGTTGGAGTCTTCTTTTTTCTTTGTGGGATATATTAAGTAGTAGTGAGTTGCAGTAGTCCATTTTAGCTATAACTAACGAATGAACCAGAATATTAGTCGATTTGGGCTCAAGAAATTTGGCGATTGATCGTATTAAGCGCAATTTATATGTTTTGACTGTTATTTATGTGTTCATGAAACAGTAATTTATCATCGATTAAGACCCCAAGAATTTTTAAGGTGGAGACAGACTCTAGTGAGATGTTATTTAGGACAATCAGACTTCTAAATGAACCTTCAGGCCCATGACCCTGTCTTCGAAGCTCTATCATCAACACACTGGCTACCCATAACCAAACACTGTGTCTTGGGCTTGATGCTAGCATACAAATCCCTACATAACATGGTGCCACGCTACATGTCAGCCAAGCTTCCTCCATACGTGCCAAACAGACCACTCCACTCCCAGGAAGAAATACATCTCCAAACTCCCCCTGGACATACCCTTCAAATACAGACCACAAGACATCACTCCTATTCCCATTTCTTGCCAAGCTACTAGAATCAACTACCCCCATAGATCAGATAGATCCCTTGAAGAACTCCTGAACTTTAGGAAAGCAATTAAAACTTACCTCTTCACCTGATCCCCCTGTCTATTGCCTATCAGAACAAAAATGCATGATTGGAGCATTAGAGCCATGCAGACTCTGATTGGATGCATGCTACGTGGTAAGCACAGATATTGAACTGTTCCATGAAAATGCTCTTGACCATCAATTGCAGTTTGGCACAGTTCTCTTGTTTATAGATCCCTAAATTGTAACTAAAATTACTGCTTTGCCTGCCTAATCTTAGCAATAAATTTGCTCTGTAAAAATAACATTCTGGAGACCACATTACCGCAAAGATGTTCTGAGACTTGAATTGGTCCAGCGAATGGCGACACGGATGGTCACGGGGCTCAGGGATCTCCCGTATGAGGAACGGCTGAATAAATTGCAGCTCTACTCCCTAGAGGAACGCAGGGAGAGGGGGGACATGATAGAGACATTCAAGTACCTCACGCGCCGTATCGAGGTGGGGGAGGATATCTTCTTCTTCAAGGAACCCACATCAACATGAGGGCATCCGTGGAAAATCAGGGGAGGGACATTGCATGGCGACACCAGGAAATACTTCTTCACCGAGAGGGTGGTGGATCGATGGAATGGTCTTCTGATGCAGGTAATTGAGGCCAGCAGTGTGCCTGATTTTAAAGCTAAATGGGATCGAAAGGTGGGATCTCTTCGCAAAGGGAGGTAGGGGAGGGTCATTGGTGTGGGCAGACTTGATGGGCCTTGGCCCTTATCTGCCGTCACTTTCTATGTTTCTAATGCTTCCTTAAATATTACACAGAGCCAAGTTATAAGTAGATAGTGCATTTCTCAAATTAACTTTTAATTATATTGACGTTGTTCAGCCTCTTGTATTATGTACTCTGCCTAGAACTGTGAGGTATGACGGAATATAAATTAAAAAGTATTGTAAGAACATAAAAATAGCCTTACTGGGTCAGCCTAATGGTCCATCTAGTCCAGTATCCCGTCTTCACGGTGGCCAATCCAAGTCACAAGTACCTGACAAAAACCCAAATAGTAGCAACTTCCCATGCTACCAATCTTTGGCAAGCAGTGGCTTTCCCCATGTCTGTCTCAATAGCAGACTATGGACTTTTCCTCCAGGAACTTATCCAAACTTTTTTTTTTTTTTTAAACCAGCTCTATTAACCGCTCTTACCACATCCTCTGGCAATTCGCTCCAGAGCTTAATTATTCTCTGAGTGAAAAAAATATTTCCTCCTGTTGATTTTAAAAGTATCTCCCTGTAACTTCGTTGAGTGTCCCTTAGTAATTTTGTGAGGGAATAAAAAAAATCGATCCACTTGTACCCGTTCTTCTTCACTCAGGATTTTGTAGACTTCAGTCCGATCTCCCCTCAGCCGTCTCTTTTCCAAGCTGAACAGCCCTAACCGTTTTAGCCTTTCCTCATACGAGAGGAGTTCCAGCCCCTTTACCATCTTGGTCGCTCTTCTTTGAACCTTTTCTAGCACCACTATATCTTTCTTGAAATAAGGAGACCAGAACTGAACGCAATACCCAAAGTAAATGTAATAAAGTGTTTTGATAGAAATCTGCAAAATCCACTACACAAGAATAGTTTGTTTACTCTTAAAAAAAATGCAATGACTGGGGTCATGCCATGAAGTTACATAGTAATGCATTTCAAACAAAGAGAAGATAATTTTTTTTTTTTATTTTTTAGTTCAAAAAGATTTTTGATTTTATAAAAGATGAAATACAAAGCCAACAATATGCGTGCTCCAACAAGGAGCACATTATTTTAATTTTTTTTTACTGAGTACATAAACTCTGTAGCTCATTGCTGAAGGATGTGGTAAAAGAAGTTTGATTTATAAAAGATTTAGATAAGTTCCCAGAGATAAAGTCCATAAAATGCTATTAAGGTAGACCTGGGAAAAACCACTGCACATCCCTGGGGTAATAAGTATAGAATCTAGTTACTTTGTGAGCAATGGCGTAGCGAGGGAAGTTGATGCCCTGCACACCTTCCCAATGTTCCCGCAGCCCCAACATCGCTATCCCCCATCCCGTTCTTCTCCACTGCCCTGACATCGCCTAGAAGCGGGTAGGCTGGAATACCCACAGCTTGCACCAGCTCGGTCTTCCTTCTGACATCACTTTCTGGCTCTGTGAACAGGAAGTGACGTCAGAGTGAGGGAGGAGGCCAGCCCAAGCAGTGCATAGGACAGCCTGCTCATTGCTGGCGAAGCTTTGAAGAGGTAGTGCAATCCGTCCCCCCCGCCCCCGCATTTTTACACTACTGTTTGTGGAATGCTACCTGTGCCCTGGCTTGGCCATTGTTACAAACAGGACACTGGGCCAGACATAAAGTACCTTTGGCCTGACCTAGTCGGACAGTTCTTATGGTTTTATGTAAAGTTGCAGAGGAAGCAATATTTACATGACACAAAACTGCATAGCAAGAACAAATTCGGAGCTGGAAATACGGACAATTAAAAAAAATTATGTGGGCCCATATTTAAACACCAGTGTTGACTGAATTGCACTGGCTTCCATTTCCAGCCAAGGCCCCAGATCAAAGGTCTTTGATGTCCTGGTGTTCGCTGCCATGGGTCCAGGGGAATTTGGCTGACAAGTTGTGGCCTTATGAACTTCCTCAGTCTCTGAGTTCAGGTCGTAACCTTCGTCTCTGTGGACCTTCGCCAAAACTGTGGTTCTCAACTCAGTCCTTTGGATTCACCCAGCCAGTCTGGTG